>NC_048441.1:10930161-11247621 GCF_004353265.1 Vitis riparia
GCTCGTCAAGCAGGATCGGATGGTCGATCGAAGGGATTGGTTCGGGCAGGCTCTCGAGGAGTATATCGAACCGTGTTTAGCATCTTCTCGTCAGGCAAGGAAGAGATAGGTAGCAAGAGAAGGAGTAAGGAGCAGAGCTAGGGAGCAAGGGAAGCCGGGCAGGTCTTGAGTCTTTAGGTCTTTCGTTTTGTTTCTCGTGAGGATAGCGATGAGTCTTGAGTAGCCTGAACTGCTTGAGTATCGAGTTCAGTTCGTAGTTACTCCCGGGCAAGAACAAGTCCAGTCTGGTCGTTCATCTAGGGAAGCAAGCCGGTAATCCTCGGGTTGAAGCCGCTTCGTGCCGCTTTGGATAGCAAAAGAAAGGCCTGACGTCTTTGTTTGCTCGGTGGGATCGGATAGGTCGTATGGGTAGCTATGTCTTGTATCGTATCGGATAGGGAAGGAGACTGGATAGCAAGGATAGGCACTTCTGGGTCTGATGGTAGCGGTAGGGAATGAAGGTCAAGTGAATGGTAAGGAAGGGCAAGGATGGGAGATCCGTATTGAGATAAAGATCCCGCGCCATTAATAGCTTCAGCATCCGTTGATCCTGAACTACCAATGATATAGGCAGGCCCAAAAAGAGACCTAGTAGCAGCCGGGACATAGCCCGTTAGAGAGCCGAAGGAAGAAAGATGTTTACCAAGTTAAGCCAACACGAGTAGTTTAACAGCCATATCCGTTCGTTAGAGATCCCATGTAAATAGTGAAAAAAGCCCACTTAACTTAGGGGGAAGAGGTGTTTATAAGGGGTTTGGTAAGGTCCCTCAGGCCAAGTCCATCCAAGGCTCTCCCAGGTCGCTCATCCCTGGCGAATCCTACTCACATTTGAATGCGCAACCATCGGGGAAAGGCAAATAGTCAATCCCAGGGGGCGAGTCCAAGCTAACATTTTTGTCAATTCGACCAGCAGCCTGAAAAAGGCTGCCTCGCCTAGTGACATTCCTGCCAAATCCATATGGTGTTTTTACGAGAACTAAGCTAGTCGCTGCAGGCCTAGGTTACCCAGCATCTGGGGAAGGGGTGCGGGAAGCAGCATCAAAGCTAGTAGCCGAAGTAAGGGCATCAGATCCTGTGCCAATTGCCTATGGGTTTGAACCAGTGAACGTAGCAGGGAGAGGGGAAGCTGCAAGCGCAAGTCTCATTACGGTATTGAATTGTTATCTACCATAGAATGAAACTAATTACAAATTGCTACATATACAATCTATTCATATTACTTTACATCCAACTTTCATTCATTTATACTTTGGTCTCATTCTTATGTATTTTGATATCATTTGTTCTTATTTGTTTATACCATCATCCAACAATTTATATTTTACTGTACACATTCATGGTCGAAATTAAGGGTTTAGTAGATATGGAATTAATACCCTCAAATTTCCCTTAAATAATTTATCAATCAGATAGAGTATCTCCTAATCAACAATCATTAAGAAAAATATGCCCACAAGTAAAGCTTTACATTTAGGGATGTAAAGACTCGGATATAGGTGGCTCACCTTTCCACCCTTGTCTTTATTACTATTTAAATGTATTTTCATTCTTGTTCTTAATTCCAAATGGAGTATTGAGGCAGTCCCATGCTTTATTTTAAAATTTTAATTATTTTTAAAAATTTTATTTATATAAAATAAATAAAACTTATAAACAAATAAATAAGTGTTTATTCTGATTTTCTATTTTTAGAAATATAAAATTATAGTAACTTTCATATATAAATACAAGTACTTTTAGAGCTTACATTCAAAATATAATGATTTTTAAAATTAATTAAAAAAATATTATGAAAATGTATCTTTTATATAACAATTTTTGAAATTTCTACTTTTAAAAATAAAAAAGAGAATTATATTATCCAAACGAAGGCTAAGTATTTTTTTTATTATAATTTTTTCTTTTATTTTTATGAAAAGTGAAACTTATCATGAAAACAAGAAAAATGAAGTTTATTAATTTTATGTACAACTTGATCTACCTCAGATATTCGCACTTTTTGCAGATTGGTGTTTTCAAACATACCAAAATATGGTTCGGTGTTATTGGTTCGACCACTAATTCACGTTACAGTGAAAGGGGCCACATCTTCTATATAGATGTTGTTTTTCTTTTGAAATTCCGATGTGGGATTGTTTTAACACTTGCACTAAAAAAAATTACTTCAATAAGACCACAACTGTAAAACGTCCTTAAACAAATCGAGAATGGTATATGTCGTTGAACCAATGCTTCATTTGGTTTAAATATGCGTATTGAATGTGTGTATATATATATATATATATATATATATATATATATATATATATATATATATATATATATATATTATAAGTCATAACATCTTTGATAAATTATTAATATATATTATATTATAAATTAATTAAAATAAAATTATTATAAATCAGTTAATTTTAATTATTTTATTATATATTTTATATACTAATTCATATAAGATAAATGTAAATTTATAAATGAAAAATAGTTATTTAAATATCATCCTTTTTTTATTTTTCAATATATTCAGACAAAATATATTATCATTTTAATATTAATGCGCTTTCAAATTCATTTATTATTGTCTAATGCTACAAATTTATTAATATGTTTTCAAATTTGTATATTATTGCATATATGTCAATTTATTCAATAAAACAACTTCAATTAAGTATTATTATTTTTTTAATCATTTTTTTAGATTTTTTTTCTAAAATTTTTATGTGCTTTCATCAATTTCCATTTTATTGATTTTTTTGTTAAGATATTCACCGATATTTCTCGATATATTTATAAATCCAAATATAAAGGTTTCTTGGTACCTACAAAACCAAATGTTTCAAATTAAGTCTTGATTAAAATAATTTTTATGTTAATAAAAGAATTCTTATTCTTAAGTGTGGACCCCGCATTTCGGCTCATGCGTTTCCCACTCGATATTGAGCTCGATTTTTATTTCGAAAAATAAATTGATTTTATTGATTTAGAAAATGACTTGGAGTCGCCACTTATTTTTGTTTTATTTTTAAAAGGGTAAACAAAATAAGAAAGAAAAACCCTAAGTGTGACTCTTTGTTTTGGAAAAGGTGGTCTGCGAAAAACCGGATCGGGTTCGGGGGTCAGGTTACTTATCGGGAAGGTACGGTACAGACCGTAGCACCCCTCTAAGTCCCTAAAGTCGGGTCTCTACTAATAAAATGAAGCAATCATGGCAATTGATGAGGAAATCAATGAATATCCTGAATGATCATGCACATATGCGAATCGGAACATGTATAGTGAAGTATCAGAATGAGGGTGCATGCGTACCTGAGCCACGAGCCACAATGCGCTTTCAAGAGATGAGATTAGTACACAATTAACAAATACAAATTATAGCTCATGCGTATCGGGGTGCGAAACGAATATCAAGCAGAATATATTAGGCACAACAGTTGACAATCAATAGGGATCAAACATAGGGCCCCCGCCAAAGCCCAATTTATTACCCACGAACTAATCCCACAAATCTCGTGTTTTAGAATTATGAAGGAACCATTATTGCTTATGCAAAATCAAGAAGATCAGAAAATTATTTAGGGACTGAAAAGAGATTAAAACTATTCGGGCGAAAAATGGATTATTGGAGTTTATTGGAAAGTTGGAGATTTCGGGAATTAATTTTAAAAGATTAGAGCTTTGGTAGTCAAAATGGAAATTTGCCAGAGAAAACAAGAAATGAACTTCAGGGAATTAAACTGCAAGGATATGGGTTTTGAAAGTCGAAGTTGTAATAACAATAAGGAATGAACTTTGAGAAATTGAACTGCGAGAATATAGATTTTTAATAATAATAATAATAATAAATGAACTTCAGGAAATTGAATGGCTAGAGTGTAAATTTTTAATAATGATAATAATAATAATAAGAATAATAATAATAATAATAATATAATGAACTTTAGGAAATTAAATTGCGAGGGTACAAATTTTAATAATAACAATAATAACAATAAATCACTGATAATAATAATAATAATAGTAATAATAATAATAATAATAATAATAATAATAATAATAATAAGATTAATGATGAGATTTCGAAAGTTTGAATTAATAGCGATAATGATAATAGGGTTTTGAAAAGTTTGAATTAATAATAATAATAATAAGATTAATGATAGGATTTTAAAAGGTTGGATTAATAACGAAAATAAGGATAAGATTTTGAAGGTGGGATTAATAATAATAATAATAAGATTAAAGATAGGATTTTAAAAGATTGGATTAATAATGAAAATAAGGATAAAATTTTGAAGGTGGGATTAATAATAATAATAATAAGATTAATGATAGGATTTTAAAAGATTGGATTAATAATGAAAATAAGGATAAGATTTTGAAGGTGGAATTGATAATAATAACAATAATGAGATTAATGATAGGATTTTAAAAGATTGGATTAATAATGAAAATAAGGATAAGATTTTGAAGGTGGAATTAATAATAATAATAATAAGATTAATGATAGGATTTTAAAAGATTGGATTAATAATGAAAATAAGGATAAGATTTTGAAGGTGGAATTGATAATAATAATAATAAGATTAATGATAGGATTTTAAAAGATTGGATTAATAATGAAAATAAGGATAAGATTTTGAAGGTGGAATTAATAATAATAACAATAAGATTAATGATAGGATTTTAAAAGATTGGATTAATAATGAAAATAAGGATAAGATTTTGAAGGTGGAATTAATAATAATAATAATAATGAGATTAATGATAGGATTTTAAAAGATTGGATTAATAATGAAAATAAGGATAAGATTTTGAAGGTGGATTTAATAATAATAATAATAAGATTAATGATAGGATTTTAAAAGATTGGATTAATAATGAAAATAAGGATAAGATTTTGAAGGTGGAATTAATAATAATAATAATAATAGAAATAATAATAATGATAATAATAATAATAATAATAACGATAATAAGGTTCGAGAAATTGAATTAATAATAATGATAACAATGATAATGATAATAACAATGGTAATAATAATAACAATTGATAATAATAATTGCAATAATAATAACTAACAAAAATAATATCTGCTAATAATAATCATAATAATATCAGTTAATAATAACAATAGTGGTAATAATAATATCCGCCAACAATAATAATAATAATATTCGTTAATTATAATAATATTAATAATAATAATAATGCCTTAAAAGTCGAATTAATAATAATAATAATGATATCAAATTACTAGAATATTGATTTTGAAAATTGAATTAATAAGGATAGTAATAATAACGATAAGACTTTGAAAGATGAATTAGTCAATAATAATAATAATATTCTAAAAGCGGGGTTAATAAAAATAATAACGAGAATTAAAACAATTATAACAAACAAGGATAATAAGATTTTAAATGGGTTTTGGCTTCCATCTCTCTCATAAACCCAATCTGCAAGCCCAGGCCCATGTCTTCATTGGGCAAGCCTAGTACAACTCTATCACCCACTTGGGCCTAACATCCCAATCCAAGCCCGAGGTCCTTATGGGCAGGCCCAACACGAACACTCCTTCCCCCTCCAAACTTACTCCTCCGCCGGGGCAACACTCCCAAGAGCTGACCACTGCCGCCGACGGGATGAGATACGACGCGGAGGCGACGGAAAGCTAGGGGGTTCGAGGGGTCTCGGACACGAACGCTGCAGGTGGAGACGAGGGGGATGACGGCAATGGCTGAGCTAGACGGCGCGGCTGGGTGAGTCTTGGTCGGTGCAGGTGGCTGAGGCGCGAGCAGGCACGAGGTCCAGAACGGCGTCACGCCTGACGCCATGCCATCAACACAGCAGACGGGTCCGGCGAGGCCAAGCTGGGCCTGAGTGCTGGGTGACCGCGGCGTCGGATGTGGCATTGCTGATGGAGGAACTGTCGTCGTCATGGTCGGCGTCAACAAGGTCTTCGTTCGGGGCCCTTGAACGGCGAACGGCTAGCTGGGGATGGGCGAGGTAGTGGCGGTGAGGAAGAGGAAAGATGAGGACGGCCATGCGCAATGGACTCCATGCGCATGAAAGGGAAGTGGATGACGAGTATTAGCATGAGAGATGGGTATGAAAGTGGCCATGCGAAAGCCATGCAAAGGTGAGGGGGGTGGTTTTGGAGCACAGTCACGGGTAGCTAGAGAGAAGATTCAATCAATCCATGTGGAGCCATGTGCATGATAACCTCAAATGGAGCCCAAAAGGATGAGACAGTAGCAGGGCAAACACTTCCAGACAGCGGATGAAAGCTTAAACAAGCAAAAAAAAAAAAAAAAAAAAAACACATGGAAAGACAATGCGATAGAAAAAAAAATGAACTAAAAAAAAATCGGTCATACCTGCGCTTGGTAAAGCTCCTCTCTGGCAGAAATGAACCAGCTCCCCCCGATCCTCTCCTCCAGTCTGTTTTAGCTTCTCCTGCAAGCTCCTCCCCTCTGTCACCCTTTTCTTCCCTTTCTTTTCAGCCGTTCTCCACCGTCCTATCTTGTCACCCCATGCCCTTCATCCTAGGGTCGTCAGAGTAATCATCATAGAAGAGTCAAAACCTAAAAAAAAAATGCTAAAAATCCACTCACCCGGGAAGGGGTCTACATTAAGATTTGAAAGCAGCCTCATAATATAAATATAAATATAAATATAACTTTTCAAACCATAAGAAAAAATTTATTTATATTTTTTTGCTTATTTTTTTATTTTACATTTTTACATCATATTATTACTTTTCATGCAAGAATTTTTAAAGTGCTAAGCATGGAGTCGTGTAGATATGATGAATAACAATTCAAGTCATATAGGACACTTTAAATTTGTATAATAAATCACGAGACCACCTTATGAGCCTTTAAGTACATGTCATATATATATATAATATTATTTAATAAAAATTGTGAACAATTTTTAAGTTATACTATAAGTTTTTTTTGGTTGATATAACAACCCCTTTTCTATAGGTAAAAGAAAGTATATTTAAATTCTTAATAAATGAGAAATAATATACTATTTAATCATTTAATGTCATCTATAGCATTATATTATTTAATTATGCATGTCAACCACTAATTTAAACAAAACTATGGAATGCAATAAAATCAATATCCTCATGATCCAATAGAAGGAAATTATATCCATGCACTTACTTTAGTTATAACTTAAATTAGAAGGAAAAATCATGCAATAGTTGTTCTTAAAACCTCATTTATTTCAAACTATTGATGAGTGAATTTAGTACTTAAAAACAAATAAAAAATCTCTCAAGATAAAATACAAACATTATTGAATAAAAATACTTTGTGGCAAATGGTATAATGCATGATTCCCCTTACAAATATTGCAAAGTTGGAGAAGGAAGAATAAGGATTTTATGAACAAGATTAAAAGATCATCTTTCCTTTTGCAAAAATTAATTCTTAAAGACTTTATTTTTAAAATCTTCTCAAATTATTGAGATTTTTAAAAATAAATTTTTTATTTTTGGAAAGAAGCTCTTATTTCCTTTATCTTTGTAAAAATAAAATTTTTTCTTATTTGCATAAAATTCTATATTAAGAGAATAAATATAATTTTTAAAAAATCATGATAGATTCTCTAGAGTTTTTCCTCACTAAACATCAATTGGCACATATTCTTACCAAAGCTCGAGATTCTCTTAGGTTTGAATTCCTTATGAAATCCTTAGGCATATGCCTAATCAATTGATCTTCATAAGTAATAGGCCTTAAAGGTTTTGAACTTTTCGTCTATTTTATATTTGTTTCCTTTGGCCTTCTTTTAATTGTAGCTTGAGCATATGCTTTTTGTTTATTTACTTGATATATTATCATGATTCGCAATACTTTGAGTTTGTGAACTAGAGAAATATACTATATCTACAAGACTTGATGTAGATTGAATCATAAATATTTGTTAATCACTATTGATATTTTTTATTCTTGATAATTAAATATCTTTGTATAGTGGAACTTCAACTTTAATTACATCATGTGCTTGATCAAAAGAGAAACTTCTTAAACTTCAAGTTTAGTCTTTTCTTTTTTGTACTAAGTTTTTTTTTTTTTTTGGTATTCAAAAGAGTATAGATCACCAAATGATTCATTGTTTTTTGTGATTTAGAGTCCTACTATCATAAGAAAGTGATCGTTGTATCTTGTGAGACAATTACTTATACCGTAAGCACCTAAGCAAAATGAAATTTGTCTTAAAGACATATAGTCAACTCTAGCCACGATCAACCCCAAAAAACCATCTAGTCAATAGTTGGGACAATAGTTTGTAGTAGGAGTAAAGATGAAACACTTCACTTTGTAACATTGATGTCAAAGATCTTACTTAGATACTTAGACATGAAGTGACAAATCACCTAAAGTGGTTCTACTTGCATGCGCTAAGGGTTCAACATAAAAATATATTAATTACTACCTTAGAATAACCTTTTGAGGTTTAAAGCAAGTTCATTAATTAGAGAGAGGTCTCTACCTTAGTAACAAGAGTCATGACTTGCCTAAAGTAGATTTGATTCTTAGGGTACTATAATACCTTGCATGAATATGTGTTGTATGAGAACACTACATTTTTGCTAAATTAATTACCATGTTTTCCTTAGAGGCTTAGTTTCCTTATTAATGCATAGAATGTTTTGTTTATACAGGAATCATGTCTTATAACCTTATCACTTTGATTTTCACTGATAATAAATTGATTGGACCTAATTATATGTTGACTAAAAAAGAAACTTGGGCATAATGCTCACAGCTAAACAGCTGAAACGGGTAACTTAAGAGCTTACTCCTCCTACTTGTTATGAATTTTCCACGTAAGAAGAGAAAGATACTCATTTCCAATGGCAAGTGGTAGATGAGAAGACTCGATGTATTATACTTGGGTCTCTCAATAATGTGTTACAACAACAACACATGAGCATTGCCACTACCTATGAGATTTTCTTAAGCCTATGAGAGATGTTTGTGATAAAAGTAGGCTAGCCAGGCAAGCTGTCCTAAGAACCACCATGAACACTAAGATGATAGAAGGAACTCCCATTAGAGATCATATGATTCATATGATTGAATTCTTTAACGAGATATAAATCCTTGGAGTTGAAATTGATGGGAAAACTTAGGTCAATATGATCTTAGAGACCTTACTAGACTCCTTCAAGCAGTTCAAGTTCAATTACACTATGAATAAGTTAATGTTAAGCTTGCTAGAACTGATGAAAGAGTTTTAGATGGTTAAGGGAATTCTTAAGGATTCTAGAAGTGTTCATGTGGCAATAAAAGATTCTTCAAGTTCTTCCCATAATAATAATAAGAAGAACATTGCCAAGAAATCCAAATAAGGAAAGACTAAGGCTAGGAAAGGAAAGAGTAAAGAAAATGGCAAGTGTTTCATTTGTGAAAAGAAAGACAACTGGAAGAAGGAATATCCTGACTATCTGAAGAAAAGAAAGGTATGTCCCATTCACTTTTAGTTGACTCATGTTTAGTGGTGGATTCCACCAAGCATGGTGGATAGATTCTAGGACCACTAACCATATTTCTAATTCTTTATAGGAGTTTAAACCAAGGAGAGAGCTAAATAAAGGAGAAATGTACTGAATTTTCACATCTTTTGTGAGAACAGTTGTGTAAGTAGTGGGAGATGTTACCATAGCATTAGAGAATAATAAACATCTAGAACTCAAATATTGTCTTTATGTACTTGAGTCTTTAAATTTCAAAAATCTTGTTGAACTCCAACTTGATTATAAAATAAAAATGATCCAAACTAATTGGAGAAAGGAGTATAGGGTTTTCACTTATTTTCTAACCTCATGTATTGTTCATAGAATCCATGTTCTAGAACTCATGAACAAAACGGTTTGGCTAAAAGAAAACATTGTCACATTATTACAAATAGTTTAACCTTACTTGCACAAGCCCCGATGTCTTTTAAATTTAGGGATGAAGCTTATAGAACAATTGTTTTTCTAATAAATCCACACAATTCTACAACACAAGTCTCTTATTGAAATCCTATTCAAAATACCACTTACCTACTCTCAACTCAAAGTTTTTGGCTACCTATGCTTTCCTAATACTAAACCATACAATCATCACAAGCTCTAATTTTGATCTATTCCTTGCATATTCATAGGTTATAGCTTAAATCATAAGGTTTACAAATGTCTTGATATCTATGAAAGAATCTTCATATCTCGTGATGTTAATTTTGATAAGCATGTTTTTCTTTTTGCACAATCTTCCTCTCCGACTCAATCTATTTGTTTTAATCCTACTCAATCTACATTTTTTCTATTCTTTCTTCTACTTCTATATCCCTCAAACTTGTTCTCTCATAGCCTTATGTTATTGATCATAGATTTTCTATTTCTAATCTTAGAATTGATGGTGTTATATATTCAATCTACAAAACTTGATGTTAACGTTTCATTGCATGTATCTGATCTTAACCATTCTACTATCACTACACCATTACCTACTATTTCTAATGCAGGTAATACTTATCAAATAACCACCAGGTCTAAGAATAGTATATTTAAGCCTCAAGTATTTGTCACCATCGGTGTTCCTACTTCTGGTACTAAGGCTTTTCAACAACTATTTTAGCATGCTATTATGAAGGATGAGTTTCAAGCCTTACAAAGAATTAAAAATTAATGTTTGTTCTCATTACCAATTTGTAGAAAGTCTATAAGCTACAAGTGGGTCTGCAAAACAAAAGAGAAATAGGATGGAACAATTGAACGTTATAAGGCTAAGTTAGTAGCTAAAGGATATCACCAAGTGGTTGGTTTCAATTTTGTAGAAACTTTTAACCCCATAGTCAAACCGACTACAATTCAAACAAGTTTGACTATTGTTTTGTCTCATGATAATAATCTAAGTACAATCCAATTTGCAACCAACCTAATCCAACATTCACACACTAAACACATGGAGTTGGACTTATACTTTATTTGAAAGAAAGTTCTCACCAAACAAGTTGATGTAAGACACATTCCTACTCAAGATCAAGTTGCAATCATACTCACCGCAGTGTCAAGTTCATTGTTTTTCAATTTCAAAAACAAACTTAGAATAAAGGATTTCACTACCCTAAGTTTGAGGGAGCGTGTTAGGATATATAGTTCATTAAGCTATTAGTATTAGTTACTAAATACAACAATCTGTAACTAAGCCAGTTAGAGTTTGTTGTATTACTCTCTCTTAATCTATAAACTCCTTTATACTGTCACAATCAATCAATGAGAATGAGTTCATTCTTCCAAAAGTTTCTTTCTTCTTAGTTCTTTGACAAGACATTAACTTATCCATTTTTAAGTATTTCTTTATACATAATTTGATTTATTTTTTTTTACCATATCATATTTCTTTCTTTATTTAAAAGTTGGAATTTTATTTCGCATGTAAAGGCTTGAGACTAGTTGTTGAACATAGTGGCCATTCAAAGAACAACAGTTGCACTTAATATCAGTACTAACTATTTGGTGTCGTTGAGTTGAACAACTTGCATTATGGGAAAATGATAAGACAACAAAGTGAAAATAAATAGATGTAAGGTGGCCTAATTTAAGGTTTTTTTTCTATACTACCCTTGAAAAAATAAAATAAAATTGGGTACACAGCATGTGGGTGGACCTTTAATGCAATGATAACAGCGCATTATGCATTGAGAAGTTGAGTTTTGGGCTAAAATGGGCTTCTTCCCATACTTAATGTTAAGATTGGGCTTCATCGAAAACAATTATTCAAAATAGCCCTCATCTATCCACATAAGCACAAAGACCATTTTTTTATGTTATTTTTGTTTACTTTCCCATTTGCTTCCTATCACGTGGTTGCTCTGATCAGTTTTTCTCTTCAAACCCTAGCCTCACCAGTGGGTCGTTGTGAGAGAAACATTGTTGGAGTTGCAAAGCATCAAGGTTGAGATTGGTCCCAATCTTCCTTTTGTTTTTTTATTATGTAAAGTTTTTGACACTTTTCTCTCTTCTTTCCCATCCCGTAATCTCGATTTCTCAACATGGTCATTGTTTTCTTATTTCTCTAACAATGGCAATTTATACAAAAATCCACGAGTGGATTTTTAAAATTAGAGTAGGAATTTTTTTTTTTTTTTAAACACCACCCAAATTGATTTCCTCTCTTCCAAGTTTCTGAAACAAAACTGAGAAATAGAAAGAAAAAAAAAATCGTCTTCTATATTTCCAAATTGAGGATGACATGAACTATAAGATCACTTGTTAACTTATTTCCATTCCTGATGAGGATAACTGTTTGACAATATTTTGGATATTGAAGAAACTATTTGCCGACTTACTCTGTTTGACTGTTTGACTATTTGCTGATTTCCCGAAGTTTTTTGGTCGATATAGAATTCAAGTGGTCTTATTGAAGTTCATTTTGTTTTTGTATCTATTCACCACCCACTCCTTTCATGGCCTAATCGTGAATGGACTTAAAATTAATTTTTGAGCTTCATGAAACTTTACAAATTGATTCTTCAAATGCAATGGAGCAAAGTGATATCATATGAGATGGTAATGAAATGGAACTACCTGGCCAAGTAGGCTAATGGTAAAGTAGACTCATTTCAAGTGTAAGTGGAATAATTTCATTTCCATGATATCATCTAAAGTTTTATAACTCTTATTATAATTTATATCCTATATTGCCAAGTACTATGTAGATGACAAAAGACAATTTTCTTTTTCTTTTAAAAGTTATCATAGTTAGGATGTAACATAGTCAAATTTAGATTGTGGCTTACTATATAAAAAAAAATATGAATTCAACTACTAATGTTTGATTTTTATTTAATTTAATTATATGACAAATGAAGATACTGGGGGAATGTGGTATTTTTATTTTTATTTATTTAATTTAATTTAATTTGTTCAACTAGGTTTGCATTTTTGGTAGAGAACCAGACAAGAGTTTCTCAGCATCCAAACAAGAGTATTACCATTAGATGGGTTGTGACTAGTGAATAAAGTGGAAGAACACTTCTGAATACGCACAAATAGTGATATATAGGTGAACACCAAAACCTTCCATTTCCTATAGGGAAAATATGGCAACGTTGAAAAACTCAAGCAAATCCATGCAAAGGCAATAGTAACCTTAAGGTTAGGCTCCTCTCAAAACCAAAAACTTGTCCTACAAATTTCTCCATGACTACACCAAACTGGATTGTCTAGTAGATGCCCACAAAGTCTTTAATAACAACATTGAAACATACTACTTATATTAGAAAATATTTTCATTTAGATTGAATCTTATTAGAGTGTATCTCAATAGCAGTCTCCTTCAACGATAAACCTAAGGTGTTAAGTTTGACCCTCATTGTTTAAGTGATGTTAGAAAGGTAGATCGGGGATTGACCCTTTCTAGTATTTAAGTGTTGTAGGGTAAAGTGACATACTAGTATAACCCAAAATTTGCTTGCCCACTGATGGGATAATAGGACCATGGATAGAAATTATTTTTTAAAATAGTTTTCTAAAAATATTTTATAAATTTTTGTATTGTATATAAGTATGTAGTAATTTTATGAAGAATAAATTAAGCAAATTATATTTCATATTTGAATTTTCAAACATAACTTTGTTCTTAAAAACAATTTTTAAGAACTATAGAATAGAATGAGTTCACTTGTCTTTTTAGATGTGATGTTATTGGAACTCCGGGGAACTTCCTTAGTAGTCTTTCATTATTATTATTTTTCCATGTGTTTGTCAAAATTGTCAATGGAGAAATCGTTAGGTAGAAGCTTGTATTTAGGGAATTATGGAATAATTCTTATTCATTTCAAATATGCTACTGCCCAAGACAAGGGTCCTGATGCCCATATTGATGTTTAGTATTATGACCAATGCTACAATTTATTGCCATTATTTAGGTCATATAAGACATACTCATAATTTTTTATTAATTTATGTTTATTGAACTAATACTAGATTCTTAAGTTTAAATATAAATAATTTATTATTAAAGTATATATTTTTAATTTCAATAATAAGTTGTGATTTAATAGTTTTTAATTAAATTTGAAAGAATATATATATATATATTAATTGAAGTCTCAGTTGGCTACTACGGCTTAAGTATATAATATTATTTTGATAAAGATAAATTTGTCATAATACAAATAAATTAATAAATTATACAATTTTATATCTTATTTATATGTTATATAAATTTTATTATTTTAAAATTATTAATTTATTAATAAATAAAATATTCATTTATAATATTTTCTATTTATCAATTTATGTTTGTTGAAGTAATACTAAATTCTTAAGCTTAAATATAAATAATTTATTATCAAAGTATGTATTTTAATTTTAATAATAAATTATAATTTAATAGTTTTTAATTAAATTTTAAAGTAAAAAAAAAATTAACTGAAACATCAGTTGGTAATTGAAGTTTTAGTTCAAAAATGAAGTCTCAGTTACCAATTGAGGTTTCAGTTAAAAAATAATGTCTCAATAGACAATTGCGGTTTTAGTTTAAAAATTGAAGTCTCAGTTAGCAACTGCGTCTTCAATCAAAAAATAAAACTTCATTTACCAATTAAGACTTTAACAAAAATTTAAAAATTATATATATATATATATATATATATATATATATATACTTCCATGACATGACTCCTACATGACACCAAAGAGATCAATTTAAACCAATGTTTTCAGAATCGGACTAGTCACTGAATCGAAAAAATTATCGGTTCACGGTTCACTGGTCGGATCGGCGATCGAACAACGGTTGAACCGGTGATGTAATAAATATATAATTTATATATTATATAAAATTTAAAATATATAAAATTACAAATTTTAATAATGTTTGATTTTTATATTTGGTATATTAAATTAAATGATAAAGTTTAATATTTTAAATTTTATTGAATAGAAATATGTAATATTTAAGAATGAAGATATATTTAAGATGAAAAAATTTATAATATTTAATTTTATCTTTTTGTCTTTGTATTTTATTGTTTTAAAATTATTCTATTAATTAATTTATATTATTTTTTATAATTATTATTATATTATTATTATAAAAGTAAACAAGAATTTAAATATTTACATTTCTTTAAAGATTTGATATGATAAAAATTTGAAATAAAAACATTAATCTTAAATTCTTATTATATATATATATATATATATATATATATATATATTTTTAACAACATCATTTAATAAATATGGTGCAATACTCAATGGTTCAAAGACTTCAAAGTTCAAACTTTAATTTTTAAGAGATTCGTGAGTCCAACCCTCAAAGAGGCAATGTTTTACCTCTAATTAGTTTCATTCCCAGTCCCACATCGGAAGCACATGAATTCTATGTCTAAGTGCTCTATAAATACTTTGCAACATGTCTTGTAAGCCAAACATGCCAGCAATTTGGGCCTGGAGGCACGACCCAACTAAAAGTTTTATAAGCTTTCTTGTCGTTGGATTGGGCCTAGTGGCTTGGACCATCAAATATGGGCTTATAATTAGTTTTAGTTTTAAAAGTATTAGGTCTGGAATGGGCCTGATGGATAATGAGTCTCTTAATAGTAAACAAATATTTGTAGAATTAAAGTCTGGCCGGGACGGTTTGTCCGATTTAGCGGTTCAATTGTCGGTTTGAACGATTCAATGTCGATTTGACCACAAAACGGTTCATTGAGATGGACCGAATTAGAAAGTTCATTGGTCGACGATTCAACCGACCGATCCGATCTGATCTGATTTTTAAAACAATGATTTAAACATAAGTCCCATAAGTTTTAAAGGACAACAGTTGTACTTAACATCAGTACTATTTATTTGGTGTTGTTGAGTTGAACAATTTGCATTAGGGGAAAATGATAAAGCAACGAAGTGAAAATATAGGGGAAAATGACAAGGCAACGAAGTGAAAGTATATTGACGTATGGTCGTGGGAGGTAAGGTTGTTTTTCAATACTACCATAAAAAATAAAAAAAATAAAAAATAAAAAAAGAATTGTGTTTTGGGCCTAGTTGGACCCAAAAATTAACATTTGATTCATATAACTTCCATAATTGATGGAAAGGATATAAGATATTAAAAGACCAATATATCCTTCAAATTTCTATATATTACCTTTTAAGGATATAAAATAGTGATGGACTAAAATACCCAATGACCTTTCACATAAGCTTTTTTTTGTCTTTATTGCACCACTATTTGTAACCATAATAATTCTACTTTAACAATTTGGATTTTTCATTGTTATTTTAAAAATATATATATAAATAATTGAAAATCAACATTATTTTCTATTTTAAATTATAAATAAAGAAAAATTATGTTCAAAAACTATTTTAAAAAATACTTTCTAAAAAAATGGTAATATTATTTATATTTTTTATATTTTCTTTTTGAAAAAACATTTAATTAAAAAATGAAAACTATTTTTAAAAATAAAAATTGAAAACCTTGTTTAATACTATTTTTTTATATGAAAATAATAAAAAGAATTAAATTTCATTCATTGATTATCCATTTTTTATTTTTTTCCATTAGTTATTTTAATAATAAAATAAAAAAATATAGTATGTTTACAATTAAACAAAGAAATTGATCAATTATGTGTTCTTTGTGGGACTATCTTTTACATGAAAAATATTTATTACTCTTTTTAATTTTATTTTCTTTATTTATTTTTTGTCTAATAGAAAATTTTAATATATCCATAATTAACAAAGTAATAAATCAATTGTGCACATTTTAATCTATTAAAATAAATTACTTTCTAATTTAAATAAATAAAATGAAATAAGTAAATAAATTTGGGATTATTTCTATTTTTTAACATATTTTATATCAATATTTTTTATGGTTAAATAAAAAAAAATTCTTTAATTCCAAAAATAAAATGAAATAAATAAATAAATTTGGTATTTTCTAACTAATTTTCTATTCATATTTCTTATGATTAAATAAATTTTTTATTCTTTTTTCTTTATTTCCAAAAATAAAAGGAAATAAACAAATAAACTTGGCTTAAATAATAGTTTTTAAGTAATTTCTTTGTCTTATTTTTAATTACATTTTGCATTGAAAATAAAATAAAATAACTTTTTATTTGTTTTAATTATTTAAATGTCAAACTATTGGGAACATAGTTTACACACTTATGTGGATATAATTTATATATATATATATATATATATATATATATATATATATATATATGAAATTTATATCATTATACAAGGTTATTATACTAATTGTATAAGGGGTGTATAAAACTATACATTTTGAACAACTTTTTTTTTTTTTTTTTTTTTTTTGTCATTTAAGGATTATACGTTCTCCTACCACAAATTCTTTTATTCCATGTACTTTATTTAACTCGCACATAACAATTCAAATACTTACCTTAATAATGATGTTTAGAGAAAATTTTTGTTTTTACGTTTTATATCATTTTTTAAATCAAACCATTGGAAACATGGTTCACAAATCATATGTGGCACATAATGTATACATATAGATGAAATTTGCACCATTATACAAGGGTATTATATTAACTGTACAAGGTAAATGTTCAATTGGACAAGACAAATGTTCTAACTATTAATGATGTTTGAGAGAAAATTTTGTTTTTCCATCCTCCACTATTTTTTGAAACAAACTAATGAAAACGTGGTTAACCGACCTATGGTTACACATTGAGTAGGGGGTATATGGAATTTGAGTCACTATACAAGGTATTTACACTAAGTGTACATGACAAATATACTAACTGTACAAGGGTGTACAAGACTATTATTTGTGAAGGATTTTAAGTGATTCTGAAAAACTTGTTTGTTTATTTCCCCTAACCGAGGATAAATGACATTCCTTACACACATTGGTTAGGCATACATTCATCTCATGCACTTTATCTAACTTGTATATGGTCATTTGAATAGGTACCTCACTTATGATGATTGTAAAACAAAATTATACAACAATTTTTCTTCTTTTTTAAAACCAAACCAATGCAAACATGGTTAATCGACCTATTGTCAAATATTCATGAGATGATGTGTGAAATTTGAGTTATTGTACAAGGGTATTGCACTAACTGTACAAAACAAATTTACTAATTGTACAAGGGTGTACAAAACTACTTTTTTTTTTTTAAGGATTTCAAGTGATTTTGAAAAACTTTCCCATTTTTTTCCAACTCAAATTCTCTCACTCAAGAATTGTTTCGAATTTTATTTTTAAATTTCATTATCAAAATTTTGTAATTGCATATTTTGTTTTTATAGTTTTAGCAATGTTCTTTCTTTCCACTATTTTTTTTTTTTTTTGTGAAATTTTATCCAAATGAATCTATATTTAAAATTATAATCACATTTATCAAATTTTTTACTAAGATTATCTTTAATTTTTTTAATATATTTATACTCATTTATTTAAAAAATAAAAAACTAATTTTTTTTTTTTTTTTTGTAAACATGTTCTATTACCTTTCAAGTAAAAAATTAGATAAGTTTGAAAGTCAATAAAAAAAAAATTAAATACCACTTTCAATAATTTTTAGATAAAATTTTATATAATACATTTTATTTGAAATTTAATTTATAAAGTTTAACTAAAAATTGTATTGACAATTTTCTTGTTGTGAGTCAAAATACTTTGCATTAGTTTATCTAGATAAGAAAAATTATTAATATAATATTAAAACTTCATATCTTAGTTATTTTTTTCAATAAATTTATCTTTTTAAAAATTTTAAAATAAAAACATTAAAAATTAAAAAGCTAAAATAGATATATATAATAAAGTGAAGTGATAGTCAATTTTTAAAATTTTTAAAATATGGTTAATATAGAAAATATAAAAAATAATTAAAAAATAAGAGAAAAATATAAATGAAAGGGTAATATAAATTTAAAATAAAAAATGTAAACTAAACTAAAAGATAAAAAATATTTGGATGAAAAATCCCAAAAAATTTATCATTGCTTGTAATAAAAGCAAAAATATTCAATATCTTTAAAAATGAAAAACAAAAAAAACATTATTATTTTTTATTTCACATAAAATAGAAATATAGATTGGAAGAAAAAGAAAAAAAAAAGTTAGAAATAAGTAATATTTAATAGGGAATAGAAAAAATGAAAAAAAATACAAAAAAATTGAAATTCACAATCACTTGTGCCTATATAAAGGTTAAGGGTATTTTAGGGATTAATGAAAGACAATATCCTTCATCTTAATTTTCATACTTTGTTTGGTTCTTGGGCTTAAATATGCATCTGTGGACCCTGCATTTCGGCTCATGCGCTTCCCACTCGATGGCCAGCTCGATTTTTAATTTGAAAATGATTTTATTTATTAAAATAATGACTTGGAGTCGCTACTTATTTTTGTTTTATTTTTTAAAGGGTAAACAAAATAAGAAAGAAAACCCTAAGTGCGACTCCTTATTTTAGAAAAGGTAATCTACGAAAAACCAGATTGGGCTCGGGGGTTAGGTTACTTATCGGGAAGGTACAATATGAACCGTAGCACCCCTCTAAGTCCCTAAAGTCAAGTCTCTACTAATACAATGAAGCTGATGTGGCAATCAACAAGAAAGTCAATGGACTCTCACCTCAAACATGCACAATAGGTGAATCCGAACATGCATAGAGAATGATTAGAATGAAAGTGTGTGCGTACCTGGGCCATGAGCCAGAATGCGCCATCAAGAAAAGGGGTTAGCACACAATAAATGAACACGGAATATAGCTCATACATATCGAAGTGCAAAATGAAGATCAAACAAAGTTCATTAAGTGCAACAGTTGACAATCAAAAGAGATCAAACATCGAGCCCCCACCAAAGCCCAATTTATAGTTCATGAACTAGCGTTACAAATTTCGTGTTCTAGAATTATGAAGAATTTATTTTTGCTTATGTAGTATCAAGAAGATCAGAAGATTATTTAAAAACCGAAATGGATTTAAAACTTTTCGAGTGAAAACTGGATTCTTGGAGTTTATTGGAAAATTGAAGTCTTGGGAATTAAATTTAAAAGATTAGAGCTTCGGTGATTAAAACGAAATTTGCCAAAGAAAATGAGAAATGAACTTTAGGGAATTAAACTGCAAGGATATAGATTTTGAAAGTTGAATTTGTAATAATAATAATAATAAGGAATGAACTTTAGGAAATTAAATTGCAAGCATATGGATTTTTAATAATAATAATAATAATAATAATAAGAAAATGAACTTCAGGAAATTGAACTGTGAGAATATAAATTTTTAATAACAATAATAATAATAATAATAATACTGCAAGAATGTAGATTAATTAATAATAATAATAATAATAATAATAATAAGAAATGAACTTTAGGAAATTAAACTGCTAGAATATAGATTTTTAATAATAATAATAATAATAATAATAACAATAATAGTAATAATGATAATAATGATAATAATAATAATAATAATAATAATAATAATAGTAACAATAACAATAATAATAATAATAACGATAATAATAGTAATAAATAATAATAATAATAATAATAATACCCGTTAATAATAATAATAATAATAATAATAATAACAATAATAACAATAGTAATAATAATAACAATGATAGTAATAATACTAATAATAATAATAATAATAAGAATAGTAATAATAATAACAATGATAGTAATAATAATAATAATAATAGTTAGTAATAATAATAGTGATAATAATAATAATAATAGTAATAGTTAATAATAATAATAATAATGATAAGTTTGTGAAAGTTGAATTAATGATAATAATAATAATAAGATCTTAAAAATTGAATTAATAATAATAAGAATAATAAGATTTTAAAATTTGAATTAATAATAATAATAATAATAATAAGATTTTAAAAATTGAATTAATAATAATAATAATAATAATAAGATTTTGAAAGCTGAATTAATAATAATAATAATAATAATAATAATAATAATAACAATAAAAAAATAATGATAATAGGAATATGGATAGGGCTTTGGACATTAGTAATATTAATATTAAAAGGGCTTATGGGCTTTGGACATTATTAATATTAATAGTAGAAGGGCTTATGGGCTTTGGACATTATTAATATTAATATTAAATTTTATCCTTCCGTTTGGACCTGGGCTTCATCATAAGCCCAAGTCCACTAGCAAAAATCACAAGCTTTTCCCATGCAGGTGTTGCCATCCGCTGTCCCTCTCGTCGTCGCCGATGAGGAGCTTTGGCTCGACGTCACCGGTTGATGTCGCCTCCACTTTTCTCCTAGGGTCACGGCTTGCTCACGCACTGCATCCGCCGACGGCCGCAGCAGCAACCCGAGGTTAGGGTCGCGCGAAGGCAATGCTCCAGCCTCCTTAGCCACATCTGTCGCCCCTTCCAAAATGTGTATCTTCTCCATTTTGGAGTTGGGCGCCAATGCTAATGAAAGCTGAGCGCGACTGCATGGGCTGGTCCCTTCGTAGATGAGCAGCAACCCCAGAAATCGTCGGCGAAGATTGAGAGGGCAGCCCGCGACAGGAACGGTGAGGAAGAGAACGGCGACAGGGGCGACTCCGAGTTGGACGTAGGAAAGATTCTGGGCACTGTTTGTAGAGGATTTCCAACCGGGCATTTTCAACATGATTAACCAGCAAACAAACAACAAAGCAATATACGGGACCCATTTCATACTAGAACAAATAGGCTTCATGATCGGTGCCGCAACGTGAATTGTATCCGGGATTATCATTGGAATGAAAGCGTGGGAATGACAACAAAGGCAACAAAGCAAGAAAACCCAAGCAACAAATAACAGCTAGAAAGCAACCAAAAGCATGCATTAAAGGTGATATAAGAGGGAAGGTGGATGGGAAATCCACGGGGCTCATACCTTGAGACTTTTTTTTTTTTTTCTGGTTTTGGATCCCTTCCCTCTCCACACCTCCTCCTGCTCCTCCTCTTTTTTTTTTTTTTTTCTTACTGCCAATCCCTTCCCCTTAGCTGTCTTTCCTTTCCCGCCTTTCTTTTCCTACCACCCTCACCTACTCTCTGCTCCTTGTCTAATCTGGCCGCCCCTATCAACTTAATTCCCGGGGTGGTCAGAAGGGTAATCATGATAGAAAAAAATCACCCCAAAAACTCCTCCCCGGGAAGGGGTCTACAAATATGCCCCTCTTCGGTAGAGTTCATGAGTGTAAGGAATATGAACACTGAAGCGAAAAAGAAAGTATGAATAGTGAGTGTAATGAAGTGAACTCTACCGAAGAACCAAGGAGACCCCCATAGGGACACTAGTGAAGCATGAACTCACTCAGGCCAAGAGACGAACACAAAAGCTCTAATCCTAAGAGAAAAAAGAAGTCTCAAAATGTCTCTAAAAGTGACTCAAAAGACCATATTAAAGATGAGTAACAGTCGAGCCACCTTGAAGAACGGAAAAGACTATGCCCGAAAGAGGTTGCCCTAAGTGAACTATATGAAAATGACAAGTGTAGGGTGCCCAAGCAACATGATCGAAATACGCGTCGTGAACTCAAAAGACATCGTCATAAGCAGTGAGAAGTGACATATGAAAGGACAATGACGAATAGGTGATAAGCACGGGATGACAAGGTGAGGGAAACGAGGATAAACGCAAATCCATGAAGGCAACATGCGCAATGCTAGTTGATATGAATGTCGGGGACTGTGACTCTGAATGATACAGATGAGAAGGAATGACTCTGAACGTCAAAATACGAAAAGGTGATGACTCAAGGTGCCTGAAGGGATATGTACAATGGCTCTGGACGCCAAACTAAAGAAAGATGGTGGCATCGAATGCTTGAATGAGTATGAAAAATGGCTCTGAACGTCAAAACTAAGAGAGAAAGTGACTCTAAAACGCATGAATGGGTACGAAGAATGGCTTTGAACACCAAAAACTAAAGAAGAAATGGTGATGACTATGGATGTGGATATGAGAGTACGACTCCGAGCATCAAACCGAGAATGACTAACGGCTCTAAACGCCTAAATGCAAATGTGGCTCTGAATGCCAAACTGGAAAGAGGTGGTGGCTCTGAACAACGAAATTGAAAATAGAGATGGCTCTGAACATCGAAACAAAGGAGTGGTGACGGCTTTGAACGTCGAAACAGAGAAGTGATGATGGCTCCGAATGCCAAGACTGGAAATGTTGATGGCTCTGAATGCCGAAACTAAGAAGCAATGATGGCTCCGAACGCCGAAATTGAGAATGACGATGGATTTGACCGTCGAAACTAGAAATGGTGATGGCTCTAAACGTCGAAATGGATGAGTGATGATGGCTCCGAACGCCAAGACTGGAAATGTCGATGGCTCTGAACGCTGACTAAGAAGTGATGACGGCTCTGAACGCCAAACTGAAAATAGTGATGGCTATGAATGCTAAAACTGAGAAGAGATGATGGCTCTGAACGCTAAAACTGAGAAGTGATGAAGGCTCTGAACACCAAACTGAAAATAGTGATGGCTATGAATGCCAAAACTGAGAAGCAATGATGGCTCTGAACGCCAAAACCGAGAAGTGATGAAGGCTCTGAACGCCAAACTGAAAATGTCGATAGCTCTGAACGCTGACTAAAAATAGTGATGGTTATGAATGCCAAAACTGAGAAGTGATGATGGCTCTGAACGCCAAAACCGAGAAGTGATGAAGGCTCTAAACGCCAAACTGAAAATGTCGATGGCTCTGAACGCTAACTGAAAATAGTGATGGCTATGAATGCCAAAACTGAGAAGCGATGATGGCTCTGAACGCCAAAACCGAGAAGTGATGAAGGCTCTGAACGCCAAACTGAAAATAGTGATGGCTCTGAACGCCAAAACTGAGAAGTGATGATGGCTCTGAACGCCAAAACTGAAAAGCGATGATGGCTCTGAACGCCAAACTGAAAATAGTGATGGCTATGAATGCCAAAACTGAGAAGCGATGATGGCTCTGAATGCTGAAACCAAGAAGTGATGAAGGCTCTGAACGCCAAACTGAAAATGTCGATGGCTCTGAACGCTGACTGAAAATAGTGATGGCTATGAATGCCAAAACTGAGAAGCGATGATGGCTTTGAACGCCAAAACCGAAAAGTGATGAAGGCTCTGAACGCCAAACTGAAAATGTCGATGGCTCTGAACGCCAAACTGAAAATAGTGATGGCTATGAATGCCAAAACTGAGAAGCGATGATGGCTCTGAACGCCAAAACCGAGAAGTGATGAAGGCTCTGAACGCCAAACTGAAAATAGTGATAGCTCTGAATGCCAAAACTGAGAAGCGATGATGGCTCTGAACGCCAAAACTGAAAAGCGATGATGGCTTTGAACGCCAAACTGAAAATAGTGATGGCTATGAATGCCAAAACTGAGAAGTGATGATGGCTCTGAACTCCGAAACTAAGAACGATGATGACAGCTCTGAACGCCAAACTGAAAATAGTGATGGCTATGAATGCCAAAACTGAGAAGCGATGATGGCTCTGAACGCCCAAACCGAGAAGTGATGAAGGCTCTGAACGCCAAACTGAAAATATTGATGGCTCTGAACGCTAAAACTGAGAAGCGATGATGGCTCTGAATGCCAAAACCGAGAAGTGATGAAGGCTCTGAACGCCAAACTGAAAATAGTGATGGCTCTGAACGCCAAAACTGAGAAGCGATGATGGCTCTGAACGCCAAAACTAATAACGATGATGACGGCTCTGAACGCCAAACTGAAAATAGTGATGAAGGCTCTGAACGCCAAACTGAAAAGCGATGATGGCTCTGAACGCCAAAACTGACAAGCGATGATGGCTTTGAATGCCAAAACTGAAAAGCGATAATGGCTCTGAACGCCAAACTGAAAATAGTGAAGGCTCTGAACGCCAAAACTGAGAAGCGATGATGGCTTTGAACGCCAAAACCGAGAAGTAATGAAGGCTCTGAATGCCAAACTGAAAATAGTGATGGCTCTGAACGCCAAAACTGAGAAGCGATAATGGCTCTTAACGCCAAAACTAAGAACGATGATGACGACTCTAAACGCCAAACTGAAGATAGTGATGAAGGCTCTGAACGCCAAATTGAAAAGCGATGATGGCTCTGAACGCCAAAACTGAAAAGCGATGATGGCTCTGAACGCCAAACTGAAAATAATGATGGCTCTGAACGCCAAAACTGAAAAGCGATGATGGCTCTGAACGCCAAACTGAAAATAGTGAAGGCTCTAAACGCCAAAACTGAGAAGCGATGATGGCTCTGAACGTCAAACTGAAAATAGTGATGGCTCTGAACGCCAAAACTGAGAGGCGATGATGGCTCTGAACGCCAAAACTGAGAAGCGATGATGGCTCTGAACGCCAAAACTAAGAATGATGATGACGGCTCTGAACGCCAAACTGAAAATAGTGATGAAGGCTCTGAACGCCAAACTGAAAAGTGATGATGGCTCTGAATGCCAAAACTGAAAAGCGATGATGGCTCTGAATGCTAAACTGAAAATAGTGATGGCTTTAAACGCCAAAACTGAAAAGCGATGATGGCTCTGAACGCCAAAACTGAAAAGCGATGATGGCTCTGAACGCCAAACTGAAAATAGTGATGGCTCTGAACGCCAAAACTGAAAAGCGATGATGGCTCTGAATGCCAAAATTGAAAAGTGATGATGGCTCTGAACGCCAAACTAAATATAGTGATGGCTCTGAACGCCAAAACTGAGAAGCGATGATGGCTCTGAACGCCAAAACTGAGAACAATGATGGCTCTGAACGCCAAACTGAGAAGTGATAATGGCTCTAAACGCCAACGAAGATGTGATGATGGCTCTGAACGCCGAAACTAAGAATACAACTCTAAACGTCAAACTGAGGGGTGATAATGGCTCTGAATGCCGAAACTGAGAAGCGGTAATGATGGCTCTGAATGCCGAAACTGAAATGTGATGGCTCTGAACGTCGAAACCGGGAATGCGACTTTGAACGTCAAACTAGGAAGTGATGATGATGGCTCTGAACACCGAAACTGAGAATGTGACGATGATGCCTCTGAACGCCGAAACCAAAAATACGATAATGATGGCTCTGAACACCGATACCGAGGGGTGATAATGATGGCTCTGAATGCCGAACGAAGATGTGATGACGACTCTAAACGCCGAAATCGAGAATGTAACTCTGAACGTCAAACTAGGAAGTGATGATGGCTCTGAACGCCGAAACTGAGAATGTGACTCTGAACGTCGAGACTGACTCTAAACACCAAACTGAGAAAATAATAGCTCTGGAAGTCAAAGCAAAAAAACTAAACCTAAACACTAAACTAGAAGGCTCATAGGTGAAGACTTACGGTGGTGATACAATAGAAATGCCCATAGATGCCAATCTATGGTGGTGAAATAACTGAAATGCCCATAGATGAAAATCTATGGTGGTGAAAAACTGAAATGCCCATAGATGTCCGATCTATGGTGGTGAATCTGAAAGCCCAAGAATGAAAATCCATGGCGGGAAAATAACTGAAATGCCCATAGATGAAAATCTATGGTGGTGAATCTGAAATAAATGCTCATAGATGAAAATCTATGATGGTGAAAAACTTATCAAAGCTCGTAGATGTCTAATCTATGGTGGTGATAAATCTGAAACAAAGGGGGATGCCCTAAACAATGACAGTAGGGGGATGCCCTAAACGACAAGACAGTAGGGGGATGCCCTAAACGAAATGACAGTAAGGGGATGCCCTAAACAAGATGACAATAGGGGGATGCCCTAAACAAGATGACAGTAGGGAGATGCCCTAAACGAAATGACAATAGGAGGATGCCCTAAACAAACTGAAAAATAGGAGGATGCCCTAAACAAACGGAAAATAGGGGGATGCCCTAAACAATGACAATAGGGGGATGCCCTAAACAAGCGGAAAATAGGGGGATGCCCTAAACGAAATGAAAAATAGGGGATGCCCTAAACAAGATGACAATAGGGGGATGCCCTAAGTGATAACTCGTAAAGATCGACAAATGGGTCTGACAACCATGAAATCAAAACGAGACACGGTAAACCCAAAGAGAGGGGGTATGCCCCAGTATGACGACTCGCAAAGATCCAGAAGTGGATCAAGTGATGAGAAAAATTGCAAAAGATCTGGTAGACTCAAGGGTGGGGGTATGCCCCAGTATGACAACTCACAAAGGTCAAGAAATAGAATGAGTAGTGAGAAAATATGTAAAATATCTAATGAACTGAAGGATGGGGTTATGCCCCGGTGTGGCATCAAATGTGTGATAGGTCTGAAGAACCAGATGAGCTCAGATCACCCGTCATCGAATGCGCGATCCAAATCATCCACGTGTACAACTGAATCAGACCCATAGATCAAAAGGGACGTCTCCCGGAAGGAAAGCATGATGACATTGAGGCGTCGCGAAGTGCAGGCCTAACTAGGTAACTCCCGAGAGGCTCCACGGAGGAAACATCGTGTCCATGTGTATCTCGTAGGTGGGGATGAGCATGCAACTCCATGAAGATCCGTAAGTCTCATCCAGAACGGTAATATGCCCCAATATGGCATCGAACGTATGACAAGTCAGAAATCGGCCGACATGAAATCATCTATCATCGAGCATGTGACCTCCACGAAGATCCGTAAATCTCACCCAAAACGAAAATATGCCCTAGTATGGCATCGAATGTGGGACGGGTCAGAAGAAAAAATGACATGAAATCATCTATCGTCGAGCACCTGACCTCCGTGAAGATCCGTAAATCTCATCCAAAACGGAAATATGCCCCAGTATGGCATCGGGTGCACGATAGATCCGAAGAACAAATGACATGAAATCATCTATCGTCGAGCACGTGACCTCCATGAAGATCCGTATATCTCATCCGAAATGGAAATATGCCCCAGTATGGCATCGGATGTGTGACAGGTCAAAAGAACAAGTGTCATGAAATCATCTATCATCGAGCACGTGACCTCCATGAAGATCCGTAAATCTCATCCGAAACGGAAATATGCCCCAGTATGGGCATCAGATGCATGACAGGTCAGAAATCGAGCGACATGAAATCATCTATCATCGAACATGTAACACTGGTCATCTGAATCCATAACTGAATCATGCACATATATCCAAGATGTGCCTCCCAGATGGAGAGGCATGATGGCATCCAAGTGTCGAGAAATGCAGACCTAGCTGGATGGATCTCGGGGGCTCCGTAAAGTAACGATCATGTCCACGTCTCAGTGAGCATCCAGTAAGTGATAATGATCGTGCAAGTCCGTGAGGATCCATAAACCTCTAAATGAAGTGGGATATGCCCCTGGTGTGGCACCAGAGGTACGATAGGTCAAAAATCGGGTGACACTAAGTCAATCATCGTCAAACTCACGATCCCGGTAATTCGAACACAACTGAATCGGTCCTACACATCAAAGGGGTGACTCCCAGAAGAAGAAGCATGACAATATCTAAATATCAACCAAATCTCAATCACCTGTCCAAGTAGAGGCTGCCGAAGACGACATCTGATCCCATGGCCTCAGAGTGGTCTTAAGACACGGGACGTAACGTATGCCAAGGTGATAGGGTGATAGAAACGAAAGAAAACTAGGCTCAAATACCCAATGATCAAAACTCATGCCCTCATATATAAAATGCAACATGTATAGTGAACCCCATGAGCCATGGACCTGAGGATGCCTAACGTGAATATGATATCGATAAGGAGACAAATGAAGCAAAATGAACTGATAGTGATATGTGTAATGATGATGCGAAGTGAGCATCGAACCCGAGATGGGTCGCTGTAAGGAGAGAATAAGACGTGAAAGGAATGAGATGAATCACAAGCAACGATAAAAACGACAGCGAAACAATGAATATGTGACGAAAGGTGGTGATCGACTCAAATCAAACATGAAGTGAAGTCACATCAATAATGAATGTAATGATGGAAAGGACAATGACTCGGAGTCCTTAGGAGAAGGTCACTCATCTCTCTCACAAATAGATATGACGAAGCAATACAAATAACATGGGATCTCAGAGAGCTCACATACGAACTCCCAATAACGAACATACTCGATAAAAATGACCCTCAGACATCAATATACATACTCAATGATCGAGAACACTATGCACATACACACATGTGCTTATTATTTTATTTTATTTTTTTTTTTCTTTTCTTTTCATTTTCATTTTTTTTTCTTTTTTTTTTTACATATATACAAATACACATACCCTGAACATGAACAAATGAACCCCAAGGGTAATGTCGATAACGGATGGACATCGACCCAAGTGCTAAGGCAACCCAAAACTCTCTCTAACGAGATGACCTTCTCAAACTAAGGATCTCTAAACCAATGTCCGTGAGATAGATGGTGGAAATGATGTGACTATCCTTCATGTGATGAATTGAGGAGGCTCACCACTCAGGGTGGAGAGAATATGAGATAAACAAATAGTAGATAGGATAAGGAAGAAGAGATGAATAACATAACCAATAAGATGAGATGAAAATGCAGAGGTGCAATGATAGGAAAAGATAATGAGAAAAACATGCCCCTAGGTCCAAAGCTCATGAAACTCCCAAACAATGCATGCATACATTAAAGGGCCCCTATCCCGGTGTGAAAATGTGAACAAGGCAATAAGAAAGAAAGGTTATAATGTGCATGCGAGGCTCAAAGGGCTAGCAACAGACTATGTATCACAAAGGAATAATAAGGTAATGGCTAACCGAAATTATGGCCACCCATCCTGCGACCATGGTCTCAAACATAGTACCTCTTTAGCTGATCTACATTGGTTGGCTCTGAGAATCGGTTTCCATCTAAATCCATCAACCATGCGGCGTCCTCTGGGGTTAACTCCCTGATGAAATAAGGTCCGCTCCAGTTGGGTCTGAACTTCCCTCTAGGATCTCTAATCAATCCTCTGATGAACCTCAAGACTAAGTCACCTCTCTATAATGGTCAATCAACAATCTCTGCTATCTTCCCCTACCAGTAGGAGATGAAAGAAGAAATGGACTCATCTGATCCCTGTCTGAAACCCTCAAGCTCTTTCCTTGACACATCTACGACAGTACTAAATGAAAACTGTCACAGAAACTCCTAAGCTAGGTCATCCCATGTGTTGTGTCACGAGGACTCCAAAGATGCGAACTATTACTGGGCTACTCCACTCAGAGATAAAAGAAACATGATGATCATCCGTGACTCGTCTAACCCATGGACCCTCATCACAGTACTGTAGAGTCGAAGATGAATACATGAACAACCAACACCCGTGTACCTCTCAATGTCTGATCTCTCGGAAAAGCGAACTAAGCTCCCCTGTACTCTATCCCAAGATGGTGAATCCACACTGAGAATGAAAAACCAATCCTGAAGAGCATGAAGCACAAGATACCTAAATAGAATCCATGGCATCTGTGAACTAGCCAGCTGCGACAACCCGCTGATCCATGTCTGATCTCTCGGAAAAGTGAACTAATATCCCCTCTACTTTGACCCAAGATGACAAATCCACACTGAGAATGAAGAACCAATCCTGAAGAGCATGAAGCACAAGATACCTGAATAGAATCCATGGCGTCTGTGAACTAGCCAACTGTGACAACCCGCTGATCCATGTCTAATCTCTCGGAAAAACGAACTAAGCTCCCCTGTACTCTAACCCAAGATGGTGAATCCACACTAAGAATGAAGAACCAATCCTGAAGAGTATGAAGCACGAGATATGGTAGGCACAAGGAAAACATGGAAGAAATGTTAGTCTGAATTGGAATGAGTAGGGCATCAAAAACGAAGATGGACCGTCTGACCGTACCCAAACTCGTACTGATCTCGGTGCACTCTCACTAGAGACTAAAAGAGGGAATACTGAATCCCAACTATGATCAAAGAGGCTCTGAAGGCCCTCAGATGCACCCACGTGTAGGGAGAGAGTCCTAATCAAAAGACCTACGACTTAACCTACAAGGTCATGGTGGCTCTAATGGATATGGGTGGACTTTAAATCTAATGGATGTGGGTGGACTTTAAAATATCCCTAGCAGCAGCGATCATACCCTCCGGCGGTATGCAACCCTCTGCACGCCTCCGAAGAGACGTGGCACTTCCATGCAAGGTGGTCATCACATCCACACATGCACTACCTCGACATCCCAGGGGGTTTCCTATGGTGAAACCTCTCAAACTCTCAACACTCAATGGTCAACTAGAGTGCACAGTGAATGGTATGGGTGCATTAGAAAACCCTAATGAAACTAAAAGAGAAGAGGAAACACACTGGTCGCACAACTATCCATGAAACCTAGCTCAGGGCTATACAGGTCTTCAATGATCGGACTCCAATCAGCATCGATATGTCGGTCTCCTCCAGAACACTCCTAGACATCGGTATAGCCCGTCGCTAGACCCTACTCCTAATCTCTGGCTCGGTCAGAGAATAAGCACACAGAAGGCCTCACACTTGCAAAAGTGAGAACCGAAATGAAGGAAATGACCGAGACCAAGAGATTTGGAGGTAAAGGGATAGTGCGGCCCACATGGACAAGCGACATACAATCAAGCAGAAGAAGGGCAATCATGCGACATGCAGTCAGGCAGAGTGCAGGATATATCACTCATGCACACATACAAGCTATGACGATCGAATGAAAAAGTGATACAAACATCATGCTCAAAGATGATCGAGAGAATATACAAGCAAGTGAATCAACGTGTCAAATCAATCGATATATAACAATGAATCTATACATGCAAGGCGATCAAAACAATCATGGCAAATATCGGAATCACTATGCTAAGCGAAACAAGATAGGCAATCAACGCAATCAACATGTCAATATCTCCAACAAATATGGCAATGAATCACAGAGAAAATAGCTATCTCGGGATCCTCAATCAAGGAGAATCAATCACCATAATCAGAATGTCAAACATCTCAAACAAATATATCAATGAAGCATGAAGAAACTAGTTATATCATAATCCCCAATCAAGATAATCGACCTATACGATCAATCATGTCAATGCCCCAAGTGAAAACTCGGGAACTCTCAAAGTGCAATCAAGAGAAGAGTACCCACTGATCGACTCACCAAACGCCACATTTGCTTCACTTTAAGTTCAAGCTTGACCTTCTAAACATCCCCAGCGGAGTCGCCATTTTGTGGACCCCGCATTTCGGCTCATGCGCTTCCCACTCGATGGCCGACTCGATTTTTAATTTGAAAATGATTTTATTTATTAAAATAATGACTTGGAGTCGCCACTTATTTTTGTTTCATTTTTGAAATGGTAAACAAAATAAGAAAGAAAACCCTAAGTGCGACTCCTTATTTTAGAAAAGGTGATCTACGAAAAACCAGATCGGGCTCAGGGGTCAGGTTACTTATCGGTAAGATACGATATGAACCGTAGCACCCCTCTAAGTCCCTAAAGTCAGGTCTCTACTAATACAATGAAGCTGATGTGGCAATCAACGAGAAAGTCAATGGACTCTCACCTCAAACATGCACAATAGGTGAATTGGAACATGCATAGAGAATGATTAGAATGAAAGTGTGTGCGTACCTGGGCCACGAGCCAGAATGCGCCATCAAGAAAAGGGGTTAGCACACAATAAATGAACACAGAATATAGCTCATACATATCGAAGTGCAAAATGAAGATCAAACAAAGTTCATTAAGTGCAACAGTTGACAATCGAAAGAGATCAAACATCGGGCCCCCACCAAAGCCCAATTTATAGTTCATGAACTAGCGTTACAAATTTCATGTTCTAGAATTATGAAGAATTTATTTTTGCTTATGTAGAATCAAGAAGATCAGAAGATTATTTAAGAACCGAAATGGAATTAAAACTTTTCGAGTGAAAACTGGATTCTTGGAGTTTATTGGAAAATTGAAGTCTTGGGAATTAAATTTAAAATATTAGAGCTTCGGTGATTAAAACGAAATTTGCCAAAGAAAATGAGAAATGAACTTTAGGGAATTAAACTGCAAGGATATAGATTTTGAAAGTTGAATTTGTAATAATAATAATAATAAGGAATGAACTTTAGGAAATTAAATTGCAAGCATATGGATTTTTAATAATAATAATAATAATAATAATAAGAAAATGAACTTCAAGAAATTGAACTGTGAGAATATAAATTTTTAATAACAATAATAATAATAATAATAATAATACTGCAAGAATGTAGATTAATTAATAATAATAATAATAATAATAATAATAAGAAATGAACTTTAGGAAATTAAACTGCTAGAATATAGATTTTTAATAATAATAATAATAATAAAAACAATAATAGTAATAATGATAATAATGATAATAATGATAATAATAATAATAATAATAGTAACAATAACAATAATAACAATAATAATAATAATAACGATAATAATAGTAATAAATAATAATAATAATAATAATAATAATAATAATAATACCCGTTAATAATAATAATAATAATAACAATAATAAGAATAGTAATAATAATAACAATGATAGTAATAATACTAATAATAATAATAATAATAATAATAATAAGAATAGTAATAATAATAACAATGATAGTAATAATAATAATAATAATAGTTAGTAATAATAATAGTGATAATAATAATAATAATAATAGTAATAGTTAATAATAATAATAATAATAATAATAATAAGATTTTGAAAGTTGAATTAATAATGGTAATAATGATAATAATAATAATGATAAGTTTGTGAAAGTTGAATTAATGATAATAATAATAATAAGATCTTAAAAATTGAATTAATAATAATAAGAATAATAAGATTTTAAAAGTTGAATTAATAATAATAATAAGATTTTGAAAGCTGAATTAATAATAATAATAATAATAATAATAATAATAATAATAATGATAATAGGAATATGGATAGGGCTTTGGACATTAGTAATATTAATATTAAAAGGGCTTATGGGCTTTGGACATTATTAATATTAATAGTAGAAGGGCTTATGGGCTTTGGACATTATTAATATTAATATTAAATTTTATCCTTCCGTTTGGACCTGGGCTTCATCATAAGCCCAAGTCCACTAGCAAAAATCACAAGCTTTTCCCATGCAGGTGCTGCCATCCGTCGTCCCTCTCGTCGCCGTCAGTGAGGAGCTTTGGCTCGACGTCACCGATTAATGTTGCCTCCACTTTTCTCCTAGGGTCACGGCTTGCTCACGCACCACATCCGCTGACGGCCACAGCAGCAACCCGAGGTTGGGGTCGCGCGAAGGCGGTGCTCTAGGCTCCTTAGCCACATCCGTCGCCCCTTCCAAAATGCGTATCTTCTCCATTTGGAGTTGGGCGCCGATGCTAACGAAAGTTGAGCGCGACTGCATGGGCTGGTCCCTCCGTAGATGAGCAGCAACCCCAGAAATCGTCGGCGAAGATTGAGAGGGCAGCCCGCAACAGGAACGGTGAGGAAGAGAACGGCGACAGGGGCGACTCCGAGTTGGACGTAGGAAAGATTCTGGGCACTGTTTGTAGAGGATTTCCAACCGGGCATTTTCAACATGATAAACCAGCAAATAAACAACAAAGCAATATATGGGACCCATTTCATACTGGGACAAATAGGCTTCATGATCGGTGCCACAACGTGAATCGTATCCGGGATTATCATTGGAATGAAAGCGTGGGAATGACAACAAAGGCAACAAAGCAAGAAAACCCAAGCAACAAATAACAGCTAGAAAGCAACCAAAAGCATGCATTAAAGGTGATATAAGAGGGAAGGTGGATGGGAAATCCACGGGGCTCATACCTTGAGACTTTTTTTTTTTTTTTTTTTCTGGTTTTGGATCCCTTCCCTCTCCACACCTCCTCCTGCTCCTCCTCTTTTCTTTTCTTTTTTTTTTTCTTACTGCCAATCCCTTCCCCTTAGCTATCTTTCCTTTCCCGCCTTTCTTTTCCTACCACTATCACCCACTCTCTGCTCCTTGTCTAATCTGGCCGCCCCTATCAGCTTAATTCCCGGGGTGGTCAGAAGGGTAATCATGATAGAAAAAAATCACCCCAAAAACTCCTTCTCGGGAGGGGGTCTACAGCATCATATATGGATCAAATGTTAATTTTTGGGTCTTGTACCAAAACACAATTCGTTCAAAAATAATAATAATAATAATAATAAATAAAATAAAATAAAATAAAAAATAAAAATTGGGTACACGGCATGTGGGTGGACCTTTAATGCAATGATGCAGCGCATTATGCGCTGACCAGCTTGCGCCTTACAAGACAGGTAAATCTGTGCTGTGCTGACCTGACCCGGGGTAAGGCACAGGACCGAACCCTTGCCTGTTCTAATTTCAACAAGAAATTGGCAAAAACACCAGACAGCCGGACTTCTGACGTAGACATGGAAATGACCCATCCATGGAAAGAACGTGCTTTGCCCACGTTCTACAACAGTGGCGGAGTCAGAAATGAAGTCCAGGGCAATAGAAGAAATATTCACTATTTAGTCCCATACAAAGTTTGCTTTTCTTTTGTACATCGAGTTTTTTTTTATTATTATTAATACTTATAGCAAAGGATTATGATTTATCTTAGAAAAGTAGGCTAGGGTTACGTTTTGTCCTTATTTTATAGTAAAGGATTAATTGAAAATGGTTTTTGAAGACAAAATATTTTCCAATACAAGAACAAGTTATCATGAGAAACAAACACACTGGCTCTCTCTATTCTTTTCCAATCAAATCCAAATTTCTAATAAAATTAAGCAAAATCAAAATCAAACTCAAATATTAATAAAATGAGTTTACTTAATAAAGGGAAAGATGGGATTTTATTGTTGAAGACTCAAATACTAGGTATAGTCTCAAATGTCTTCGTAGAAGAATTTCTGGAAAGCGTCAACGTGGCGTACTTGCAGCCTCAACGCAACAACGAATGATCCGTCTTGACCCTGGCCGGGAAATACGAAAACCTTACCATCGTAGCCGATTCCTCCGGGCCCCATGTATATTTCCTGGCCCCACCCGAAATCCGCCCCATAGATGGGTAGTCTAGCCCAGCTAGTGATCTCAAGATTAGGGTTCCCATAGAAAGCCCCTTTGGCGCACCCAACGGTGTGGAAATTCCTGAACTGAGTTACATCCTCCTGACATTTCACATACGCAAGAGATGATTGTAAATATTCATGCGTTGCCTTCTCTATTGCCTGTCGTGCTTTACCTGAAGCAAAACCTAAAGAATTGGAGACTAGCTCCCCTGATGTGGTTTCAGCAGTTACCCGAAATGTACCATTTCCGAAATACCTGGGGGGCAAAGGTGGCTCCATGCGATTGCGAGCATCAACGATGATAGACAATAGTGTTGGCTGCTGGCTTTCATGCTGACGTGCCTTGCACGCACTCCTCCAGATGTGTCCAGCAATAGCCTCATACCTGGTGTAGGGGCGCTTGTTGTCGGAAGGACTCCGATCTTTATTGGCTTTGTCCTTCAGTTTCTCGACTTGATCTTTGCTTAATTTTAACATGAGTGTAGTGGTTTCTCTCTTCCGCTCTTCCAAGTTATCTTGCTTCCCAATCAAGAGGGGTTGAGGACCAAACTCTGGATGGTCAAACACTGGTGCGGTCAAATGCTCCGGGGCTAGTAAAACTGATCGATCCAGAAATGGTGGGCTGTTGGCTTGCTCGCCACGGGCGATTTTAGCCCACTCTGAAATGAAGTGTAATGCACTAAGGCCATCAGCGATGGTATGCGATATTCCCAAGCCCAGACTCATGCTACCACAGCTAAACTTGGTGAGTTGCACCAACAGCAATGGTAGTTCATCGATTGGCTTGTTGTAATCCACTGAAGGAATGAGAGCTCGGATCTCTGGGGTTGGTCGGAAGTCTCCATAGTCATCGATTTTGCCTTCGGACTCGACTGCAATGAGTAGAGCCCCCAAGGCATTGCAGTCGAGCTCAAGACGGCCTCCACCAATCCAGTGCAAGCGTCCGGCTAGTGGATAGAAAATCACCAAAGCCTCACTCAGAGAGTCCCTCAGAATCTCGGTGGCCGATTCAAGGGACACATTCACAGGTGGGTAAAAGTAGAAGGTGGGTGCGTGAGTGAGAGCTCTAACTTGATCACTGTCTGATACACACCTGTAGCCTCCTGGTGTCTCCCTGGCTGGTCTCACTGTGTAAGTAGCCACCACTTTCCCCATTTTTCTTTTTTCGGGAGAGACACGCAGAGAAAAAACTTGGATGGAAATAGAATGAGCGATTTGCAGCACCTTCTATGAATGCATTTGTAAAATGGAAGATAGTAGATATATAGAGTACCCATGGCCATGTATAGGCTACCTAACTTTCAATCCTACTCCAATCGTAAAATACATTTATATATCTACTGTTCAACCCTGAAATAGCTCTGGCTAGTAGTATTCAAATGTCTTGATCCACGAATAATCCTCCCTTTAATTGAAAGCCGTTTTCCATTCAAGGAAAAATAAAATATAAAAACACTTGTTAAATTTTATTTTTTTTATATACATTTTAAATTCTTATACTTTCTTATTGCGGGAGTAAAATTAGATAAACAAAGAAACAAAAAGAAAACAATTATTGTGATGGTTTGGATGCTTCCTTTTTTTTTAATAAAAAAAATGATAGTAACTTATATTTAGGCATGTGCCTAATAATTTTTATATAAGAAGAGCCCACCAACAATATTTTTAAAAATATTTTTAATCTAAAAAATTATTTTTTAAAAAATTCGGTATTTGATAAAATTTAGAAAATATTTTTAAATTATTAAAAAATCACGATAGTATTCATGAAAAAAATGTTTTTTGTTAAAAATACTTGAGAAACAAGGCCTAAGGCACTTAAAATATAGAGTTATTTTGTATTTTTAAAAATTACTTTCTTATTTTTAATATTTGACATAAGGAAACTACATTTTTGTAAAGGATTTTTTTAAAAACTTTTATTTAAGAATTTTTGTATGTTGTATAAAAAAAAATTATCGTTTTTTATTTTTAAAAACTGAAAATAAAAGGTGCATTCAAATTATATCATCCTTCAAGGGTGTTCTTTTAAAATAAAAATGAATAAACATTTTCCTTTTTTTTTTTTTTTTCTCATTCAAGGGAGCCTAATGTTGACTAAATTAACCATATATACGAGCTAAAATAAATAAAGTATAAAAGATTTTTATTGTGGTTCGATAAAAAACGTAATCAAGACAAGAGATCTTTATCATGGTTCAACGGACAATGTGATTCTTACATCCATATAAGTGTACTACCACTTAAAAATTCATTGATAAATTGAAAAATAAGGAGTATAATAGTGAAGCGCACACTCTCCTTCCAATTACGATTGCACACTTTTATCTCTGCTTAATTCTTGTGAGCTCAACGAGAATCATGACCCTCGGCATCTCTTGTAGAGTGTAACAAAACTTATTCAAACTTTATAATCCAACACCTCAAAATGATTAAAAAGTGCATGGCTATAATTTTTAAGACATTAGTTTTTTTATTTTTTATTTTTTTTAATATAACAACTCTAATAGAAGTTATTATTTTTTTAGAAAAAACTTGAAAGTAAGTGTATTTAAAATCCATCTTAATAGATGAGAAATCATACATTATTTAATCATATAAAATCATCTATGCCACTATATTATGTAATGATGCATATCAACCATTGATTTAAACTAAACGATCTAATGGAACAAAATCAACATCCTAATTATTTAACAAAACGAAATTGTATCCATGCATTTACTTAGCAATGAATTAGATTAGAAAGAAAAAACATTCATGAATAATAAATTTACATAAGAAATTAATGCAAATATTTGGATTTTGAACATTAAAAAAAATTAAAAATAAAAATTAATTTCAAGGAATTGATTTGAAATCTATTGAATCTGTGACTGTGATCTCCATTATATGAAATTTATATTCAACTTTAGATTATTAGATGAAATAAAAGTATATAATATTACAGTATAAATAAATGAAATAAGATATAAATAAATAAAATTAAAATATAAAAAGACAATTGTGAAGAAATGTAGCTGGGGCCATGTAGGAATATAGGATAATTCCATTTATTATTTACTCTCCGCTTCAATTTAAAGGATGGAGTGGAGCTCTCGCCTAGTTGTGTGTGCTGTCACACCATCTAATGAATGCGGTGACCCAAGGATGTAATACGAGCTGAATTAGGTCTGTGGACAGTAGCCGCGTGGTCCCAATTTACGCCTGCTGTTCAAAGCCCTGGCGTGGTCCAATTTCAGCCCTAGAAAATACCTACCACTAAAGGTTCGAGAAGCACCATGACCGTTTATGTCGGTTTTCAAATAGTAAAGTTGCATGCCATTGTACGGTGCTTTTATAATCATAACATTTTTGTAGAGCAAATCTGTTGGTTATATGAAATATTGAGCCCAAGATGGCAGCTTCATGAAAAATACCAGGAATCATGTGGGTATAAATTAACAACCTTGTGTTGTTTAATGGATTAACCTAATATCATATCTTTAGTTAATAAGGTTGGTAATGGGGCGTTTTTTGGGATGGATATTCTCATCCTAACCTCGTCCTATTTATTTATATTTATGTTAATCTCTATCAAATAAATAAATAAATAAGTGGGGTAGGACGGTTATAAGAATTTCCTATACCTACCCACCTCCATCCCATTTAATATTTTTCAATTTTTAAAATTTTAAATTTTATTAAATATAAATGAAGGAATATTAGAAATATTTATAATTTATTTTTATGAAAAGTAATGTTAAATTTATGTTAAGAAAATTTGAAAAATGAAAAAATCAATTAAATACTTCATTGTTTGCATGTTAAATTTAATGGATTTAAAAGAAACGAATAACATATAATTCTTCAATTATCGTATTCACTTTTGTCTTCTTATTCAATCTCCATTCTTCCTTTTTTTTATCTTCAATCATCATCAATCTCTTAAACATCATTGTCTGCATTGAGATCCAAGTTCTCGAAGGCTTCTTTAAATTCATTCTCTAAAGTTTGAAATCTCATGCGTTCATCTTCTCAATCCTTCAAACATGTCAAAGCTTCTAGCATCTCTGTTGTAAGAGTTGTCCTTCTGTCTCCTACTATATTTGCAGCTATAGAAAAATCATTTTTTGATGCTACAGTAGCCACTGGTGGGGTTAGTAGATCACGTGTCATTTTAGATAGTACAGGAAAAGTGGATTCATGAAATTTCTACTACTTCATAATATCAAAATTTTGTACTTTATTAGGGGATATGTATGAATAATAATCTATATCTAAATTTTTTGAAATATCACACCTATTTGAAGGATCAACTTGTCACTTTCCCTTAACTAATTGTATAAAGAATTGATCATTTCCAAATATAGATGGAGTTATAGTACTTGAAGAGACACTACCATATTTATTCTCATAATATTTATATAAGTTGTTTAATTGTTCGTATATCTTACCCTTTGGTTCAGATGTTTGGTTCATACAAATAGTTATGAAATTTAAAATATTTTCTACACCTTCAACCTTAACCCTTGGATCCAACAAGCAACTTAACAATAAAGTGATGGAATAATCTTCCAATTATTTATTTATTTTTTAAAAAAAAAAAACTTTCCATTTGTACACATATTTCACTAAAAAGGGGATGTTCCCTATATTGTTAAAACACATCACTCATGTTGCAAATGCATCTAAATATTATACAAGATGTAGGAGTATATACAACAAAACACATGTTAGTAGTATCATAAAAAACCTTCAAGAATTTTAAAAAAGCAAAACCTTTCTCCCAATCATCCGAAATTATTATAATTTTATCTGTCTTACTACTGACATAATCTAATAGTATGTTATGATACCCTTCACAAGATTTTAACATTAGGTAGGTAGAATTCCAACGATAACCGATATCATGACGGAATTTTCTCTTCTTCAAACCTACTGATGGACATAAAGTATAAAATTATTGTAATTTGTTAGATGAATCAAGAAATTGTATAGTAGACTAGATAGCCTTTAATGAGGGTGATATTAATTTTAAACCATCTTGTACTATTAAATTAATTATATGAAAAATACATCTCACATGGAATATTTCACTTAGTGGACCTTCTCTACTTGTTCTTACAAATAAATTTATGGCATTTTTATTATTTGAAGAATTATCATAGGTAATACTAAAAATTTTGCTTTGTATGTCATATTCTCTAAAAACACTTGTCAAAGAATCATATATGGAAGGCCCATCATGAGGATGTAATATTTTACGAAAACCTAATATTTTCTTTTGTAATTTCATATTTGAATTTGTATAATGTGATGTCACACATGTAAAAGTTTCATTACTTTGATTAGTCCATAAATCTGAGGTCATAGATACAATACCACTATGATTTTTAAATTCTTCAATTATTAATTGTTTTTCATTTAGGTAACATTTAATTATATCATTACAAGAAGTAGTCCTAGGAATTCTATGATAGGCTGGTTGGGTATACTGGTGCATGAAATGTTCAAATCTAGGATCTTCTCCAAATGTCAATGGAAGACCCATACTAGCTACCATTCCAGCTAGCCCTTCTCTTAGGAATTGTTGATTGTATATAAAGGGGGACATTGAAGATGTACTATATCCTATTTCAGTTTGACTTATTTGGAATTGTCTAGAGTCTAATGCACCATGTTTTTTGATACATTGTTCGACATGTCTTCTAAGGTGACCTGTGCCATCACTAGCTTTGCCACTATATGTTTTTTTTTTTACAATATTACATTATGCTAGATTTTCTATATTTCCTCTTATATTTTGTCTATTTATTATAGTCAAGTGATTCCATACTATAGATGTACATCTACTAGATCTTTTGCCTATGGGATTAGGTCAAGGAAGGTTAGAGTGAGGGACATTAGAGGAGGTGGGAGTCTCATCATCTTCAAAAGGATTAAATTCATTACATGCATCAATACCAATGTCAAGGTTTTCAACATCTAGGTGACGATGATCCATTTTTAATTTTAGAGGAAAAAAATAAGGTAAAATGAATAGAACAATTAAATTAAATATATAGAATTAAAATAAATAAATGAAATAACTAAATATAAATACCTTAACCTTATGAATGATGAGAACTTGTAAAGTTAGTAGATATCTTTAGCACTTGTTGAGTTAATAGATATCTTTATCTCTTGTAGAGAATTTTAATTTAAAGAATTGTGAAAAGAGAAATTAGAGAGAATTGTAAACAATATAAAGAGAGAGAATAGAGAATTGTGTGAGAAATAATTAAAATAAAGAGTATTTATAGAGAATTATTGATGAGTCATTTACTTATTTACCCTTAAAACTAGTTGTTATATTATTATTGAAAGAGGTATTATAAATATTCGACATAAGAAAATATTAATAGTAAGTGATTTACTTATTTATCATTTAAACTAATTGTTTTATAATTATTGGAAGGGATAATATAGACACTTGACATGAAAAAAAGTTAAAATAGTTATTAATTTGTTTTTTTACTTCTCAAATTAATTGTTATATAGTTGTTAAGAAGAGTATTATAGATATTTTACATGTAATAAAAAGTAAAAAGTAAAATTTAAAAGGATCAAGTGGGCTAGCACAGTGGGTCAGCGAGTTGTTTCTTTAAACCTAGCAAGACCCGCTCCTTTGGGCTATGCCGACCTAGTCTGCTATAGTGTTGGGTCGTGCCAGCCCCATTCAATCTTTTCGCATGTCGAGTCACAAGCCAAAATGGGTGGCTCGAGCCATTGGACAGCCCTACTCCGTGGTCCCATTTTACACCTACTAGCGTCTTCTAATTTAAGCCGTAGAACATGCCTAGCACCCCGCAAATGCAAATTATGGCAGGTTTTGGGAAGCACCATGAACATTTATGTCGGTTGTCAAAAAGCAAAGTTGCATGTGATGGTACAGTGCTTTTATAATCGTAACTTTTTTATTATTTAAAACCTCACTAGTGTCGAAAAGATTATTATTATTATTTTTTAGAGCGCAATACCTTTTAATTATGTCTGTTATGTTTTCTTTAATATCATGAGTCTTGTAAGGATATCATAGAGTTGTACAATTATTAACCCACAAAGTATACCGAAGGTACATCTTTTTTCAGTATCTTCGATGTATATAACATTATTTTTCTCAATGGATTAACCTAACATCATATAAAGGTCAGTGATTTATGTAGTATTAAAAGCAAAAATAATTATAAAAAGTTAAAATTATATATAAATAAATATTTCATATTTTTATCTGTAATATTATCATTTTAAAGAATCATAATAATGAAATGTATTAATATTTTTATTTTATTAAATATCAAATAATAAATTTAACTTTTTAGAAGATATATATCATATATTAAAAGGTAAAATACAATTTATTATTTCTTTTATTTATATTTTATTATTTATTATTTGTTGTTTTGTAATTTTAAGTTGGCTCCCATTGTGAAAACACAAACGTGCTTCAAGAAGGTGTCATAAATGTAAAGAATGATGCACAAAAGTGAAAAATACGATACAGAAGCACTCAACAAAAGCTAAAAGCCAACAAAGATTGAATGATGCAAGGGTCCCATTGGCTGCAATGGTAAGTGAAAAAGTAAAGAATTGACACACACAAAAGTGAACCCAGGCTCTATACATCGACAACAACAAAACCAAAAAGTAAAAGCTGCACTCATGAACTAAAATACTTCAATAAATCGCTTGATTGGTATGAGCAAGATACGATTTATTTAAAATTAATTGATAAATCATTTATAAAGAGAAATCTTTGGGTGAGATTCCATGTACTTTAAGAATAGGTATTACTTCTCTTTTTCTCTTTTTAAACAAATCGAAATAGAAAAATTGAAGGTTTTTTTTATTTGGAAGACCCGTATCGATTCAAGTATAAATTCATTTACCGTCTAAATATTAGACGAACAAAGGATTATTCAAAAAATGTGCAAGTACTAAATATTTTAAACCGTTATATCAAGTGCTTTTATGAATACAAATGTCTGACATTAAGACCAAAAATCGTTATTTATAATATCAATTATTGGCATTTAAAATATTAAAGAGACACGTAAAACATTACAATCTTGTCAAAATAAAATATCATCAAACATCAAATTCAGGTATAAAAAGTTTCTTATCGATGGATGTACTTAAAAAAAACCATCGATTGTCATTCACTCGGAGGAAGCTAATCAGAAAAGATGTTATTGATAATGCACTAATTCGTCTTTGTTAATCTACATGTTTATTGACCTCCTTTTCTCTTTGTTCTTTAATCCACGTGAGGACAAATTCAGCTGTCCAAGCTAATGAAATTGATTAAACGTGTTTTGAATCAAAGAAAACAGAATCTGTAGGATTTGAACCACCAGGCAATCCCAATCTCATCATTTTGAAAAACCTTCCCATTGTGTAAACACAAACATGTTTCACGAGGGTGTCGTGTGGGTGTAAAGGGAATAAAATTCAGTAAAAGAATTACAAAATTGTTTGAATGATGCGTGGGTCCAAATTAGGAAAAGAACAAATAATTGATCAAAAGCTTCCTGTCAAAACCATCATTCAAAAACAAAGAAAGAGAAAAGACGGGCGCAACAACCCGGTAGATATACGTCCCTTCCATCTACCCGATTTCAATCTTTTTCACATGTTTCAACATCAATTTCATTTTTTTTTTAAATTAATAATTCTATGTTTGTTTTAACTATTTATAATAAATATTATATTTTGCATTATTTGTATCCAAATCATACCAGATATATTTGGATCTATCTTATAATGTTTCAACATATTAGGAAAGTGTAATTACAAATGCCCTCCAAAATTTATTTAAAATTTAAGGTTTTTTTTTCACTTTAAATACCGATAAAATTGTTAATTCATAATAATTTCACTTAGAATTCATGGAAAAATGTGAGGGAAAAAATAAAAAATATTAAAATTTGTGCCAGCCTCACTTAAGTTTTTTTTTTTTTTTTTTTTCAACTTCGAATACCAATTAGATTGTTTATTCATACTAATTTCAATTAGCATTGTTGGAAATTACAAAAGTAAGAAAAATTGTTGTTCATAATTTTCATGAACTGTAGGTGTAATTAATATGAATAAACACTATTATTCCTATTTGAAGTGGAGAAAAAATTCTTTAAATTAAGAGAAATAGAAAATTTGGAGAGTTGGAAGAATGTGATGAAGGGTACGAAGAATGTGAGAAATAATATTGTTTCTTATTCACATTCTTCATACCCTTTTCAATTTTTTAGTTTTTAAATTCTAATTTTTTTATTTATAATTTTTATTAATGCTAAGTGTAATTAGTATGAATAAACATTATTATTGCTATTTGAAGTAGAGAAAAAAAATGCTTAAAATTAAAACAAATTCAACGATCCTATCCTTTTTCAAAAATCAATCTTAAATCATTTCAAGTTCAAAACAAAACTGACCATCTTAATACCTCAATGTAGCCTAATTTGCCACGAGTCAAACCTCTTTAGATATACCTGTGATTTTTCGGTTGAACAAACAACAACTCTTGATTTTCAATAAAGAACAAGTTACTATCTAAAAAGACTTCTATGACCAAACATTTTTAAGAAGAAAATTGCCAACATAAAAACAAGATTCAATGTCCTAACATTTTTTTTTTCAATTAGATGGGATGTATAATGCACTATAAGAAGGTTCAAGCGGTCCTTCAAGAATTTTTAAGCACTCGAGTGCTCTTGGTAATGATAGCGAGGAACAGTAGAGGAAATTTTGGCAACTTTGGGAGATTTGTAATAGATTAGGGTCTTTTGATCTAACATTAATTTTTGGTTGCTGAATGTTTTTGGTAAATTTGGATTTTATCCAAATTGTGTGAACAAAATTATGCATCAGGATTCTTAAAGGCCATGGGAATTTTATTTTTCCTTGTTTATTATTTTGCTTTTATTTATTAATTGCATATGTGACCTAAAGAAAATTATTTTGGAATTCATAATAAATTTTCAAAAGAAAAGGTTTTTTAAATTATTTATTTAAATTGGGTTTTCTTTTGAAAGATGAGTTGTTTATTCTTTTGTGAACAATTCTAATGGTTTGGAAGGGTGGTTTGTTGGGAACCCTGGATTTCTCCATTCCCTTACCCTGTATCATATAAGTTCATGCAAAACTACCCTAGGCCTTTAAATCCTATGCAACGGAAGCAAAAAAAAAAAAACATATTTTTACAATTCTAGGGTCAAAAGAAAAGTCATTAGAGAACTTTACCTTTGATTTGGATGTTCCCAAATCACTTCCACTTGGAGAAGATGAAAAATAATGAATTTGGAAGTCTCGTACACCTAAGATCTTCCCCACGATGACTTGAACCACGATCTTGACACTCCAAAGTGTGGACTTTAGAAATGATGATCTCTTAGCTCTCATTATCTCTCTCTTTCTTTGGAGGTGGAAGACAAAGTCTCTCTAAAAGTTATGAAAACCCTATCCCTATGGGGGTATTTATAGGGTTCCCTTACTAGGCTTAAGTAACTTGAGCTCACCAAGGCTTGGGTCACTTAATTTAGCCCAAATTGGGTCCTAATTGATTAATTAATCACACAAGACCATCTAATTAATCAATTAACCCAATCTAAAGAACTTGTTCACTATCCCTTGTGCAACCTTGTGTAATTACCAAAACGCCTTTATGCACAAGAATAAACCAAGAGCCAATACCCCCATTAACCGTGTCATCATGGTATATGAGCTCAGAGCAGGAACCATTGGGACCCATAGGAGTATTGGTTTCCTCATAATCCAATTCTGAAATTGATTCAACATTCCACTAAAGAGAATCAATTGCACTCCAATATCCTATATAAAGAACAATGAGACGAGCTTGGGGTCTATGACCTATTATCCACTATATGCAGACTCCCCATGAACAATCCATAATCTAACAAACGTAGTGCTATCACCTATCAAGATTTCAATCCTTGAGTTACAGATCTCACTTATTATGTGATCAATTGACATATTTTAGTTCTAAGAAGCATATGCCCAATTTCCACTAAAGGAAATGCTATGACCATAGTCTTCTAGTCATTTGGATCACCTAAGGGAACGCATTGTCTCAATCCATGAGATATCATGGTGACTCTATTGAGAGTACCTATTGTCACTAATCTCCATCAACAGTGACCTAATTCATAGGGATATGTGACCACTATAGGGTTTCACCCATAAGTCAAAGCCTCCTGTTAACTTTGACATAAGCTTAATATCCTCTCAAGGTTGAAAGTCAATGCAGTATAGTAGCTTGGTAAAACATGACAATTGATGGCCTTGTGTCATTATTCACCATAGGTTTTGTCCAATGTGCATCACATGCACTAGTACACTCACCATGGGAAAACCATTCTAATAGTCATGACAAGCTATCCCTCTAATTAGGAGGTAGTGTACTACAGTCTCAGATGGATAACCCAAATCCATGAACCAACTATGGACTACTTATCGCTCTACAAGGAACCCATGACTTGGATCTTTTGTGCAACTCCTAATGCACCTAAGTCATGTACAATGTAAGTAATGTAGGTATGCTCAAATAATCAATTAATACAAATGAGATATTTAAAAGCATCCAAGAAAAATAACTAAATTTATAAATGAATCGCAATCTATTACATCATGTCATGTTTTCCAGGGCTCAATTCCAACATGGTTTTTTAGCCTTTCTCCTCAAGAGAAAGAGGATGACACTAAAGTTCTTCATGTTTTTTTCCTTGAGAAAAAAAAAAGTATATTGGATTAAGAAAGCTTAAGAAAATGAATGAAAAGAAGTTCAAAATTCCTATTTGGCAAAGTATTCCAATTTTAGAAAATAAATAATGGAGTTGGAAAATCTCATGATATATAATTTATGATAAAAAGGGTTGCCAAGATATTTTTGGAAGTTTTGATAATTTAATAGGAATGAAATAATTTGAAAATACTTTGCAAAATAGGGTGTTTAATTCTATTTAGGAAATAAATATTTTTAAAGTTTTTCATAGGGAATATTTTATTCCTTAAGGAATTACTAAAGGTTGTGTTTTTTTTTTTTTTTTTTTTGTAGTATTTAATGGAATAAATAATTATAAAAATTAATTTTCATGTCAAATCATATCTATTCAATTGGAAAAGTATAAAAATAAGAAAAGTAAATTTATGAAAAATTTTGAATATGAGAACTAAATTCCTTTGCTTGGATAAGGTGCTCTCAAAATTTCAAAATCTCATAGATTGGAAGTTTCTTTGTTACACTAGAGTTTCCATTTTGGAAAATAAATATCTATTAGAAATTTTCTTTAGAAATAACTTATCATTAAAGGTTATTACCAAGGGCGAAGCCAAGCTATGCCTAGGGAGGCAACCCGCCCCAAATTTTTGAAAAAAATACTGCTAAATAATGGGTTTTGATCTAGGTCCAAAATTATGCAAAGTAAACATGGTTACCATTAGGTTATGAGAACATTTTGGTCTTATTTTGCCCCCCTCAACTAAAGTTTGTATGTTGCCCCCCCTTCCCCCCTTCCCTCCGAACTCTTTCTCTGGCTCTGCCACTAGTTATTACCATAAGGTTTAGTAATTTAATGGAAATAAATTTCTTTAAAAATATTTCTTACACAAAATATTTATTAATTGAAATTATGTGAAGAAAGAGAATTTGTATGAAAAGAGATTTGAAAATTTGAGAGTAAAGATTTTACCAAAAATTATTTTTCAATAAAATACTCTTATGAAAATTTTAAAATTTTCATGTTAACATTCTCCTATTACATTAGATTTCTAATTAGGAAATAAATATCTCAAAGAACATAATTATTAATTATGGTAATTACTAATGTTTTAAATAGATATTTTTTACAAAATATTAAGTGAGAGAAGACTATAGGCAAACCTATAGCCTCCAAAATTAAGCCATCTTGATTTAGAGCACATCACCATCCTGAAGATGAGGTGACCCAAGGAATCAAGGGTTATGAAGAATTCTTTATGGTCGAGACTATATATGTTTGTAATGGAAGCAACTAATCCTAAATATGGAACTCTTCACTTAGAAGCATTGATGTTATGAATCTTGGTTTTTAAACTTGGATGTGAAGTGATAGAATCACTTGAAATGGTCTCATTTGCATAGTATAAGGCCTAAATTGAAAGGTATGTTAATTTTTACCTTAGGATAACCTTTTAAAGTTTAAGACAAGATGATTAATTAGAGAGGGTCGCTACCTTAGTAATAAGAATCATGATCTGCTTGAAGTAGGCTTAATTCTTACGGTACTAGGATACCTTACAAAGATACATGTAGTTCAAGAGCACTACATAATTGCTAAAAAAATTAAGAAAACATAAAAATGGAACTTAAAGACGTAGTCACAACAATAACAATGGAACTCAAGGATGTGGTCATGAAGACCAAATTCAATGGGACTAAGCAAATAAAGATAATAGAACTCAATGACGTGATCAAGAGGACTAAAATCAATGGAACCAAGAGGACAAAAATGATGGAACTCAAGGACACTATCACAATGATTGAAATCAATGGAGCTAAGAGGACAAAAAAGATGGAACTTAAGGACCAATCACAATGACCGAAATTAATGGAACCAAGAGGCTAAAAAAGATGGAACTTAAGGACCAATCATGATGATTGAAATTAACAATACCAAGAAGACAAAAAAGATAGAACCCAAGGATGTAGTCATGACAACTAAAATCAATGGAACCAAGGAAACTTAAAACTGACGAAACTCAAGATTGTATCACAATGACTAAATTCAATGAAATTGAGAGGACAAAAACATGGAACTAAATGATGCAATCATAATGAAAAAAATTAATGGAATTGGGAAAATATAAAAATAGAACTCAAGGACATGATAGTGATGAGTGAAACCAATGAAATTAAGATGATAAAAATGAAAAATTGAACTCAAGAACCTAATAATGGTGAGTGAAACCAATGGAAATAGAATGACAAAAACGACATAACTCGAGAAAATAAAATCAATGGACCTCAAGAATGTGACCGCAATGACCAAAATCAATGAAATTGAGAGGATAAAATTAAAACTCAAGAATGTTGTGACAATGACCAAAATCAGTGTAACAAGGAAAATGAGAAAACAAAAAAAATAGAACTTAAGGACATAGTCATTGTGACCAAAATATGTCGAATTGATGATAGAATCCAAGGATATGGTCAGGATAGTTGAAATAGATGGACTCAAGAAGATCAAATCAATGAAACTCAGTGATGTAGTTGCAATGATCGAAAAACCAAGAAGATAAAAACCCCATCTAAAATATCTATGATAATCAACCACTCCAATTAATGTTTAAAAATATAAAGCTGGGTTTTGATGGTTTTCTCAAAATTGAAAAAATAATAAATTAATCTCAACAATTTAGCGTACATTTCAATCATAAATTCATAATTTAAATATGCACTACATAAAGCCTAATGAATATTAATGAAATTAAAATAAAAAATTTCTAAAATGTTTTTAGGAGCCAAATATAATTGCAAACTCCAATTACAATTTTTCTTACTAATTACATCGTCTATCATCGTAAAAAAGCTTTATTATAATAGTTTTGGTATTTTGGAATATTTAGAAATATATCAAATTACTATTCTTATTATTAGTTTTCAAATATCACGTCTTATATATATATATATATATATATATATATATATATATATATATATATATATATATATATATATATATATATATAAAATAAGAATAAATAAATAAATTTTAGTATTTTGAGATATTTGAGAATATGTTTTTTTTCTCAAATTATTATCTTTTTAATGTTTGTATATTAATTATATAAAATAAGAATAAATAAAATAACCAATCTCATTTCTAAAATGGCTTTAGAGTGTAAAAATAAATAGATTTAACACTTACAAGCATCCAAAAATTAATAAAAACAAACTACACTTATACAACTTTCATATATTAGTAAAAGACAAAATAAACAAAAGATTAAACATGCACTTAGTGACATTCAAACTTATTCATAAATAAATTAAATTCAGATTTATTCAAATTCCTGATAAAAAACAAACACCATGTAAATCCATGGATTCAACAACTAATGTTGAAAAAATCAATTTAGGAAAAAAGAAAAAACATGTATATATATATGTACGCATGTATATTATTATTATTATTATTATTATTATTATTATATTGTATTATAATATAGTATATTATTATTATTATTATTTGTTGGAGTTTGGTGACCTGAATTCTTTTGATCCAACCTAAAAAGCTCGCAGATATATGCAGTGAAACTAAAATGATGAGATTTCAGTCCAATCCTATAGTCCACCATTAATCTTGTTCGGGGTGTAGGGGTTTGCCCCTGCGGTATGGACGTGTATATATATATATATATATATATATATAGTTTTAGGATTATAATGTATAGCCGCTCACAACTTTTCCCTTTTATACCAATTTTTTGACATAGGAGATTTTATTCTCCCCTATTTGTGGTTTTTCTCATATGGGGTTTTTCATATAAATCTATGTGTTCTTATTTTATTTTTATTATTGTCTATTCTCATTATTGAGTAATATTATTATTATTATTTAATACTTAAAAATAATAATATTCGAAGACCGGTTCAATGACTGAATTGGTGAACCGGTGCCTAGTTCATTCTTCTTCCATATTTGTTTTTAGGCAAAATGAAGCCCAACTGTTATTGGGCCAATATGTGATCTCCCACAGCCCACAGGCCATACAACATGTTGTCGAAAACCTCTTTTTGCCCCCATAAAGTTACAATAGAGAAGCAGGCTTTGAACCTTGGAACCCAACAAATAATGGGCCACAACCTCTTTGTTCCGATGTGGGATAGTTAGAGGAGATGATTTAAAATAGAAGGGCGTAACCATTGTACTACTCTTCGACTTATGCTAAGGATTTTAGAACAACAAAATAATATATATACATGCATATCCAAAGTGGCAAAGACTCCTTCATGCATGCTCCACTTGGCTTGGGGTTAAATGAGGATTTTAAACCTCTTTTTATCCCCATAAAGTTCCGATGTGGGATCACTTAGAGCAGATGATTTAAAATAGAACCATTCAAAATTGTATAGTTAAATGAGATATATATTCCACAATATGATCTCCAATGGCCATTCAAAGTGGCATAGTTAAACGAGGTTTATGATTTAAAATAGAGCCATTGAAAATCGTATAGTTAAATGAGATATATATTCCACAATGTGATCTCCAATGACCATTCAAAGTGGCATCGTTAAATGAAACCTCTTTTTATCCCATAAACTTCCGATGTGAGATCACTTAGAGCAAATGATTTAAAATAGAACCACTCAAAATAGTATAGTTAAACGAGGCTTTTAAACTTCTTTTTATCTCTATAAAGTTTTGATGTGGGATCACTTAGAGTAAATGACTAAAATAGAATGGTGTAACCATTGTGCATGCAAATTCATAGAGATATAACAACTAAGGAAGAAAACATCAGAATATATCGGTGATATATAGTCAATATATCATCTATCGGAGAAGATGAATATAATGTATAGGTAAGATATATCGTCTAATGGAAATATCGGTAAATATCGACGATACATCAGTAATCATAGATATATCAGTGATACAATCAAAATATCGGCTTTAAATGAGAAAATATTGCTGAAATTTCGATGATATACCGGATATATCAGTGAAAAATCAGTAAAAAAATTAAATTATTATAAACAAGTTAATTTTAATTATCTTATAATTTATTTTGTATACTAATTAAATATAAAATAAATATAAAATCATAAATAAAATTATCAATATTTTTAAATAAAAATATTTTCTCTCAAAATGTACTAATATTTTTAAATAAAAATAATAAATATATTTAAATCACATAATTAATACATTAGTAATAATTTAGTTTTAAATTAATTATTTTATTTTATTTTGATACTCAAGTGTAATAATAGTATATTGAGAATAAATTAACTTAGTATATTTTTAAATTAGTATAACATTGAATTTAAATTACTATATTTTTACAATTAATTAATATATTTTCAATAAAGGTAAGTAAATTAACTCAACATATTTGAATTATATAATTAGTATATTTGTAATAATTTAACTTCATAATGATTGTACACTTATGAAATTCACATTTCTTATCGACTGACACTATATAATTAAATTTAATATCGCAAATCATATCATACATATATTAATTTCTTCAACAAAATAACTTTAAAATGTCTATTATACTTCTAATTTCATTTTAAAGAGTTTTTCTTATATTTTCATAAGTTTTGATCAATTTTTGACTTATCGATATTTTGTATCAAAATATCCGTCGATATATCCAATATATATATAAAATCTAAGTACCGATATATTCATTATTACCAATATTTTTATCATCGATAACAATTACAACTCTATTTATAGTTAAGTTAAATTCAGAACAATGAAGGCTTTCAAACGAACAAACACCATGCAAGTCCATGGATGTTATAACTATAGTAGAAAAGAATCAAGAAAAACTTATATATTATTATTATTATTATTAACGGTATACAGTATTAGCTTAATAATAGCCCAAACGTTATGGGCTAGAGCTAGAATGGCGAACCCATGAATGGATCACAAATCAAATCAATCAATAAGTAAACATAAAAATTAAAATTAAAAAATAAGAAATAAAATTAGGCTACACACTTATGGCACATGGACTTGGACAGGCTCAGAAAGAGGAGCACTAGCTTGTCGGGCCGAGTTCATTGAAAGGACAACTTTGGGCAATTTGAAGCCCAAGCCCGCCATCCCTGAAATAAGTAGGCTTTGGTTTTGGACCTTACAGACCCAGGCCCAGATCTCCTTATAGATGAATTCTCTCGTCTGTTCTGTAAACACCCAATTGAAGATTCCTACATTTTTATAATATTATTATTTTTTTATGTTTTTACTGCTTTTGGCCTTTTGGGTTTAGATCATGTTTGGGATAACGTTCAATTTTTAACTATAGCAGTAGAAATAAAAGTACAAGTTAATGTAAAAGTTGCTAGTGTTGTGGTGTGATTCAGTTTTATATTTGAAAACTATTTTTATTAAAGATAAAGATAATTTTAATATTTTTAAAATTTTAATTAAGTAAAAACTTGCTTCTTTGATGACATTTGAAGAAAAATATGGGTGTCCCTTATATGCTCCAATTTCAAAAGTTTTGCAAAAATAAGCAACACTACAAGAAAATATGAGAATAAAAATAGTTATATTAAAATAATTGTGGGGTATAATTCTCTATGGTAATATTTTTTTCTCAAATTTATAAGGATGTCTTACGAAAGCTTTGTTACTCTTTGTAAAGTTTCTTTTCCCTTGTGAAGTCATTTCACCCTCTCCTTACCCATTGAAGAAAGTCACCGTTATTTATAGGTGAAGTTTGTGGATTAAATTTAAAAATCTCAAGATTCCATTACTTAATTCAAAGAATTTGACTCTTTGATTTTAACTATTTGTCTTCTTCATTTAAAAAATTTGTTAACAAGAAAATATTTTTTTCTAATTCCTTTTTAACTTCCATTGGAAGATTTGTTTCCTTTGTTTAGGAAATTTACCAATAAGAAAATATTTCTTTTTATTTTTTTTTTACTTTAATTATTTAATTTAATTTAATTTTACAAGACTTGATTTTATAGCCTTCCAAACTTTACTACATTTTACCTTTTGGATTGCATGTCACATGTTTAATATGTATGACTCATCACTTGTTAAGTCCAAAATTTGTTGAACTAAAGAGTCATAATTTTTTATGATCAATTTAGTGGTAATTAATCCACCAAATATTTTGTGTTTACAAATGTCTTGACTTCAAGACGTAGAATGCACATGTCTTATCATATATATGAGGTGGATCTTGAAATTAGTCCTTCAAATCTCCATGTTCTTTAATTTTATTTTTCCAAAGAAATATTTGAATAAGAAATTTCTTTATTTTAAAATATCTCTGTCCAACTTTTCCTAAGTTTTATTTTCTTCCTTGCCTTTTAAAGGGAAATTTGGATCTCTTCGTTCCTTATCCTAAGCTCAAGTTAGGTACATGAAACTTATTGTAGGGCTTTTAGATCCTAACAACAGAAGTAAAAAAAAAAAAACAATTTTTTTTTTTTTACAAATAGGATATAGTAGAATAGTGTTATAAAAAACTTTACCTAAATCTAGATGTTCTCCAATCAAATTCATATGATGAAGAAAATGTTTGAAAACTCTAGAGGTCTTGTACACCCAAAGTCTTCCGTTCGTTGACTCTAACCACAATCTTTGCACTCCAAATGGTGGGTTTTAGAAGTAGGGATGCTTTAGCTCTTCTCTCTTTAAAGGTTGAAGACAACAATCACCTAAAAAGTCTTAGAAACCCTAACCCCTAAGGGGTATTTATAAGGTTCCCCTACTAGGTTTAAGTGACTTGAACCCACATGAATTTGGGTATCTTAAACTAACCCAAAATGGGTCTTAATTGTTTAATTAACTACATAGGGTCATCTAATTAATCAATTAATCAATCCAAAAACCTTGTTCACTATCTTATGTGCAACCTTGTGTAATTACCAAAATATCCTTAAGTATAAGAATAAACCTAAAGTCAATCCAACCCTCATAAACAATGTCATCATGGTATATAAGCTCAAAGGATCATTGTGATCCATAGAAGTACTAGCTCTCTCATAATCCAATTATGAAGTTGATTCAACAACCCATTACAAAGAATCAACTGCCCTCCAAAACCTTATATAAATTAACAACAAGACGAAACTTAGATCAATGACCTACTATCCATTGCATGTAGACTCCCCATGAACTAGTGTCCGTAATCTAATAAGGTAGCATTTCACCTATCAAGATTACCTCTTCAATCCTTGAGTCACAGATCTCATTTATTATGTAATCAATTAACATGCTCTAACTCTAAGGAACATATGTCAAATTTTCACTAAATGAAATGTTATGGTTATAGTATTCTAAATGATATATCCTTTGGATCACCCAAGTGAACGCACTATTTCAATTTCATGAGGTATCATGACGACTCTATTGAAAATACATATTGTCACTAACATCCATTAATAGTGACCCAATCCATAGGAATATGTAACCACTTTAGGGTCTCACACATCTGTTAAAACCTTATGTTGACTTTTGGCATAAACTCAATATCCTCTCAAGGTTGAGAATTTATGCAATATAATAGTTTAATAAATCATGACAACTAACAGTCTTACGTCATGATTCATTATAGGTCCCTTCCAATGTGCATCACATATATTAGTACACTCACCATGGGAAACTCTTCTCGATAATTAAGACAAGTTATCTCTCCAATTAGAAGGTAATACACTATAATCTCTACTAGATTGCCCAAATCCACGAACTAATTATGGACAACTTATTTACTTACAAGAACCCTATGACTTGTATCATTTATATAACTCCTAATGCACCCAAATTATGTACCATGTAAGAGATATGAGTTGAATGTTGAAATCAATGACAATGCATGAAAGTGATAACCTAAGGATAGTTAAGTCTAACTTTGTTACATCATGTCTTGTTTTTAAGGGTTCAATCCTAACACTTTCCACTTGATAACAAAGAAAGATTTTGTGTTAATACAAAAGTTTCTTATTTGAACCTCCACTTTCTTTTTTTCTTTTTCTTTTTCATGGGCATCTTTCCTTCTAATTTGTCTTTTCTTTTTCTTTTTTTCTATACAAAGAAGACAATAATTTGAGACACCTAACTTGAATTCTCTATAAGAAATCTTCCACCCTTGGTTGATTACATTGTTGTATTTGGTTGTGTGCCTTCTACTTATAAGTCTTGTTTCATCCATTTCTTATATATATATGAGACCTTCATGCAGACAAGTAATACTCTTGAAGTAGAGCAATGTTGTATTTCCAACTCTTTACCAGTGTGAATTGGCTTGACTTAGATATATAGTTGTGTCCAATTTTTAACACTCAATTAAATTTGGAATCATATTTAACGCTCATGTAAACAAGTCATAACTTTAACATATAATCGTGTTGCATTTTTAGCACTTAATGCTACTTAAGTGCTAAAATCTTCATTCATGTGAATTGGATTGACTTGGATGTATAATGGTATCTAACTTTTGATACTTAATTAAAATTAAAATCATATTTAACACCCATGTAAACAAGTCCGAACTTTGACATGGAGCGGTGTTGTATTTTCAATACTTAATGTGGCGTAAGTGCTAAATTCTTCACTCATGTGAATTGCCTTAGCTTAGATGCATAATGGTATCTAGTTTTTAACACTTGATTAAAATCATAACGCAACTTAACACTTGTGTAGGTAAGTCATAGCCATGATTGTCATGTCGTTGTTACTAGAGCGTCATCAAATGGCTTAGATGTATTTTTTATTTTATTTTTTGGTGTCTTGACTAAGCTTAGGTGGTTTCCTCAAGTTGCTCATATACCCTTTACAAAGAGAGGATCAAGTCAAATGCAATTCAAAGTTTTTATTTGTTTTATTTTTATTTTTTATTTTTTATTTTATACTCTAATTTTTCCCAAGCCTAAAGATTTTAATCTTGAGAGCATATCCTAATTTTTACCTAAATTGCCTTCTTAGGTTTTTAACTTAGCAGGTGGGGGGTTGTGGTTTGCCATATGTAGTTTAAGTTCATGTGAGTCATGCACAATATGCAGTTGAGGCTCATGTTTTTAGGAGCATCACTTGTTTTGATTTTGATCCAATAGCAAAAAATATATGTTCACAGAATAAGGTTTAATTTAAGGTCAAAGATAATTTATTTTCAACCAAACTTGTAAAGATCTTTCTTAAATATTTTGGAGAACAAAAGAAAATCATTTGAATTTGTCTTAGTTTTCAGCTTTGAACGCAGATGTAGGACACTTTTGTATTATGTTTGATATTTTTCCATAGGTTTGTCAAAGAATGTGTCAAGCTTTTATTTGATTTCAATCCAAGGATAGTAAACACATATTCTTGAAACAAAGTTTAATTTTATTTTATTTTTAATCATTTTCATAGTTGAAGAATAATTCATTTTCTTATGCCTCTTTGAAGTGATGCTTATAACAATGATTTTAGCTTTCAGCAATTTTGTTATAGCATTTATATCACAAAGAATTTATAAAGAATTAGTTAATATTTGAATATAAACATATATATATATATATGAAGTTTTTTTATAACGTGTTTAACAAAAAAAAAAAAGCGTTTTAGAAAGAAAAAAAACTCATATATTAAATGCTAGTTCAATTATTTCCTCTAAATATTAAAAAGACTATTAAAATTAATTTTATTTTTATGTATATGTAAATACTAACCAATTATAGCTATCAACAATTAAATGTTAGTTCAAATATTTCCTCTAAATATTAAAAAGACCATTAAAAATACTTTTATTTTTATTTATATCTAAATACTAACCAATCATATGCTATCAACAAAATTATCACGGAGCAAAAACAATTTTACCACAAGTACAATTGGCGATCCTCACTTTTCTTACATCTTCATGTTTTCCTTTATGAAATAAAAATACTTTCTTTTGGATTTACCAGCCGACAATGTAGGCTGATTCAATGATAAATGATATGAACTTAAAAAAAAAATCAAAATCATTTTATATCGTGTGAGTATTGAATAGTGAAATAAATCACCTTAAATAGCAGTATTCCAATGTGGATATGGGAAAACACTATCAATTTGCAACAAAAACGTAAACTTAAGAGTCAGTTTGATAGTAATTTTAGAAAATATTTTTAATTTCAAAAATATTTTTTAAAAATTATATAAAATTTTAAAAATAATTTTAAAAACCTAAAAAATCACTTATAGATTTGTAGTTTTTTTTTTTTTATAGAAAAACACTTAATAGTTTATTTTTAAAAAAAATATTTTTAAAGAAAGCACTTACTCTAAAAACACTTAAAGTAAAAATACTATCAAACACATTATAAGAGTATATTTGGGAGTGATTATAGAAAATATTTCTAATAATTAAATAATAAAAAATTTCAAGTATTAAAAAGATTAAAAATATTTCCTAGAATTACTGTCAAATGAGCTTTAAAGAACCCATTTAATAGTGATTGTAGAAAGTATTTTTAACATTCTAACACCTAAAAAATTTTATTATTCAAGGGTTAGAAAAGTTAGAAATATTTTCTACAATCACCATTAAACACATATTTTATTATTTCATATCAAATCTAATTTTAATATTTTATACTTTCATCTCATTGTTTTATATCATCTTGTTATCATCTAGACTCTCAATCATATTATTATAGACGAAGATGTTTCCATAATTTTTCAATATTCGGGATTGGGATTTTGACAGCTACCTCTTCCCGAAACTAAAAATTTCGCAGTGAAATTTGTATTGGACCCAACGCAAAGTGCAAAAACCCAAGATTCCAAACAAAAGTAGAGAGGGTGAGGAATGAGGAAGATATATATATTATACAAAGAGAAGAGGAACATCATTCCAGCCTTAAAAAACAACATGTTGGAGCAGCAATGGGACATGGAAAGGCATGGCATATGGGGGGTGACTTTGACTCTCACAAATCACAATACCCTTTTCTGTTCAACTCACATGTGTGCCCATAATTTGGTCCCAATTCATTATATACTTACCAACCTTGGTCTCTCCGATCACTATTCTCATAATATTTTTAAGCCTTATTCCATAACATTCATGAACAGCTTTCTGTATTGTGTTAAAAGAAATCGTGACATAGAAAGAACACAATGAAAAGGGCAAAAAGGAAAGATTTTCTGATCGGGTGGAGGAGCTGGTCCATGAATTATCTCAATACTCGAATTGTGTTTACAGTTATTCAATTTATAAATCTAGGTGGTTGATTAAATTAATATGATTTTAAATCAATTCAAAATTTATTCAATCCGAAAATAGTTCAATCAAGTTTATATTCAATATTGCAGAAGGTATTTTCAGGGTGGTCTTTCAAGCACAACTTTAACTACACACCTTGAATTGAATATTTTTTATTTTTTTTATTTTTTTATTTTTTTATTTTCAGGGTGAAGTCTTTATACCTTAAATATAAAAGGTTACCTTTTGCAAATGATGGCTTTCACTCTTAATCTAAAGATATGGAATATTGATTTAACTCGAGTAGCTTTTGTCACTTCAAAAATAATAATAATAATAATAATAATATAGGAACTATATCCAACATGATATTCTAAAATAATTAAAATTGACATGATGTTCATGACTTCTTGAATCTAAAATTTCGCTCTCAATAATCAAACTTAAAATGACTTTCTTTTAATTAGAAACAATAAAGGATTTTATATACCTATCATACCAAACTTCCTATTTTTTTTATTGTCAAACCCTAAGAAGTAATTAAAATACTCCTAGAATAGTTAGAAGAAAAAACATTGCAATAAATAAAATATCGAAAAGATCGATTCAATTATTTAGGAAAATAAAAATACATCAAGTAACCAATAATCTTTATCACATTATAAGCATGATATGTGGTGGGTATACATATGTGTGTGTGTATAAGCTCCTAAAGATATCGTACGAGATAAAGTCCTAAGAAAATCTAAAGTAATTTCTTTTGAAACAGGTCAAATCTTTATCTTAGATTATACCAAAATTTTCTTACTTAACCTAAACTTATTTGACTTTAGGAAGCATGACTAGCTAACTATTCCTATTTCTTAAGCTAATGTGTGTATAAGCTCCTAAAGATATCGTACGAGATAAAGTCCTAAGAAAATCTAAAGTAATTTCTTTTGAAATAGGTCAAATCTTTATCTTAGATTATACCAAGATTTTCTTACTTAACCTAAACTTATTTGACTTTAGGAGGCATGACTAGCTAACTATTCCTATTTCTTAAGCTAATGCGAGACTTTTTCCCTTTTCTAGCTTTCAGAATTGGATACCTAAGGAAGTTGGACTCATTTACTAGCCTATTCATATGTAATTGAAATCTATTGAAGAGCTTATTAAATCACCTACTTTGATCATTTTCAGGTTCATTGACTGTAGTGCAGTGGAAAGTGGTAATAATGGAAGTCTCCATAGACGGAGAACCCTTCTTAGCTTTGACAAAAATCGTTTTCCTACTAGTAGTAGTTTCATTCTTATTCACATGTCCTAACCTCTTTTGTCTCCGGTAGACTTTCCTTTACTTATTATTTCATTTAACATTTTAGTCTATGGGTATAAGGTTTCAAATTTAGTTCCCACATCCTTTCTTATTCCTTCAATTTCAAGAGATAAAGATTTACTTTTCTCAATCACGTTCTCATGTACATTTTACTTTATTAAGAAAATTTTCTTTTTCAGTTTTCAAGGAAACAATTTCTTTTTGTTGTTGGCATATTTGGAATTAAGTGAATCATTCAAGTTATTTATTTTAAAGCCTTATTGTTTGCTTTATCACTTTCAATTTTGATAGATTTTAATACTTTCTTTTAGCAAGATTCATATGCATCATATAAAATATCAAATTCACATTTAAACTCATCATCAAACTCTATATCACACACAAGATCAATCTTTTTATTCTTTAATGAACTCTTTTCCATTTCTTACACATTATTGTCAAATTTTTTTTCTCTTTATTAAGTTTGATATATATATATATATATTATTCACTTTCATGGTATTTTAAAATTTTTTAGTTTGAAAGGCAAGATCTATCATGATGCAAAATTATTATTAACGTTTTCAAACTCTACCTTCATTCTTTGAAGCCTTGAAGCCTACCTCTTTAAGGCTTCTAAGAACTAGGTAGGAACATCTTATAAGTTTCCAAGGATCCCACGAGTTTATCAACGTTCATGGAGTTAGAATCTTTGTTCACTTTAATAGTGATAACCTTAATTCTGAATCTTTCAGAAAAACCTAAATTTTTTTCTAACCACTTTAGATTTACCAATTTTCTCACCAAGATTAAAACTCGAATTGACGTACAATATCACTTGATTTAGCATATAATCCAAAAAAAGTTTCATCATCTTGTATCCTAATTAATACTCTCAATTGTCATTAGTATTTGAAGTTTAGACAACTTCACAAATGCCTCATCAATAACTAAGAGAATGTCCTAAGTTACTTTAGGGCATTTACATATGGTTATCTTGCAAAACTCGTTAGACTTACCCCAAAAAATATATTATAGAGAGCTTGGCTACTGACCTCTCTTCATTATCAGTATTATCTCATTTTGTTTAGATTTTAGTTTACCAATGGATCTACTTATTCCACCCAATTTTAATGGCAATCCTTAATTGAATTCAATTGCATTTCAAACTTGTCCCCTTGCAGTCTTAAAAGGAATTCTATTTGAGCTTTCAATGGGGATAATTGCTACCATCAAAATATAATGGATTATTTATGAAAGATCTGACTCTTTTGTGGTTCTATGATTCAAGATCTATGATGGGATAAAAAAAAAAAAAATTTAAAAATTTTCTTGATTATGAAAAATAACACTTTTTAAAAGGGTTAATATAAAAAGCATTAATAATATGTCTTTTTTAGCAGTGATATATTCGATACTTTGAAGGTTATCAACTTTTTGCTCATATCCTTCATAGTAGGAAATCAAATAGATAAAAATTCTATGGTGGCATTATCTTACTAAGAAAGAAATTAAGTTATGTTGCATTGAAGGAATACAAAGCATGTTTTCTAATGAAAATGAGCGTAAAAGAAGAGAAAGTTAGAGGTTCCAAGTATATAATATATAGAATAGAGTCTTTAGAAGCGTGACTTTAGTGTAATAATAAATAGATTTCATTATCTATCATGAAGTTGCAAACATGTTCACTCTAAAAGATGTGATTATAAGTCAGAGAAGTGTGTAACAATCTTACATTGTTGACTCCACTATAAAAATCGAGTATGTTACTGTTTTTGAAGTTACAAATGAAATTGTTTGGCTTAAGAAGTTTCTCATGGAACTTGGGTAGTTTCCTTAGTTATACCACTCATAACACTGTTTTGTAATAACAATGGGGTGGTGACACAATTTAAAGAACCAAGAACCATTGAAAGGATGAATACATTGAGAGGAAGAACCTGTCAGGTCTCTTCACCAATACTTTCTCAAGCAAAGTGTTTAATGGTTATAAGGATAGCAAAGGTGTTAGATGTATTCCCAAGTTACTTTGATAGCTAGTGAAATATTGTTAGAATAGAACCCTTAAAAACATGATATCCTATAATAATAAATGGAATTCATTATTATTTATATTATAATTCCAGTTTTCCATTTACTATATCTTTCATGCATTATCCATGTTGAGCATTCAAACCTTAATTTAGATGCATTAGGAGTTGTATAGAAGATCTAAGTTATAAGTTCTTTGTAAGTAAATGACTTGTTCATAAACTTAGGCAATTCATTCACTATCTCACACACAATTTCATTCTATAAAATACTAAACAATAACTTATTAAAATCATATTTCAAAAACTATTTTTTTAAATTCTTTCTAGATGTTTAGATTTTTTTTTTTTTAATTTATTTCTTTTTTTTCCATCTTCTACTTTTATTTATTTTTTATTTTAATTTATAAGAGTTTTACTCTTGAACTCAAAGGAAAATTTTCACCAAAATCAATTTTCCACAAAAAAAATTCCACATATATTCTTATAATTATTAGAATATACAGGTCCGCAGAAGTCCAACTCCTACTCCGATAACGTTCAAATATACCGATTTAAAAGATCTTTAAATTGTTGATTGATTGTTGCAGTGCAATAGAATATATACCAAAAAGGAGGAGATAATAATTTGAGCATATCGCAGAGAAAATTTAGAGAAAATGATAACTCAGGGTTGGTAGAGGACAAATGGGCACAATAATGTAGAGAGACTTGGGAAATATACAAAATGTCCAAATCTCACACCATGTGAAAGGAGCTGAATCCAACCAATTTCTGCCTCAAAATTCGCAATAACTAGGCTTCATTTTTGGAATGTGTATCCTCCATTTCTATCTCTAAAGATATCCACTTCTTGTCTTATTCTTTGAAATCACAGATTTGTGTTTTACTCCTGCTCTCCAAATCTAGGGTCTGAGTACTTGCTGCAGAGTGGCCTTGGGCTGGCTGGACCCTCTTCACTTGGCCCATTATTTCTCTTGGCCTTCAACTTCTTAGTAGTTTTTTTCATAACAAATTAAATAAAAATATTAGGTTCTCACTACAATGCCAAAGAGGTAATTTAAAAATAAAAATAAAATTTTATTTAATGGCGGAGCCAAAAAATGGCTTGAGAGGAGGCAAATCTAGCTATTAATATCAGGGGAGGGAAAAAAAATCAATAAAATGTATGTATAATCTAGTAGTAACAAAGAATTTTTGACACGGGAAGGGATTCAAATCCTTCTATATTAATATGCCCGTCGTAATTTTCATTTAACAATGTAAGGTAGGATTTGTTTTTTAATTTAATGATGAATATAATTTGCTTTCATGTTTTAATGATTTGTTTTTAACTTTTTTTTTATTGATTATTTAATTTTTAAATTTTTGATAAAATAAAAAATGTTAAAATATTTAGTTTTTTTTGCTTAATATTAAAAATGATTTTTTGAAACAATCAAAACCCAATCCCAATATGATCTTTGCCGTTAACATACCTAATACTTAATAAAAATAAAAAAAATAAAAAAATAAACAACTTAATACTGTTAAGTTGTATTTATAATTAACTTAAATTAACAAATTTTTTATTTGACTTTCATAAAATATTATGAAAAATAGTATAAATAGCACTAACCCTCTTGCATGCTTTAAAAAGGATCCTGCTAAAAATCCCAATTCCTATCCTATCATTTAACTGAATTTATTGTAAAGTCAATTTGTCTTTTAACTCCAACAAACCTTTTTTTTTTAATTTTTAATATAATTTCCTGGTCAATATAAATAAGATGATGAAAGTCAATTATTATTTTTTAAATAAAAATAAGAAATTCTCAATATTATCTCTCCTGTATTTTATTAGCAATTATTTAATTTATTTCAGAAAAGTGTATAGAGCAGGCCCAGGCCAGGTCAACGATAAACTTGGGAGACATCGATTTCCAAGTAGCAGTTAGGAAAATAGAGAAGTACACGCCTCTAACCTCAGACCTTAAGGACGTGTTTGTCACTATCCTCAACAACAGTTGTTTATCAATTATTTAAAAAAAAATATTTTTTAGGAAATTATTCTTAAAAAATAATTATATAAATCAGAAAAATTACGAAAAATAAAAAATTATTTTATTTTAAAACGTTATAAATAACGAAAAAATTATTTCTAGACAAATTTTTATTTTAAAAAGCATAATTTTTAAAAAAAAAAATTGGTTTTAAAAGCTATTTAAAAAAAATGATTTTTAAAAACATTTAAACAAAACTTAAACTAAATTCAAACTTTCATGCTATGGTTCTAAAAAATATTATAAAAAAATATTTTCTTATGTTTGGTTTGACAATAAAAAAAAATATAAAAAAATAATTTTTTATATTTTTAAATCATTTAATCTTCTATCTAATATAAGAAAATAAATAAAATGAATTTAAATATACATATAAAAATAATTTATTAAAATTAAATTTATTTTTTATTTTTTTATATTTTTCTTTCTATTTTTTTTTTTCTGGCATTTTCCCTAGGAACAAACGTAACCTCAGAGAATGACATAAACCTTTCAATTCCAATTCCAAACGCATTCTAACGAAGATGTGGAAATGTTTGGTCAACTAACAAAGGCTGCCAAAATGAAACCCCCAAACTCACACGCAAATTTGACCACCATTCATTTGTTTTCTTCTTCTTTCTTGCTCCCCTTTGTTTTTTTCCGCCTTGTGAATAATAAATAATAATGTATCATGTCTATACATCACATTTCTATTCCCCTTAGATTAAGAAATTAGAAGTAGGAATTTTGACGGTGACTTTCACTTTCATTAAGGACATGAGTTCTTTTAATATTAATAAATAAGTTTAGATATATTATAGTATGTTTCTTGTATGATTTAAAAATAGTTTTTTATTTTTAAAAATAAAAAATTATTTTTAAAATGTTTTTTGAAAAAATTCTAACATTGTTTCGTGGTTGTTCTTTGAAAAAAAATTAAAATAAAATGAAATAAAAAACAAATAGGGGTTGTTTTCACCGATTTTTAAAAACAAAAGAAAAATATAAGTCTATTTGAACATGTTTTTTTTAAACTTGTTTTTAAAAGCTATTTTTTATTCTTTAATTTTAAAACAAGTTTTAGAAAACATGATCAAATCCACTCTTATTTTCACTTACCTAATCTTTGAACCAATTTATATTTTTGTTTAAAGTCTTAATTGACTTCAAATATTCATATTTTATTTTTACATAATTTGCCTAGATATAAAAAGTATAGATTTTAAGGTAGGGTGTTTCTTTTTTTGGATGAATAAAAAAAGTTAAAATATTTTGTTTTTTCTAAGCTAAAAGTAGTCCTTTAATATCAACTAACATAATTAAATTGGATTTTACTTTTAGTTAAATAGAAAAAATCAAATATTTTAATTTTTTTATTTAGTAAAAAAAAAAACACAGCAACTTAAAACTAAATAGTGCTTAATAATATTTAATATTACGTTATTTGTTTATGTAATATTTTATTTCTATTCAGTATTAAAAGTTAAAAAAAAAAAAAAAACACCCAACATGTTTTTTTCATTTTGAAAAATTCAAAATATCTTGACTTTTTCTATTAACATAAAAATTTATAACAAGTCATAAAAAAAATAAAAAATAAAAACAAATAACTTAAAATTTGAAAGTGAATTACTTTCAGTAAAAAAATATAAAAAAAAAAACAAAAACCGTGTAATTTTTGTGGATTATTATTGATCACTTTTAAGAATAAAATTTGATTAAAAATTTTAAATATGAAAAATAATTTTCTATTTATTCTCAATGAAAATATTATATATTTTTTTATATCATAAATTTTATTTTATTTATTATTTTTATTCACTTTATCTCTCACTTAAAATAAAGAAGGTATTTGCTTCCTCTTTCAATTGAAATAAGGAAAATATTTAATGAATTTTTTGGCTAAATGTATTAAGCCAAAATTGTGAATGAAATTAACCCAAATCTGTTTTAGTAGACACCTTTAGAAAATTTAAAAAAAAAATCTATATTTTTAAGATATAAACTTAATTGTTAGAATTTTGTATTTTTAGGTAAAGATATTTTTTTAATAATATAAACACTATCTTTCCCTTATGAATACTATCTTAATTTAAAAATGCATAATTTAAATTTAAATTATTTTTAAAGATTCCTCATTTCTAGTTTTTTTTTTTTTTCAAATTTATATTAAAAACATTTTTTCCCTACAATTATGAAATTTTTCAAAGCCATTTTCACATTTTTAATCATTTTCCAAACATTTTAAAAAAAATTATCTGAAAATATTTTAGATTTATTTTTAAAAAATAACATATTCTTAAAATAAATTCTAAAAAATAAAAATAAAAACCATTTTGCTCGCCAAGAGCTTTAGCACAAATTTTGCCTCTGTTGATGAAATCATCTTAAGTCATCTCATCTGACCTTTTTACGAACGGCTATTGACCCTTGGACCGCGGAGGCGCGGTGGCTTCCAATTTGCACGCCGCTGGCAGACAAAGCCATGCCCGCCTCCTGAAAAGCTGGACCACCTGGATTTTTATGTCTTGGTAGATGACCTGCTTTTTTTCCTTTTTTTTTTTTTTAATTGAATTTTCAAAACTTTTACGAGAAAAATATGATTGAAGAAGGCCTGAATCCAAGACTTTTTCCAACGATACCCCACTACCCCTTTGACCATGGATCACGCTCTGAGGATTACTTGGATTGTAAATCATATGCTTCCATGATTACCATTGTATCTATTTTTTTCTCACTACTTTTAGGATTTTTTTTTTAATTTTTTAGTTTTTTAATTGTTATTTATTTTGACTAAGGCAGGCAGCTTTATAGTTATGTTTTGTTTGGTGGGATGTACCTGTTTTTCTTAATTATATCAATTTTGAAAAAGCCCAACATCTGATGAATATATTGGAAGGTAGGCATTTATTGACGTTGTTGCATTTTCCATATATCCTTTAATGAGAAAAATAAAATAAAATAAAAGGAAAATAACATTGCATGGTTAAATTAGTTTAAAGTATAATTTTATTTTTCTTCTTTCGTATTATATAAATAATTTAAAGAAATAATTGATTTTATTTGTTCAAGCAAAGTTTGGGATAATATGCTAGAGTCTGGTGACTCAAATTGTTTTTGGTCTCGGGAAAGTTCGTTATGTTATATTTGTGGTGAAACTAAATTATGAGATTTTTTAGGAGTCTATGATACCTACTATGTTAACTACTCTCGCATATATATATTTATGGTTATGATAATTATGCTTCTATTGTAAATCATCCACAACTCTTCCTTCTTATACCAATTTTTTGTCCCATGATTTTTCCTATTTAGGGTTTTTTACATCAATCTGTGTATTTTTATTATGTTTTTATTATTGTCTATTTTCGTGGTTTCGTAACATAATAAAATATTTAAATACTTTTCATAAAATACCATATTATATTGTAAATTAAAAACACACACACAAATATGATAATATGTTATAATTGGGAAATAATTAAATCTTATATTTAAATAAATTATTTGAATTTTGAAATCAATCTTCTTATATATAATTGTCAAAAGACATGTCATAATTAGAAAATAAGTAAATCCTAAATTTAAATAAATTATTTTCCTATCCATAATTTTCCCTTGAAGCAAAATTTTATTTTTTTTTACAAGTGTTCCAACATTCATTAAACTCAGTTGTAAGTTTAAGGTAATTAATAAGGTAAATCCAAGAAAGAATGAGGTCAAAAGTTGGTAGGAGGGAAATCTCACACCAATAAATTGATCTTAATCGCATGCAATTAATTTTGGAGGGATCTAAATGAGTTGATGATGGCCAACTGCCACATGAAAAGGATTTATTACACTTCCACTCCTTTCTACTAATTTCACTTTGGAATTTTTCTACGTCCGAGAGTACTTACACAACTTGAAAGGAGTGGGGATTGAAATCATAATGAATTAAAATTGCACAAACGCCAGATCCAGATTCAATGGTGATTAAAGCCTTTTAATGTTGCAGATGGCAGGCCTAGTTATGGCAATATTTCAGTTTTTTTAAGTTCTAAATGATTATTTAATGAATTGTGGTAATTATCACTAATCACTAATCACTAATTAAGATTACATATTTCATATTATCATTTTCATGGATTTTTTTATTATGTTTGGTTTTCGAAAAAAAATTATAACAAAAGAAAAAGTGAGAAAAATAAATTATTTTTATATGTTTTTTAAAATCTATTTTATTTATTTATTTTTATGTTATATATAGATAAAATAATTTAAAAACATATAATTTTTTTTAATAATTTTAATTATATTTGATTTTATTTTTTATATTTTTACGATAAAATCAGATAAGAGAAAATTATTTTTTTTCTTAATACTTTTAGGGAATTAAACGGGACTTTTGGATTTTGGGAATTCTTGTATTTTTTTTTATAATTAAATATTTATAATTTAAAATATTTAAGTGAAAATATAAAAGAATCCCCACTACAAAATTGAGATAGTTTTGATTAAATTAAAAAATTGTGAATTTAAAATAATAAAATCAAATCATTTAAATTACTAAATAATCGTAAATAAATATTTTGTTGAAAAGTATTCGTTACTATTTTGTGAATGAAAAAAATAAATAATAAAATTAATAACTTAAGAAAAGAGCGTATAGGATAAATTAGTGATTTAGTAGTAAGAAAGTGATAAGAATGTCTTAGCGTAAAAATAATGTCTACTTAGCAAGTTACTTAAGTAGGTGGCGCGAAAACAACGTCCTCCTTAATCCCGTTTCCCAACGTCTCTCCCAACCCTTTTATTTTATTTTATTTTATTTTATTTTTTCCATTTTCTCTATCACATCGCCTCCAACATTCAGTTACGCTCTCTCGCCGGAAAACATGGCTTTCCGACCAGCGTCTCCGGCGATCTCCACTCCCTGATCCACCTCCATCTCAGATTCCTATTCCTGTTTGCCGTTGTTCTTTAAAGCTTTAATTTGGAGAGAATTGTTCACTCTGGCGGTTGATTTGTGCGGTGATTCCAGTGTTTGAATTCTGAGATTGAGGGTTTTTTCGTGCATCGTTTTTAAAGGTGAGATCCTTCGATACGAGTATCATTTCGGATTGTTAGGGTTTTTGATGGTTGTATTGGCGATAAATTTGAAAAGAAAATTATCGGTTTGTTTTTTCGTTTTTCTTTGCTCGAATTTTTTTGAGATTCAGTGAACTGCTTCGATCCCTCACTCTGTGTATCATTGTATTAAGCAGAACAAAAAAAAAAAAAAAAGGACGAAGATTGAAAAAACTTTGTTTTTATTGCCTTCTTTGTTCTATGCGTTCCTAAAATTTCAAATTGCGATTGATTTGATTTTATATATTTTGTTTTTTCTTTCTCCGGTTTTTTATTTTTATTTTTTTTAAAAAATTGGTTACCAATGAATATCAGAAGTTTATTCGGGATTCAACGAATTGCCTCGATATATCTCTAGAACTATTTTTTTCTCTCTAAGCTCTCTCGACCTGTGTGGCTTCGTAATTCGTATTGAGATTTCATGAGCACTGTTCATGTCCTGCAACTCGGAGACAAAAACCTGCCACATACGGAACATTATTGGTGAAGATACCAGTGAAAAATCCATCAAAATTTAGCTTTTTTGTCTCTAGACCTGTTGAATTTTCTTGATTATCGTTCCTGAATCTTGAAAAAAACTTGAAGCAGGTCAAAACATAGGGATTACTTTAACTAAAACCCTGATTGAAATTATTTGTTTATTAATAATTTTTTTTTCCTGTAACTGTAAATTTATGGGGATGGACAATGATCTCCTTTGCACGTGGACCTCCATGTCTCTTCCCATAAACCTGCAATCTCAAATCTTCTGTTAATCAAAAAGTTAAAAATTATATACATGCAAACAAATCTTGGAATTTACATTTTTGCTTTTTTTAAATACCATTTTGTCTCTGAAAAACAGTTGACATATAACCGCAAACATATCTTGTGAAATTGGAGACGGAGAGGGAGAGAGTTATTGTAATGTTGGTTTCACTTTCATTGAATTGAATTTTCATGAGAAGAAGTTGGGGAAGTAGAGGAAGAAGAAACAGGGTAGGGATGTGAAATGCACCCAAATACAACCCACCCGACCATGGCACTCCCGTGAGAAGGACAACAAAAAAGAGGGGTCCAAAAGGGCAAAAAAGAATGCTTCCCCTTATCCTACGCACCCATTTCCTCCCTTATCGTACACCCACCTCCCAGTCCACTTCCCCTAGTCTCCTCAATTTCTGAGGGGACCCTACACTGCAATTTGCTGGTAACCACCCTCTAGTGATGACCGTTATTGCGCGTTCTAGTCCTGACCGGATTTTTCTGTAACGCACACCACCAGATGCATCCCCACTCTCTAGCCTCTTTACCATGGCGTGATCTGCTTGGATTTGGGCATTCGTTGATGAAAAATCAATACCCATTTACATTGGTGTGTTTTAATTCTCAAATTCATTCCCAAATCAGATCTGGGTGTGTCTGTAAAGATGTATTCTTTTCAATTTTCTTTTTTTCTTTTGCAGGTTATTCTTTGCTTTTCTTATCTGTAGTATCTTACTTTTGGTTTGTGCATTTGTGGCAGATTTGTAGCAGAGAAAAGGATCTTCTTTTTGAGCCATTGGTGCCTTCCCATTACATGTGGGATATGTGAAAGCCTGGCAATGAGTTTTGTTAGATGAAAAAAACTATCAATGTGGTCTAATTTGAATGGTGTGGATGGATGTATGTGAAGCAGAGAAAGCATTACAGAAGCACACAGCAGTGGAGACCTCAAGACGGCCATTGGTTCCGGCTGAAAAGTGCAATGGCGTCACCCGCCGGCCAAAAACGAAAGAAGTTAGTTCTCGGTATAAATCACCTACTCCTCCATCCACACCCTCTGGTCCTAGGCGGTGCGGTTCTCCAAACCTCACAAGAACAGTCCCTGTACCCCCCCAATTGGTGTCAAAGAGAGCCCAATCTGCTGACAGGAAGCGCCCCCCTACACCACCTTCACCTCCCAGTCCATCCACACCTGCCCGAGATTTAACCACAGACATGCATTTCTCATCCAGAAGAATGATGAGTGGCCGGTTGCAGGAGAGTTTATGGCCTTCCACAATGCGGAGTCTTAGTGTTTCTTTTCAGTCAGATGCCTTTTCCCTTCCCATTGGTAAACGAGAAAAACCACCACCGGTTACTCATGCTGCTTATGACCGAACTTTGAAGCCATCTTCAAATGTAGCACATAAGCCCGTCGAAACGCCTGCAGGTTCACGAAAGCCTACTCCAGAGAGGAAGAGGAGTCCTCTTAAGGGGAAAAATGGGTCTGATCAATCAGAGAATTCAAAACCAGTTGAAGGTTTACATGCTCGCTTGATAGATCAGCACCGATGGCCTAGTAGAACAGGTGGAAAGGCATCTTCCAATTCTCTATCTAAAAGCATGGATCTGAGTGATAAAACCATTAAAACACTACCATATTCGGGAATTGGGGTTTCTATGCTAAGAAGAATGCCCATGTCTGATGGTGTAAATAAACCTTTAACAAGGTCTGCTAGTGATGCGGTGAGACAATTATTATCATTTGATGAAAGTGGAAGAGCAGGTTCTGAGGCAAATTCCATTGATGATAATCCACTGCGGGTGCCTGGACAAAACAAGCTTGTTTCTTTGAGTTCTTCTGACAGAACGGCAGCAACAAGTCTTGCAGTGAGATCTCAGTCTTTGCCTATCCCTGGATCACGTCCTGCATCACCAAATAAGACCTCGGCATTATCATCCTCCATTTCTAGAGGTATGGTCAGTCCATCTCGGACAAGGCCATCTACCCCTACAAGGCCATCTACTCCTACAAGGCCATCTACCCCTACTAGGTCATCTACCCCTACTTCATCTAGAAGCATCACCAGTCCATCTCGAATAAGGCCATCCAGTCCTTCTCGTCAATCCAACAGTTCAACTTCTGTTCTCAGTTTTATTGCGGATTTTAGAAAAGGAAAGAAGGGTGCTAACCACATTGAAGATGCTCATCAGCTACGGCTACTATACAATAGGAATTTGCAATGGCGATATGCTAATGCCAGGGCAGAAGATGCACTCTATATTCAGAAAGACACGGCAGAGGTGGGAGTTCTGATCTCTATGGCACTACGAAGCTTCCTTATGTTGGTTAAGCATCTTAGGTGTCGGACTTATCATATAATGCAGTTTCCTGATGCTTTGTTTCCTGTTATTGGGGCACCAACAGTGAATATCATGTTTTTGTGCATGAATTAGTTCCTACATATGGGAAGTTACCTTAATGACTTACTGTTGAATGAGCAAATTTCTGGTTAAAATGGAGTCTTTCCCTTCTTGCGATTATTAGACCCTTGCCTTGCAATCCATGATGAACATTGTGTCTTCTATGGTGCAATATAGGAATGTTGTAATCATTTTTCTATTGTTCTTAATTATGTCTCTACTTATTTGAAACCTTGAAGTTAAAATGTGGTTCTCCCTCCTTGTATTTTTTGATGCTGTACTCTGTCTTTAGTTGTTAAGCATTGAAATTGGCATAAGGTTTCCTGGTATTAGGTGCTCCTTTCCACTAACTGTGGTATGCTTTAATTTGACACAGAAAACTCTATACTATGTATGGAGCACTACTCTAGAGATGTGGGTTTCGGTAATAGCAAAAAGGATCAAACTCCAACAACTGAGGCTTGAGCTGAAGCTGAACTCAATTTTGAATAATCAAGTAATTCCTCTCTTCTTGGTCACATGATTCTTTTATTATAACATCTGGCTGTTGGCATTAATCAACTGGGAAGTATCTAATGTAGAAGATCCTATTAGGGTCTTTGTACATCTATATGATAGGTGAAAATGATATAGGTTATGTTTGAATGCGTGAAAAGACAATAAAACATGAAGGGGGCTGAGAAAGAACTAAGAACCCTTATTAGCTTATCAAATTTGGATCTGAAAGTAAAATATGTGTTATATGTTACCTGTTTAGTCTACATTTATATGCTTATATGAGCAGGCTGTTGTTGCTCGTTTTTCTGGTTGGTCTGTTAGTCTTGATCAGATAGCAGAATATGGACTAGGTTATGTCATTTGGGAGCCCTCTGTTTCTTTGTTTCTTTGATCCTTAGGGTGTTTTCTTTGGTTCGGGTAGTGGATTGTTGTTTTTTTCATTTCCCCTGCTTTTTGGCTCTCTTTGTATATTCTGTGTGTACCTGGTGTGCCTTTTCTTTGTGCTTTTAATATATTTGCTTATTTACCTATCAAAAAAAAATAAAAAATTATATGCTTATATAAGTTTTTATAATATTATTGAGAAAACTAAAGTCAATAGTCAAGATTGATGTTTGGAAGGAGTCTCAGGACCTGTGTTGGATTTTTAGGATTTTTAAAAGGTTTTAAGGATATATATATATATATATATATATATATATATATTCTAATCAAGTTTAAGTTACTAGAATATTTAGTAGTTGAAAAATATCTTTGATGTTCATTTTGAGGGGAAGTAATCTGATCAGCCATCCTTTTTGTTCTCTTCAGATGTGCCTCCATAAAATCTATACTATCTTTAAGTCAGGACCTAAATTGCTTCTTTTTGGTGTCTCACCTATAAAATACTGAAATTGACTTTATGATACCTTCTAACTAAAGCTAAAATTGGCCAAAATAGTATTGTGGATAGTCCAAGTTGTTTGAATTCATATACGAAAGCAACTGAAATTGAGTTTTCCACAAAATGGTAATGATAACTGAAGGCCTGAAGTGAGAGAAGGGCAAGGATCATAGACTTAAAGGATGGATAATATACAAAAAGGAGGAGCAAATGCATCATGTGTATCAATATCTATGGTTTGAATTGAATGAAAAGATTATTGAACAATTAGTACAAGTCTGCTTTTTGATAGAGTGCTGCCACATTCTAAAATGAATATTCCCTTGAGACAATTACAATCATGTTCAGTAATTGAGATTTTTGTGAGGTTGTAAGCAAGATACCATATATGACGAAGTCATCCCGATTTATATTGTAAGGGATACCAGAACTGCAATATGAAATGTTCCATTTGAAATTTGTTTAAGCCTGAATAACAATGTCCTGGTTATATGGAAAGTCACAGATGGGCTGATAGTGAATCACCTGAGCATGACAATGCATCAAGTATCTCGCTCAAGCTTCTGTATGGTTCTTTTAGGATAGCAGGGCTTCTGAGACTTTCCTTTAAGTGAATGATGAATGATATTAGTTAGGGGATCGTTTAATATACAAAACCTCCTATTTTAGGGAATGCCAACTTCAGAAGACAGTTGCATGATTCCCACTTGGAAGTATTTGAAATAACTCTTTTGTTGGACATGGTCACAATTACAATTTGTTTGACCCTGAACCTGTGCTAGACAAATTCCCCCCTTTGACACTCGAACCTTTCCTTTTAATGAAATGATTCACCATTTAATCGAGAGAAACAAATGCATCCCATTCAAAAATTTACCATAAGAAGCTTGAACCTTTTAAAGAACCTATTTCCACATCTGCTTAGTCAGTGGAAGCCCCAGTTATGTTATTTTCCTCTGGGAAAAATGGGTATTATGGTGAGTGATATTGGGAATGCATGATGGCTATCAAACATAGGTTTTAAATTTTTTTTTAGCAGCAGTAATTATGATTGAAGTTTCATTTTTGTGTCCAAGGGCTTTGCAGTTTAGGATTTTAGAAGAAAAATTAGTTGTAAAGATAGTTTTAGAAATCTTTGAAGGCTTATGCCTCAAGGTTTGACACAAATTATCTTGAGGTACAGCATCAAGTCTTAAGCAGCCTGACTCATGCAACGAGGTGGGAGGCTCTCATCTGGCTTTCTTCTCACACCTTAAGACTCATCCTTGTTTATATATATAACACATAATATAATCTGATTTTAATTGGCATTTGAATATAGGTTTCTTGATCCCTTTTTTCTTTGAAATTCAGAAACTTTTAAGGTTAGTAATATATTGTAAAAAATAAGCTTGATAGGAGGTAAAAGATGGAAAAGAAAAAAAAACAGACTTGCAGAATTCCAACGCTTCTTGTAGTATTAAAATGGTATGAATATGAAACAATAGTGAAGGATATCAGGATATTGAAGAAAATAAAGCCTACCTTGTACATGAGATTTGACCAAAAGCTCACATGGATCATAAATCACAGATATACACATGGGGAAATAAACAGATAGAAAGACTCAAACCTGAGACCTCTAGTTAACTAAGAGCTCTGACATCATGTTAAATTACCAATTTGACACAAAAGTTTAAGCTGGTAGGTAATAGGCTGACTAACAATATTCATACTGCTGAAACTAGTTGTTATCTCATTAGAAATTAGATCCATTAGCTTGCCTCCTGTGTTATGAGGTTTGATTATGTGTGGCTGATTTAATGTCTAAGTCATGCAGAAAATTGATCTCCCTTCAGCTTCTTGAATCTCTGCGATGTTAGAGCCTTGAAGTTGATCCAGTCAAAACTGCATTGTGCGCTTACAAAAATAAAAATAAAATAAAAATTTGTAAGTTTGTTTCTCAGGCCACCATGCAATCAAATGTGCAAGTCATAATAAGGTGCAATTCCTAGGTGAAATGAGAGTGTGCTGTATGAAACCACTCTTCATCAGAAAATTAGAACCTATTCCAGGCATCTGATAGAACATAAAGATGAAGAAATCCATTGCCAGGGATTATTATTATTATTATTACTTTTTTTATAAGTAGGGATTATTCTTATTATTGCACAATGCAAAAACAGATTTGCATGATGACCAAGCCTGCAATAATAACCATGGAAAAGTGTTCTATGAAAATGAATATTATTTTTTTTGACATTTCTTGCTTAATGTGCAATATTTCAAATTGGTGTTTGATCTTGATTTTTCAAGTGCAGTGCCATGAGAAGTAGTATTAAATACATAAATGCAGTTCTGTTTTTCATTTTAACTTTCTTCTTGTGATTGATTTAGGCTCCAATTTTCTCTTTTAAGATGTTAGTTTCTTGGTGCTTCCTTTTTCTAAAATGCTTGCATGTAACAATAACTAATTCAGATGGCCTACCTTGATGACTGGGCATTGATTGAAAGAGATCATTCTAATTCCTTATCTGGGGCAATTGAAGATTTAGAAGCAAGCACTCTCCGTTTGCCAGTTACTGGAGGTGCAAGGGTATGCAGATTTGTAAAAATTTACTAAAATTGTTTTCTATGAAGAGAAACACTATGAACCATTACTAGATTTGTACTTTTGCAGGCAGATATCGAAACTGTGAAGCTTGCAATCTGCTCAGCTGTTGATGTGATGCAGGCAATGGGATCCTCCATATGTGCTTTACTCTCAAGGGTGAGATTTATGTTTTTTGTGCTTTTGTTCTGATTGTGGTCTTCACATATCTAATGTTAATTTAGCTTTCTTGTGGTTCTCTTTTGACTTCAGTATACCTTTTTGTTTGACTCTTATGTGGCATATGCAATGCGTGTGATAATGCATTCATGTCCTAGATGTTTTTGGAAATTCATTAAGGTTACCTGCGTATTTATGTAGCCAAAAGTTTAAACCCCATCCATATAGGACTCTGCCCTGTTAGGGATATGGTATGTCTTTGCACTCACAGAGGGAGAGAGGGAGGGAGATAGGGATGAATACATGTTTTTGTTATGTTACATTTTTGCTATATTTTAAACCCTTGATGCAAATGTGTTATTACCGTGATAATGAGTCCAGACTAAAGGTGAATGGCTTTAGAGGATATGAGTCTTAAACAATATACTTTGTTCCTGTCTTGTAAAGGCTCACCTCAAGGCTAAGCCTCAAGGAGTAAGTCTAACATGCCTTTCAGAATGATGCAGCATGCAGTCCATGCTGCAGCTGCAGCATTAGACTCCTTGCCTTATTTTTCAAATGCTTCCTGTTTATGCATTGGGATAGAATGACCTATTAACTTCTTGATTTCTGTCTGCTTTAAATTTAATTTAGAAGTCCTCTCACTCATACTATCTTTCTTGTTAGCCTTTTCATAATCCACACAGTTGACTATTTTATTTTTCTGAAAATATATAATCATGAAGAATGTTATTGGAAATTTAGTCACAGTTTTATCCTGTTTAGGACTTTTAACTATGACAAGCATCTAATGTTGCCACTAAAAATGACCAGTTATATACTGCTCTGGAGTAGAATTTGCTCTTGCACATCGAAGAAATCTAACAAGGCGTCATTTTTTTCTTTACTATAAGAGAAAGGGTTTAATGGGTTGGCAACTGAAATACTAATTCAAAATTTCAAATTATCAATAAATTTGAAATAACATCAAATAGTTAACCTCTCAAAGTGAAGAACAAGAAGGTCCTTGCTTTCTCTCAAAATAAGCTATCAGGTTTATACTTTGGTGATGACATCATCCAAATAGCCAGTGGCGTCAACGATATGGTTTTCTGGTTTTCTAACTTTCTTATGCTTAGTCCAAGATTTTTGTCCCTTATTTCAATTAATTATTAAGAGGAGGTTAGGGAGTGAAGTTAAGAAATGAGAACAAGAAAGAACACCTATGCTGTATATAGTGTCTCATCTTTCATGTTACCAGGAACAAGATCAAAGGAGGTTGTGGCAGCAAGGTGACCAGGGTTGATATTTTAATCACACCTGATAAACATGCATCCTAAAAATTTGCAAATATTATAATGGAGGATATAACCTTACATAAATCTTGATGACATTGAAAGATTTTTGCAACCAGGCCAGTTAGTGGGGATTTAAGTCTTGGTGGAGTTGAGTTGTAGAACAGGAAATAGAGAAAGCTTTGATAATATATATATTAACTTATTCCCTGGAATTTGAAACTAGAAATGCTATTCTTTTCCTACTGTACCACCAGTTTTGAACAAATGGAAGATAAATAAATGGTAATTGCCAATATACATTTGCAACTTCTGCAACAAAGATGAATGTTGATCTCATTTTTGCGCTCTTTTTTATTTTTTATTTTTTGTAAGAATTTTTGGTTGGGCTTACAAGGTTTTAATGAGGCTGGGGGAGTCATGTATATGATTTTATAAGATACTCATTTTCTTGCATGTTTCTCTTATTAATTTTGAATTTTCTCATGCCTCCACTAAAATAAAAAGGTTCCTGTCATAGTTTGAGCCGCTAGACCTGTGCTGTTCCAGTTCTTACACTTACAAATACTAACATGCATTTTGTCAACTGGTAATACTTGCACATCCAGTGCTTGTATATGTTGGCATTTTTGTGAAAGTTAAATGGTGAAATTGTGGTCATTAAAAGTTATCATGAATGCTGACCTGGTTTTGATCATTCTCAATCACAGGTGGAGGAAATGAACTGTCTGGTTTCTGAACTTGCTGATGTAGCAGCACAGGAGAGAGCAAAACTTGATGAGTGTGAAGCTCTATTGGCTTCAACAGCAGCTATGCAGGTGAGAACAACAATAAATAGTTGTAAACTTTTATGCATAAAGAGGTAAAAATAAAAATTAAAAAAAATTAAAAAAAAAAAGAAAAGAAAAGAGAAAGAAACAGTTCTGTAAGTTTTCCGCCAATAATATCTTGCATTGTATGTGTTTTGCTGATAAGTGGGGAAAAACTGGGAAGGTATTGCTATGGCCTTATGCTTTCATCATTGTCTCTTTATATTTGAAGCATAATGCCTTCATTTGATTAATAATTTTAAAGTGAACGATGTCATTAGGCACTGGATAGACAATTTGAGTGCTTTCTAACTGTTCCACCTCTGCTGCTATTTTCTATAGAGCATGAGTTGTTTCAATTACTGACAACTGCAGGGTCCAAACTTAAGTCACGTCCTTCCATCAAAATTTGCCTATCCAAGCCAGATGAATCTCATTCCTTCCTATTTGAGCTTCATATCCTATTGTCAAGCTCGTCGTCCTTATAGATTAAGAAAGGTTGAAAGGATAAGTCCTGCTCAATGCTACCCAAGTCTACCTCACCATTCACTGGTACTTCAGATTCATCTAATGTCTGTCAGTGTTCAAAATGTTTATTTTTACTACAATGGATATGACACAGTTTCTATACATGTGTCTGATGTGATGACTTCTAGTATGCCAACCCTAACTGGGTCAAAGGTCTTGTAGTTGCCAAATTTTAGTCACTTCATTACTCTCTCATCATGTGTCCAGTATTCCTTGCTTGCAAAGCTTTGAATTCCTGTAAGGCCAATGCAGGAGTCTTCTGTGTTGAATGGTCTGCTTTGGTTCATGTTGGCTTGCACCTTCCTCTCTCCAGCAAATTGCTTTGTGCTTACTTATCTTGTTGTGCATAAAATAGAATAACATAGAATAGAATCTTGCTATTATTGTGATTTATTTTTATTTATTTTTTATTTTGTTTTCTTTTACATATCTCTAACATCATGTATGTTTAAATTCCCTCTTTGGCTTAAGCAGGTAGAAGAATACAGCCTTAGGACCCATCTCACTCAATTGAAACAAACCTTGGAGGAGGGCGAACACAGAATCTTGGCAATGAGAATGCCTCCATGACCTTGCAACCCATCCGGACGCTAAGCTAACCGTTTCCTTCTTTGCCTCTTCGACAGAGACAAATATGACACTGCCGACACTGCCTGCCCGGGTCTCAATGATTGTAAATTTGATTTGATTTTATTTCTTCCTTTTTTTCTCAACTGTGGTGGGAATTTTATCATATTTCATTCCATTTTTTCCTTTGTTTCTTGGGCAAATAGAGCTTTTGGCTCCATCATTTTCTACGTGTAATTTTATATCATATCACTTAAATTAAAAGAAAATTGAAAGGAAGCAAAAGATTGAAATTCAATATAGAATCAAACTTGTATGGGTGGAAACACCAGTCATGTCTTATAGACTAAATGTATCTTCATTAATACTCCCTCCTTCCCTCCCTATCCCTTTCCTCTCTCTTGATGCCAGTTTCTTTCATGTTTGTTTTCAAGCTGCTTTTGATTTTCAATGCCAAAGATTGGTGGGAAGTTCATAGCTTACATCATATATTTAAGCTCTGCTTTGTTGTTTAATCAAGCACTTTGAGCCATCATAGCCAATTATGCTTAACGGCCCTCAATCTACAAAATTGGGTCAGAGTCCACTTATGTTGCATATTTTCTTTTATTGTCACTTGATGCATGCCAACCAATCAACCACTTATTGTCATAATGTAGATATGGACAAGCACAAACCCAGGATATATCTTGTTTTTTCAACTTAGAAAGTATGTTAGGGCGTGTTTGGAAAAATTTTTGAATTTTGATTTTATTTACAAAAGAATTGATTTTTTTTTTTTTTACAAATTTTATTCATGAAAATATTTTCAATCCAATTTTATTCCTATTAAAAATTCTTTAAGATCTTTATTTATAAAAAATACTTTTAATCTCATTCTTATTAAGAAAATATATTTTTACTTAAAAATCAATTTTTGGGATGATTTTATTAAAATTAAATTTTTGGATAATTTTATTTAGAAATCAATTTTTTTTTTTTACAATTTTATTAAACAGATGAATTTTTAGACATTTTTTATTAATACAATTTTTTGATTTTTTTATTAAAACCAATTTTCCAGATTCCTCTAAAAACATTTTTCGAACTTTCTATTAAGAATTTTTTTTATTTATTTAAAAGAATATTTTCTGAATAACATGATTATTAGACTATTTTATTAAAAAAAAATATTTCTAAACCTTTTATTAAAAAAAATGCTAAAACAAATTTTCTGGATTATTTTATCTAAAGAAATTTTTTTGAAAGAATATTTTCTGAAAAACATGATTATTGGACTATTTTATTAAAAAAAATATTTCTAAACTTTTTATTAAAACAAAATTTCTAGATTATTTTACCTAAAGAAATTTTTTTTGAAACTTATTTTTATTAAAAGAAATTTCTTGGTCCCTTTTTCAAAACATTTTTTTGGGACATGTTTTATTTAAAAAATATTTTTGGATAACTTAATTTATTAAAAATCAAAATTTTGGACAATTTATTTAAAAAGGGATGATTTAGTTTATTAAAAGCATTTCTGGGCAGGTTTATTAAATAAATAAACAACATAAATATATGCACAACCAAAATAACAATAAATAAAATAAAATAAGGTTCAACAAATATAAACAGACATGCAAATATTAACATGAACAAAAAAAACTTAAAATGAATTAATTTATGTATGAACAAAAAACCTTAACAAATAAAAATATTTATATGAACATAATATAAAATTCTAAACAAACATTTATGGATATAGAAACTATGAATAAAAAAAACTATAAATGAATAATATACGAACAAAATATGTACAAAACTGAAAAGAAAATGTGTACCAAAATAAATTTACAACAAACTTAATATTATTTTATCTAGGGTTTCATGCCTTATTTTTCGCTTTCCTGAGCCTCCTTTTCTTTCATGAAATTTAGTAATCACAAATTTATGCTAAGTCAAAAGAGTAAAAGAAAAAAAAAAAAAAAAACTCATGCATAATAGAAAATAAAACTCAAGTCCAATAATATATAAGACCAAAATCTAAAAAATAAATCAAGCACAACTTTAAATAAGAAAACCTTTGATTTAACCTACCCAAATTGTGAAATTCAACAATCCAAAGCCCAATAATCAATAAACCCAACAACAAGCCTAATCAAATAAATCCAATGAAATATCCAATGATCCAAGCTCAAAATAATAATCAATAAACTCCATAAAACGTAAACCAACAAACCCAAATCATGAATATGAATCCATAACAAGATCCAAAGAACATCCAAATTAAAAATCAATACAATAGGCTCATAGGAATAAGAAAAATAAGCTCAAAGTCTAAATTATTTCTAATAGTTGCCTAAATCAATGTCCAATATGCCCAAAATGAAATATAGAACAACTCACATTTCAAACTTAAAACAAATTCTAGAATCAAAACCAAAATAGAAAATGTACAAGCCTAAGTCTAACACCCATGAACACAAATTAATAAATCAATGAATGAAAACTCAAACCAAAAACCCATAAACAAAATCCAATTACACAAGCATAAGCTTGATAACAAGAACAACTACAATAGATATAAAATAAATAAATAAGTAAAGAATAAAAATCAAAGACAAGCTTACCACATTTCTTGAATGCAATCTAGAATAAGGGAAATTGTGACAGCTGTTGGTGTGGTAGTGGAGGTGAAGGGAAAGACAAAAGAAAAGAGAAAAATGGTAAGATGAGAGAAAGAATGACAAAGTGAAGAAAAAAATGGAGAATGATAAAGAGGCGAGATGAGGAGGGGTAGTCACCGGCAGCGACTGGCCAATAGTGATAGTGGTGGTGGTGGCAAGTATGGGTATGGTGAGAGAAGAAAGAAAAAAAAAAAAAAAAAAGGAAGAAGAGAAAGGAAATTAGAGAAGAAGACAAGAAGACAAAGGAAAGCAAGTTCCATTTCTTTTTTGTTGTAGAGTTTTACGTGTATTCAACTTGGATATAATCTCATGCTCCTAAAGAGAGAATCGAATCGACTGGACATAGTCACTACCTCGATCATATCGAAGTGTTTTGATATGTTTACATAATTGGTTTTCTTATTCCACCTTAAATTCAATGAATTTATCCAAAGCATTAGCTTTCCTATGCATGAGGTAAATATATCCAAACCTAGAGCAATCATATATAAAAGTGATGAAGTACTCATACACTTCATATGCATGGACATTAAAAGGTCCACACTTGTATGCAATAACTCCAAAAATTTCTTGGCTCTATACCTTTAGCAATGAAAGGTGCAAAAGCTTGGTGACCTGATTTCTTTTTTTGGCCCAACCTAAAATCTTTGTGGTGCAATATATATGGTGAAAAAAAAAAATCATGGATTTCTTTTATGTTTTATTTATTTTTCTCTCTCTCATATATATATATATATGAGATGGTGCATAGGTTTTCAGGGATTTATACTATACCTGCTTGATACTCTCCCATTTTATACCAATTTTTGACCTAGTGGATTATTTTTCTCCTCTGCTCATGATTTTTCCCGTCTAGGGTTTTCCACATAAATCTATGTGTGTTCTTATTTTTCTTGTTGCCTATTCTTGTTTTTCCATAACAAAACGGTATCAAAGTGAGGTTTGATTAGTGAGAGGTTTGATCTTCTCGATAATGGAAACAATAACATACAATATTCCACTTTTGCATTGCAACACCAAATTTTCGCTATGGCAGGTTAAGATGCGGGTTGTGCTTACGCAGATGGATTTGAATGATGCACTGTTAGGGTTTGATAAGATATCCTCGTCGTGGACACAAGAGGAAAAACAATGTAAGGATTGAAATACGCTATCTCAAATTCATCTTCATCTATCAAATCAAATTCTATAGGATGACCTAAAGGAGAAAACCACCGCTGCATTATGGTTAAAGTTGGGGCAATTGTGCATGATGAAAAGTCTAACTAGTAAGTTGCATTTGAAGTAGTGATTGTATTCTCACCATATGACAGAAGGTATGTCTTTAGAAGATCACTTAACTGTCTTTAAGGAAATTGTTTATGATTTAGAGACCATGAAGGTTAAGTACAATAAAGAAGATTTAGGGTTGATTTTATTGTGTTCGTTGTCCTCTTCATATGCGACTTTCAGAGATACTATTTTGTATAGTTGTGACACTCTTACTCTAGAAGAAGTTTTTTATGCTTTATTTTCTAAGGAGAAAATGAAACAGCTTGTGGTTGGATTTGAGGCTCAAGTAGAGGGCCTTGTCATTCAAGGGAGGACACATGAAAGAAATTCTCGTGGTGATGTGAGGAGCAGATCGAAATCCAGTAATAAAGATAAAACATATAGGTACTGTAAGAAAAATGGGCACATTAAATCTGAATGCTATAATTACAGAATAAGAATAAGAGAGCTGTTGCAAATCAAAAGGGAAAACAACCAGAAAAATCCAGTGAAACCAATGTTACGGAAGACGAGTATAGTGATGGAGAACTTTTTTTTTTTTTTTCCTAATGGCGACTCCAAACCTTGCGAGGATTGGATTCTTAATTCAGGTTGCACGTTTCATATGTGTCCTAATTGGGACTGGTTGTCAACATATGAAATAGTGTCCAAAGATGTTGTGTTGATGGGAAATAATGCATCTTGTAAGATAGTTGATATTGGAACGGTCAAAATCAAAATGTTTGATGAGGTTATCAGGACACTTGGTGATGTGAGACATGTTCCACATCTAAAGAAGAACCTTATCTCGTTGAGTACTCTTGATTAAAAAAGGTACAAGTACACTGATGAAGGTAGAGTCTTGAAGGTTAGCAAAGATGTTCTTGTTGTGATGAAAGGGCATAAAAAGATTTGCTAAATTATATACCTTATAGGGATCCACAATTACAAGAGTTGTTGTTACTCCTTCCTTATCAAATGGTGATGTTACTAGACTTTGGTAAATGCATCTTAGGCATATGAGTGAGAATAAGATGATTGAATTGAGTAGAAGAGGACTTCTTAATGGTCAGAGTATTAGTAAATTGAAGCTCTATGAGCATTTCGTTTTTAGGAAGCAGATGAGAGTCAAATTTACAAAAAGCATTCACAACACAAAGGGGACACTCGATTATATAAATTCTGATCTCTAAGGACCATATAAGGTGCTTCTAAGAGATATGCTAATTATATGTTGACTATCATTGATGATTTTTCCAGAAAAGTTTAGGTGTTCTTCTTGAAGCAAAAGAGTGATGTGCTAGCTACATTCAAGGAGTAGAAGATTATGATTGAGAGACAGACACGAAAGCAGGTAAAACGTCTTCGTACTGATAATGGCTTGGAGTTTTGTTCTTATGAGTTTAATGTTCTATGTAAGTTAAAAGGAATGGTGAGACATCATATAGTTCGTCATACTCCATAGCAAAACAATGTGGTAGAGCGAATGAATAGGACTTTGATGAAGAAAGTACGTTGTATGCTCTCCTATGTTGGTTTACCTAAGTCTTTTTGGGTTGAAGCTGCCTTTACAACTTGTTTCCTGATTAATCGCTCTCTTTCAACTACTATTAACAAAAGAAGTCCACAAAAGGTATGGTTTGGTACTCCTACTAGTTACTCTGATTGAATATATTTGGATGTCCTTCCTATGCTCATGTTGATAATGGAAAACTAGAACCTAGATCTATAAAGTATGTCCTCCTTAGCTATAATTATGGTGTTAAAGGATATAAGCTATGATGTCCAAAAACCAAAAAAGTCATAGTCAATAAAGATGTTATTTTTTTATGAAACTGTTATACTTCATGACTCATCTTTTAGAGATTCTTGTGATAAAGAGCAACAAAAATCAAGCACATGGGTGGAGTTAGGATCTATACCAAAGTCTACATCTCAGTCTAGTTCAGAGATGAAGAGCGGTGTTGTTGTTCCCTCACCACCACCGGCACCACCACAATATTCTATTGCTAAAGTCAGGCCTAGAAGAGATATTAATCCTCCGTAGAGACATGCTGAGGCTGATTTGGTTGCTTATGCCTTAAATGTGGCCAAAGGTATTGATTCCAGTGCAAAACCTTCTACTTACTTAGAGACAATTAATTGTAATGACTTTAGCAAATGGATGATCCCTATGCAGGAGGAGATGGAGTCACTTCATAAGAATGACACATGGGACTTAATGAGACTACCTAAAGGTAAAAAGGTTGTTCGTTGCAAATTGGTGTTCAATAGGAAAGAAAGAATACCAGGAGTTAAAGAAGCCAAGTATAAGGCAAGATTAGTTGCAAAGGGCTACAATCAGATTCCAAGTATAGACTTCATTGATGTGTTTTCTCCAATTGTAAAGCATAGTTCGATTCAAGCTTTGCTTGGTATTATGACCATGCATGATTTTGAGCTTGAGCAATTAGATGTGAAGACAACATTATTACATGGAGAACTTGAAGAGGACATCTACATGTAGTAGCTTAAGGGTTTTATAGTTTCAGGAAATGAAGACTATGTGTGTTTGCTGAAAAAGTCTCTCTATGGCCTGAACTAGTCACCTAGACAATGGTATAAGAGGTTTGACTCATTCATGACCACTTATGATTTTAAAAGAAGCAATTATGACAGTTGTGTCTACTTTAAAAGGAGTGATGATGGGTTGTATATCTACTCTTATATGTTGATGATTTGTTAATAGCAGCCAAAGATAAGGAAGAGATAAGAAAGGTAAAAGTCCAACTCAATAAAGAGCTTGAGACGAAAGACTTAGGAGCGACAAAGAAGGTACTTGGAATGGAGATTCTGAAATACAGAAAGGTAGGTAAATTATACCTAAATAAAAAATGGTACATTGAGAAAGTTCTTCACAGGTTCAATATGTAGAATGCCAAACCTGTTAGCACTCCATTAGCAGCTTATTTTAGACTTTCATTTGCTTTATCTCCACAATCAGATGATGACATTGATTATATGTCACGAGTTCCATATTCTAGTGTAGTGGGGTCTCTCATGTATGCTATGGTTTGTTTACGTCCAAATTTATCATATGCACTCAATGCAGGCAGTAGATACATGGCAAATCCTGGTAAAGAACTTTGGCTATTGTTGTGGCCAAAGTTAGCACCCATGATAAACTTGTTGATATGATGACAAAGATATTCCCTGTAGCCAAGTTTGAGCATTGCTTGGACTTGGTTAGTATTCACTGTTGAATTACCCTTTGGGGTTTGTGGAAGAAGTGAAGAGTTTTTTTTTTGTTGAAGATTGGAGTTTGTTTTTTCCATTCCTTACATTGGAATTCGCGTCAAGGTGGAGATGTTAGAGTTTGGTGACTCGATTTCCTTTTTTGGTCTAACCTAAAATCTTCGCGGTGCGATATATATGGTGAAAAAATAATTATGGATTTCCTTCTTACTTTATTTATTTTTCTCTTCCATATATATATGCGATGGTGTATAGGTTTTCAGGGATTTATATTGCAACCGCTTGATACTTCTCCTTTGCCTGTGGTTTTTCCCGTCTAGGGTTTTCCACATAAATATATGTGTGCTCTTATTTTTCTTGTTGTCTATTCTCATTTTTTCATAACAAAAGGCCTCTTGCTCATTTTACCTTCTATATAAGATTCGCATATTGGAAGATTTTTAGAATCAAAGAGTATAATGTTTCAGATTTAACTAGTTTTTGGATCTTATTTAGAGTAATATAACCTAAAGATAAGTGCCAGAAATATGTTTGATTAGTATTAGATTCTTTTTTTTTTTCTAGTGAGATATGATTATTCTTATTACTTAACAATATTGATAATGGAGTTACAAGATAAAAGTTATTAACTAAAGATCCTAAGTATATAAATGAATCATTTTTTTTAATAACAACTTGTTTATTGAAAAATATTGAATAATTCAATTTACATATACTAGAAACCAAAATTAAATTCTTTTTAGATTCAAAAAAATGTGTATGAACGTGTTTTGGATAAGGGGTTTGAATGATGTCTTCTCTTATACAAAAAATATAAGAAAACATGAGTTAGACGCTCTGAATTGCATGACATTATAAATAAATAGAAAAAAATTAGATTTATCAGCAGATTTAATTGAAGTATGAAACAACTTTAACAATGGGATAAACCCCTAATTAAAAAAAAAATTAAAGTCAATATATTATTTTACACATTTTTTAAAATCTATTTAACTTATTTTTCTTTTTTCATATAAAGGTTAAATAATTTGAAAATTTTAATTATGCTTAATTTTTTATTTTTTTTTTATACTTCTCATAGTAAACCAAATACCACACTTATTATTATTATTATTATTATTATTATTTCATTTCCTCCCTTGTCAAACATAAGCTCAAGCTCTTCAAATAAGATACACACTCCTTAAATCACTTATACCAACTAAAGCCCCACCAGCATTCATCAAAACAAATGTTGTACAGAGGCATAGCCTCGACTAGAAACTTGTTTCTAACTCTAATCAACAGAGTCTCAACTCTCCACCAGCTCAACCAAACACATGCCCAAATCATTCTCAACGGTCTCCATAACGACCTCGTAACTGTCACCAAACTCACCCACAAGCTCTCACACCTCAAAGCCGTAGACCAAGCCTCTCTGCTCTTCTCTACTATCCCCAATCCTGATCTTTTCCTCTACAATGTCCTTATCAGAGCCTTTTCTCTCAATAACTCACCTTCTTCAGCTGTTTCTCTCTACACCCATCTTCGGAAAAGTACTCCCCTTGAGCCTGATAATTTCACCTATGCCTTTGTTATATCCGGTGCGTCTTCGCTTGGGCTGGGGTTATTGTTGCATGCGCATTCCATTGTTGCTGGTTTTGGCTCAGATTTGTTCGTGGGATCTGCTATCGTTGCCTGTTATTTCAAGTTTTTGCGGGTCGCGGCTGCAAGGAAGGTGTTTGATGGAATGCTGGAGAGGGATACGGTGTTATGGAATACGATGGTATCTGGGTTGGTGAAGAATTGTTGTTTTGATGAGGCGATTCTAATTTTCGGGGATATGGTTAAAGGGGGAATTGGGTTTGATTCCACCACTGTGGCTGCTGTTCTTCCTGGGGTGGCAGAGCTGCAGGACTTGGCATTGGGGATGGGGATTCAGTGTTTGGCGATGAAAGTTGGGTTTCATTCACATGCTTATGTTATTACGGGATTGGCTTGTTTGTATTCAAAGTGTGGAGAGATTGAGACAGCAAGGTTGTTGTTTGGACAGATTGGGCAGCCCGATTTGGTTTCTTATAATGCAATGATATCTGGGTACACTTGCAATAATGAGACTGAGTCTTCAGTTACGCTTTTTAAAGAATTGCTTGTTTCTGGGGAAAAAGTCAATTCAAGCTCAATTGTAGGGTTGATTCCTGTGTTTTTTCCATTTGGTTATCTGCATCTTACTCGCTGCATTCATGGTTTCTGTACAAAATCTGGTGTGGTTTCTAATTCTTCAGTTTCAACTGCATTAACTACAGTTTATAGTAGATTGAATGAGATTGAATCTGCAAGGCTGCTTTTTGATGAATCTTCAGAGAAGAGTTTGGCATCTTGGAATGCTATGATCTCAGGTTATGCCCAGAATGGGTTAACAGAGAAGGCAATATCACTTTTCCAGGAAATGCAGAAGTGTGAAGTCCGTCCAAATCCCGTCACTGTTACAAGTATTCTTTCAGCTTGTGCTCAACTTGGTGCTCTAAGTCTAGGAAAATGGGTCCATGATTTAATAAACAGAGAGAGTTTTGAGTCCAATATATTTGTCTCAACGGCTCTAATTGACATGTATGCAAAATGTGGGAGCATTACTGAGGCTCAAAGATTATTCAGCACGATGCCAGAAAAAAATGCAGTTACTTGGAATGCAATGATTTCTGGCTATGGCCTCCATGGATATGGCCATGAAGCGCTAAACCTTTTTAATGAGATGTTGCATTCTAGGGTTTCCCCAACTGGGGTTACATTCCTTTCTGTCTTATATGCTTGCAGTCATGCTGGTTTAGTTAGAGAAGGAGATGAGATTTTCCGTTCTATGGTTCATGATCATGGCTTTGAGCCCTTACCAGAGCATTATGCTTGCATGGTTGACCTCCTTGGCCGAGCTGGAAATTTGGACAAGGCCTTGGATTTTATAAGGAAAATGCCGGTTGAGCCGGGTCCTCCAGTGTGGGGTGCGTTACTTGGTGCTTGTATGATCCACAAGGATGCAAACTTAGCTCGTCTGGCTTCTGATAAGCTGTTTGAATTGGACCCTCAAAATGTGGGGTACTATGTTTTACTTTCTAACATATACTCGGCTGGCCAAAATTATCCTGAGGCTGCTTCTGTACGAGGAGTAGTTAAGAGGAGGAAGCTTGCAAAAACTCCTGGTTGCACTCTAATTGAGGTTGCTAACACCCTACATATCTTTACATCTGGTGATCAGTCCCACCCTCAAGCAACAGCAATCTATGCAATGCTGGAGAATTTAACAGGAAAGATGAGGGAGGCTGGATTTCAGACAGAGACTGGCACAGCTTTGCATGATGTGGAAGAGGAAGAGAAAGAATTAATGGTAAAGGTTCATAGTGAGAAGTTGGCAATTGCTTTTGGGCTCATTACTTCTGAGCCTGGAACTGAAATCAGAATCATCAAGAATCTACGGGTTTGTTTAGACTGTCACAATGCAACCAAATTCATTTCCAAAATCACAGAGAGAGTGATTGTTGTTAGGGATGCTAATAGATTCCATCATTTCAAAGATGGTATTTGTTCTTGTGGAGACTACTGGTGAACAAAATTGTACGATACTACAATTAAGGCATGCAGAGTGGATATGCTGGCACTGATTAGTTTCATAATGCTTATATGGCAATACAAGAGAATACATACTCCCGATATGCATGATCTTCTGCGCGCTCAATGCTGACCAGTACCATCTTTGAAATTGTTGCAAGCAAGTGGATGGGACAAAGTACTACTGTTTCCATGCCCTGACATGGCCTGCCATGATAACAACAATTAAGTTATATTTTTTTTTTCCTTATAAAACTAATAAAAATTGAGAATCTTTGTTTTATACCATAACTGAAACTTACCTCCCCAATTCCCTCCAGAAAATTGTTTTCAGCATCACGTTCTTTACCTTATCCTCAAACCTGCTGGCCATTTCATTCAATCTCCAGCTGTTTTGGAATCTTGAGATTATGATCATCCAGGTTTCTTACTGTCACACACTCTGTTTTTCAGTTTTGTATAGATAATTGAGGAGTGGATGTATTTTAGCAGGATGGCTGCTACCATACAAAGATTTTTGCTGTTCTGCTTCTGAACATGTTTTAATGTTTCTGGGTATATATGGAATTTACTTGTTACTAATTTATGTCTTATATGGAGATGATTTTGTTCTAGGGGCACAATGACCCACTCTATTCTTACTCTTCTTCCTATTTCTTATCTGTCTGCATGGATCTTCTTTCCATTTTCCACTTTTTATTTATTTTTTATTGTTATTACTACTATTGTTATCATTATTTTGTGACCCTAAATCACAGATCCAGTGAGTTTCAAATGAGCACTAATATTATATCCAGCTTGTGCAAAAATATATAACTTAAGTTTTGTTTTTTGATAGGAATTTATGTTGTGTTGGCTCTGTGTATATACAAAAACGTGATGACAAGTAGTATTTTTCTATGCTTTTTTTAATCGAATTTCACAGACTTATTCTATTAATATCCATATAGGCCAGATTAAATGCTTCTAAATGTTATACTATTTTGCAAATTTCAATCTTCTCCCTTTGATGGAACCAACAACAATGTTTACATCCCGTTCTCCTCTTCTTTCTTGAACCCCATGATGCAATCATGGAGCTACATGGTTTTACCATGCTTTTTCTTTTTCTTAAGTATACGACAGGATAGTAGCTTTCTTTTTTCTTAAGCTTTGAAGAGATGTTGTTAATTATTGAGTGCTATTGCAGAGAGTGATTCTGAATTTAGACTGTCCTACTGATAATTCAGAAGCCTTGAGAGACAGCTGAGGATGAAGAAGGTGGAATGCATTGTCCTTGGCAAAGCAAGTTCATGATGTAGAAAACCTCTAATTTGAACCTTTACTGAATTCGATGTGGTAGTCCTAGATAAATCCCAGAAAGGAATTCAACCCCAACTCTGGTGAGTGTTGCTCCTTCACACTATTTACATTATTGTTTATGGCTTTTCTATTTCAAGGTTCCATGTATTTTGTTTCTTGAGCTAGATGCCAGTGGTGCAATAAACAGAAAATTAGCAGTTTGAGACTTTGAGTGCATGTACTATTGAATTGATCTGCAATCCATGAACTAGCATTCTTAAAAGAATCACAAGCAGCACTTTCTTTTAATTCACATACAAAACTGAATATAGAGCATTATACTACACAAAACTTTCACTCTAGTTTTATTTCTCTTGTGCAGCTCTATATTGTTGGTTCATATACCATACTTGTAACAAACAAGATTTACATGTATATCTGGAGCTGCACCAAACAAAGAAGTGGAAGCGATGCTTCAGCAATTGATTCCACATTGCTTAACATCAGGTCCCTTGGTCTTTAATATGAATGGGTCAATTCGGACCCAAAGCAAGGAGAAGATAGAAGCCAGAAGCACAGACCATATGACAACAATGGTAGGTGTCCGGTTCTGCCGCCCCATGAGACCTTTGAGGAATGGGTAGAGATGAACAATCACCCAGAAGGCAAAGAAGAGCTTCCCGAATAGAGGTCCCCATGATTGGTACCCATTGTTTATGGCATCAGAGATCCCAGCCACTACTCCAACAAGGTTGATGATTAAGAGAGTGGTTGGAGGGATAAGGAGGGTGGTCCATTTGAAGGTATACAGCTCCCCGAACTCCTCATCATCGACTGCCTTTGATGTGACTGTGAAGTTGGTATCTATTCCAGCCAAAACCTTCAGAAGACCCTGCACCACTGCAAAGAGATGAGCTGACACACCACCAATGACCCAGAACTGCTCATTTCTCCACCATTCCTCAATGCTCACTCCACTCCACCTCAGTTCCAGAATGCCAGTTGCGAAGATAGAGATAAAGAGAGCAATGAAGAAGAGACTTGCGAAAGTGCTTATCTGTATCATCAATGAATCAAGACTTAGTTTGTACAGAAAAAGTGCTAGAATCACTTGTAAAGCATTTGAAGAACACAAATGAAAAAGCTCCATTTTGTTTTACATAACCTTTCAAAGTGGATTTATTTCAATCTGTGTGAGATTGAAAATAAGTCTATTCCTGTCTATTTATATATGGTAAAAGTAAATTAACTATGTGCTTATATTGTTACCGTCGGCATGATGAATTTTCCGGTGAGCAAGCAGATGGCAGGAAGAGTACAATAGGCAAGGAGAGGTAAGGAGGTGAAGGGATAGACTGTTGTGTTGACATATGCAAATCGCTCGAGCCACTTGAGGTTTCCTCCCTTGTAGCCATACCAGACAGGGCTGTGACGACTGAAGAAGATTTCAACAGAGCCAAGCGCCCAGCGAAGCACCTGGTTGAGACGATCAGACAAGTTAATGGGAGCTGACCCCTTAAATGCTGGTCTCTTTGGCATGCAGTATATAGACCTCCAACCACGGCAATGCATCTTGAACCCTGTTAGAATATCCTCTGTAATGGACCCATATATCCATCCCAACTGCACAATTGAAAAGTGACCAAACACAGCATTATGTTTTGAGCAGAAGAGTGAGGAATGGTGGCATGGCTGAAAGAATTTTGGGTGATTTAGCTGTTGACATTACCTCCAATCCCCAGTCAGTTTTGTCTTCATAGCCACAGCTGATGACATGAATGGCTTCCTTAAGCAGGGCTGCTGGACTTGAGGAAGGAGGGACACCACCTTGCTCCATTAAAGTAGAGGTTACGAAAATAGCTGACTGTCCAAATTTCTTTTCAAAGTTCATCTGAGACATCAACATTTCCTTGTCTTCTTCCAATCCTGTGATCGGAAACAAGTGTTAGTTGGGAAATTGGAACCATATTAGCATTAACTGTTATTTTGTCAGGTAAACTCTTCTGAAAACTATATAGGGCTCTTCACCTTCTCCACTTTCACCATGTTTAGCATACTTTTGAAGCTTTTTGCGGCGTCCAAAACAGGGGCAGCAATCACAGCTTACCATCTTCGGGCGCTTGGGACCCTTTGGAGGATCATATCCATATAGGGCTTGTCTTCTGAAAACACATCCAGTACCCACATATACCGGGCCCTGAATCCCATCTAGACCCTTCATGTTAATCTGCAAAAAGAGGAAGACAATTTCAATTCCTCCTCACACGATCCAGGATATGCAAATATGAGTATAGGAGACCATTTCTGAGGTGGGTTATTTGCACTTACATCAAAGAAGACTGTGTTTCTGTTGGCATATCGATCGTTCCTATCTATGCCATCAAATCTTTGAGGGAATTGGACATAACAAACCTTCCTTCCAGTTTGTGGATCCATCAAGAAGCACATTGCCTCTCGAACAGCCTTGCTATTGTTTAGATAATGGTCACAATCCAAGTTAAGCATGAAAGGAGCATTTGTGAGGACTGCGGAGACACGAATCTGAGAATTTGAAAATAGTCAAAAAGGCATTATGTGAAATAGGATTCATCATGGCAAGAGAATTTAGATGAAATAGTAGGTAGAGCTCTTTACCAGGGCATTCATGGCCCCAGCTTTCTTGTGATGATGGAAACCAGGCCTCTTCTCACGAGAGACATAGACAAGGCGAGGCAGCTCATTTCCTTCTGCATCGAGACCTCCACTGTGTCCAAGAAAAACCTGAATCATACCTGGGTGATCCTTGGTGTTGTTCCCCGGCCATGGAGTTCCATCTTGCATGATCCACCCTTCTGGAGGAACTTTCACGGCCTTTGCAACAATTGCATTGATCCGGACCTTGAATTCTTCATATTCCCTCTATCAAAAACATGGAAAAGGGAGTAAACTTTAGTTTTCAACAGTTCCAGGTCTTCTATTTATCTGGATGAAAGGACAAGTAGTTCGAATACGAACCTTCATAGCGCGGCGCTCCTTAACAAAGGTAGGCTGGACTTTGTCCTTGAGATAATCAATCTTGAGAGAGAAGTACATCTCAGGAGCTCGAGGCTCTATGGAGAATTTCTTGCAGAAGGGAACCCATCTCCTAGCGAATTCTGCAGTTTCAGAGAGTGCTTCAAAGGTCAGGATGGAAGCTCCATCATCTGAGATGTAGCATGAGATTTTGTCGACAGGGTAGTCCATGGCGAGGATTGAAAGAACTGTGTTAGCTGTAACAAGTGGAGGTTCCTTCAAGGGATCCACAGTACTGACAAAGATATCCACCGGAGAGAGCATATTGGGCTCCCCTTCCCTCTCATACCTGGATTACAAACGAGAAAAAGAAGATTGAAGATGGAGTTTTCACTTAATATTAGTAACAGACTCTTTTATCAGTACGTAAATATAATGTACCTGAAAGAAAGGCGATCAAGATATGTCTCGCGATCAATGGGGAACCACTTGGGGAACTGATCAAGAATCCATGAGAAGGCAAACCAGATCTCACATATCACAGACACTAGCCAAAGCCCAAGGGCATCGTGTACAGGATTCAAAATTCTATAGCGAAGGAAGAACGCCAAAACAAGAAGCCGAGCCACGATCACCATTCTGTAAGGGTTGACCTTGCTTGAAGCAATCGGTACTTTCCTTGACAGTGGCTGCCTCGCTTCCTCAATCCTGCACCAGTTCACATAATCAAATTTATCTCTTTATAAATGGTGCTATCAGGTATGGATGTATTAATTCAATCTCCCTGTTTTGTTTCATGATCAGCTCTACCCATAAATACAATTGAAGTGGAAGCACGTACATGGCCATGTCAGGGTCATTGTAGTCGTCAGCGTCAGGGCCGAGGTTCCCTTGCTGCATTTTCCAGTCATCCATTCGCTCTTTCCACCCTCCCTCTTTCTTCTCATCCCACCTCGCGCTTCCTGTTTATGCATGTTTTGAAGTGAAGTTATTTCGATTGAACGCATTGGTGAGTTGTATATTATAATTTTTTTTTAGACCAATTTCTCAGAATGAAGTAGAAAACGCTAGGGTTTATGAATATATACCTGGTTCAGACATTGGATAAGGGTGCACACGTTTATGAAGTGAAGATGACAGCCCCTGCTCTCCATGGGCATGAGACGATATTGGGAACTCTCCACTCACCTGCATGTGGGGCATGCATCCAAAAATAGTTATAAATACTTGCACAGTTGCAGTCTGCAATTCATCCAAGTGATGGATGAATCGATTTTTCTAACAGAAGATGGTTGTTTTTGCTTACAGGTCTGGATCGAACACCAGTTATAACAGGTGGGAATTGAGCGTTATCGTCATCTTCAGGGCCACGTCCATAGCTCATCTTCCCATGAAGCATAGCTTCTGCGATAAGCTTATTCTTGTTTTGTTCATCATCGATGTTGAATTCATGTTCAATATCATCAATGTCTTCTTCATCGTCATCCCCCTCCACCCTTGCACACCCTACGTAAGAATTTAGAGAAGAAAAAGATGAATACAGCATGCACCAAGAATAACATTAATTCTAAATGATTATATAAAATTACCTTTGAGACGCTTGAATCTGGTCTTGCACTGAGGACAAAGCTGGCTCCCTTCTCTCCTTTCATACTCATAGCAAGGCCGGCAAACCGGAAAACCACACTCATTGCAGGCCACAAACACCTCTCCATCCACCGTCAGACCGATTTCGTCACCGCATATCTCACACACCTGACCATTCAAAGACCTCAAGGGCTTGGGCTGCACCATAAACCAATTCAAACCATCAATAACTAAAGAAAATTTTATCCAACATGCACATACGTGGTAAATGAGTTGTATACCTCCTCATGGCCATGAATGACAACAAGCTCGTTCCGGTTATGGGATCCGGCGACCAGGCCAGCACTGGCTTCCATGGTGGACAATGGAGAAGTGAAGATGAGAGGTAGTGAGGGCGGAATGTTGAGGGAAGGTGGTGTTTTATGAAAGAGGAAGGGTGAAGGGTGGGGACTGAAATCTTTGGTTCTCACCTAATGTGTCCACATAAGGGAGGTGTAGTTGGTTGCAGAGTCTCCATTGCCTTGAAGTTAAGTTTTCTTCTATTTCAACTACCATCTCCCTTCCCTCCCTCCCTGCCTTTTTCAGCCACCACCTTGTGTGTTTTTTTGTTGGTTATTTGTCAATTTCATCCTCCCTCGTCTAATTTTTTTTATTATTATTCAATAACCACAAAGACCTCTCTCTCTCTCTCTCTCTCTCTTGGCTTTTTTTTTTTTTTTAAAAAAAAGGAAATTCCTTTATAATTGTGAACTTTTCTCATTCGTTTCTTTTATAATTCACTTTGTCTTCGGATCAAAAATCTTTTCTCATTTGTTTCTTGCTAACCTTGGATTAAATTGTGAAATTTTCCTTCTTTCCCTTTTTTTTCTTTTATCAAGGAAACTTAAACTCCACTCCAATTTCTAACACTTATTTTATTATAAGCAATTTTTTAAACCACCCATCCCTTATATTTATCATCACATTTGTATATTCAACTTAATGGCCGAAACGAATACATACTTGAACTCAAATTTGGGGTATAATTAACTTCCAACGAACGTGAACAAAATCTGTAACATGAAATCATATTTCAGAAAGTGTTCCACTAGTAGGTCATTGAGAGTTCAGATCTTTCAATTCCATAAGCCTAAAAGTTCTTCAATCACTTTATTATGGTGGGGTAATGCTCATTCTCTTTGGAGCCTTTTTGTGGTTTTCTACTCTTTACCTCCAAATTGTTCTGTTTGGGATAATGGATCCACCATCTCCAACATCAGTCCAAAACCAAATAAGCAAAAAGCAGAGGCTGTTTTGAAGCACAAAGGCTATTATTAAGTCCTTAAAGGCCACAAACCCTTCCTTGTATACTGTTGATTATGCACATTTACATCTCATTTTTGAAGGTATGGATTTAAAGAAAGATGGAAAAATATTCAAATTCAAATTTGTTTCATTATTTATTTTCCTTCTTTTTCTCAAGGTTTGGGTGCAAGCTGAAATCCCCAACTTAACATGGGGTCCAATGGGAAGGCTTTGATATGATTTGAACTAGAATCCAATGATAAAAAACACCCATCTAACCATCTAAGAAAAAGATCAACTAATGGCATGTGCAATTTTCAGGAGCATGCTGGAATAGATGGCAATCGTTGATTCCACTTCATGGTAAAATTAAACATTCATCACCAAACCTCTTGACTCTGGGTCCACTCCAAACGTAGGCAGAGAGACCTAACACTGTTGGAAGCTTAAATGCAGAGACCAGAGGAGGGTCTACCATCTCCCAACAACAACACTTAGTATGGTATACAACCATTGCTTTCACTGTTTCAGTGGTTAAGTGAATAGGAAAAAAGAATGGAATGTGTGAGAGAATAAAAGGATGCTTGGGATACAAGAACTTAAAAAAGAAGTCAGTCTCATATCGTTAGGTTGGTAAGTTGGAGGCTCACCATCATCTAGATGAACCAGCCCTTTTCTGCTTATAAACGACTTCAGTTCACTATATAACAAGCCAAACTCCTCAAAACATGTACATTCGCATCAGATCAGCAACACAGGGCTGGGTGTTTGCAGAAACATATTCGGAATTTGGAAAATGAAAAGAGTCATCACCATGTATGCAGATGAACACATAACAGTACACCACCTTCTATCCAAGAAACAGCCATCTGCATTCAATTGCACCTTGGCACAGCAAAGGAAAATAATGACTTCCCTAGCTGCTTCTCCAGCTATAAAGTAGCATTTCAAGGAATTTTTTGATCTATCCTATTTATCAACTGTATTTTCTCGGAACGTTTGTTGGGCAAAGTGTAGAAGTTACTCTTCAACTAAAATGACTTTTAGAGGGAGGGTAGATCCCCATGTCATTTTCTGGAATCCTGAGACTGATCTTACACCTGCAATGAAATAGACTAATTTCAACTATCACAAAATGGAAATTTAACATCCAATTGGCAGCAGAACTCCCTCCCATATGATCTCTACTTGATCAGAACTTCAGAACCATCCTAAAAATTTGGGTCCTAGTTCAAAAGGGGAGACGGATACAATTTATGTACAAATGTTTCTGATCCACAACTGGGAAACTGATTACAAAACCATAAATATTTTGTTTTCATGTACAGATATCATGCAAAATTGGATGGATATAAACACAACTAATATTGTCAAAATTACTGCATCCATGAAATCTAACCATAGATCCATACAAACTCTCACTTCTCTACATCTTAGTTGTTTTGAACTAGGGGAAATTTGATTTCTTTGAGTAGGTATGCCTATCAAATTTTACGAGTATCTGAACTACAGAGGCTGCTGCTCCAGTTCTATCAAATAAAAATGATTGTATTCTCATACATGCCTTGTAATGCTTTACAGACTTTGCAAGGTCCGCATTCTGGTTGAAGAATATAACTGAAGATTACTGGCGGACACTCTATTGCCAGCTCACGTAGAACTTTTGGGCGCATCTCACACACCAGCTGAGATTTCAGTTGCTGCTGACTTTTCCGTTTTCTTGGATGAGTCTTGACCTTTCTGAAGAAGGGCTTTGTTTGGAACCAAAACTATAAAAATGTTCCTGACACTGAAGTTTTTGCTCTCCTCAGTCGCAAGCTGCCAAACATAGCATCCAAACAAGAGAAATGGAAGGAGAAAAATGAGTGTAGAACCAAAACAAGTGACTGTAATCAAGGTCAAGTAAAACTAAACACAAAAGCAGAATTAGACACTGTCTTGTAGATTTTTTAAAAGAAAGGAAATCTTAGATAAAATAATGATGCACAAACCAAGACGGCAGCCCCAATGCTCCCCTCGGACAATTTTCAGAAACCAAACTTGGAGTTCAAGCAGCAAAGGAATAGAGTTACACATTTAATCAAACATGCTAATTTTAATTGATTTACAGACAGTATTTGCACATGCTATAGAAATTGAATGTTAATTTCAGTTTACATTTTCTTTTTCTTCTCATATGCAAGAAAATTTTGTAGAAGTCACCAGAATGGGTAAACTACTACCACCTCACATCAGCACACACAAAGCAATCTAAGAAACATCTCATTTATCTTCAAAACTGGGAATTCCTCATCTTCAAACTACATCCATTCTTCTCCTTCCAAACAATCCACATCAAGTATGGTGAAACCACATTCCAAAGCTTCTCTTTCTCCTATCAACAGAGCAAACATTGCACAAGGAAATAACTTCATCAATCCAAACAAAGCATCACCTCTTTACAATGAATAACCCAAACACCAAGTCCCACAATCCACTAGATATATTGCAACAAAGGAGAAGGTAGGTTGATTCTTATCCATCATTTTTACACATACAAAACCAACTTGAAAGAACTTGTACTCTCTTTTAGTTGATCCATTAGTTTGATCCTCCCCTTGATAAACATAAAAGCCACCAGTAAAGGTGTCTGCATACCCAGTATCTCCTTCCTAGGAGATTGCCTCGCTCTATTCCCTAATTTAGCCTCAAAATATGACTTTACAGGGGGAAAACCCACCTTTGTACACTTTCCACCTAACAGAATCATCCTCTCTCCATCCTCTTTGAACTCCCCATATGTCTTGCATGAATGTTTCTGCCAGCTTCTCTCTTTAATTTTTCACTCTAAGTAGTTTAGAGCTGCTTTGTCAGCAGTACAGTACAAGACAGCAGAATTCCTTTTCAACTCCCAAAGCCACACCACAAAGGACTTCGATGTTGCATCTTTTCCCCATTGCCAACCTAAAAATCCACAAATCTAGAGAATCCTCCCCACTCCTTGTGCCCTTCAAGAAATTCACCCTATTGTTTTTTTGGTTGTGTTTGAACAAGTCTAGGCCTTGTTTAAAAATATGGATTTTTTCTATTTATTTATTTGTTTATTTGATAGGCATGAGATTTCTTTTATAAGAAACAATTCATTTCATATAACAAGAAGGACAAGGCATCCTTCAATAGTGTACAAAATCAGATCAAAAAGGAAAAAAAAAAGAGAGAAGCCAAACAAGCTGCACAGCTAAGGAAGACATCCTTCCATGGGCATGCTATTTCTAATTTAATGAAATGACTGTATCTTACAAATATTTATGGTCAAATATCCATTATGATATCCTTTCTTTCTTTCTTTCTTCATTCTTCATTTATTTATTTTGTCAGGCAAAGAAAGTATATAATAAACAAACACAACATATATACAAGGACACCTAAACCTCAAACAAGGAATAAAAATGAATGCAAAACATCCACAAAAACATCTCAACCAAACCCCAATTCATTGATAAATCTAACAACCTCGTCACAAGAGACAGATACGACAATGAGACCTTCAACTTTACCAATATAGAATTCAGAAAGAAATCTTCCAGACCAATAGTGACGCTTTACCCCTTCAAATATTCTATCATTCTACTACTCTCAAAAACACCACAAAATACTCTAAGGATCCACTTTCCCTACTTTCCATTTGCACTTCCCCTTGAAAATAGTGTCCCAACTCAAAATTTTCACCTTTCCTGAGATAAGAACTACCCATGAGATACCAAAGCAGTAAATATGATGCCCATAAGTTACAAGCCACGTCATAAAGAGTTAGGTGGTGGTTAGCTGACTCCTCTGCTTGCATGCGCATGCAATGCCAAATTGCCAATAGTAAGGATCTTCCAAGCAGCCCCCTGCACAAGGAGCACTGCCTTTGAAGGTGCAAAGGATTCCAAAATATCCCTCACCAGGGAGGTGGAAACACTCAGAAGGCCTGGGAAAAGCACTGAAATTGAAATAGCTGCTCTTAGTAACATTCTAAACTAACCTATCCTCCTGTCCTCAGTGACCATAAACTCCCAACGGCAAGAAAGAAATTACTCCACCATCTCAAGCTCCCAATCAAGGAAATGTCTGGAGAAACTTGGCTCCCACAATCTCAAGACCAATTATGTAGCCTTTGAAGGTCCCCGCACCAAATATTAGTCCAAAATTCCATGCTGCATTCCAGGGGATAACTTTTGTGCTTAAACGCAACAAAAAACAATATGAATGATTCAATTTTTGTGGCATGACAAATATGATATTGGTCACTAACATTACCAGTGAGATCAGCTGCAATGAATATTGACACAAAAATAGATGCACTACTCGACCCTTAGAGGGAGAAAAGTTATTTTTCCCTCTTTTGTCATTTGATTCTGATAGGGATTATAGGAGCTAAAATTGCCAAGTGCATGCTTCCAGTTCTGCAGATTCTGTGCATGCCTTAACGAAAGAGATAGACCCAAGCACACTGGAGGTACAAGATGATTCTGTAGCGGAGTGTTGACCAAGGCTTAGCAGGTTGAGTGGTAACCAAATGCAAACCTTAGATCCATGTCTGTTTCTCAAAGAACTATTTCTTTCTTGAATAGAATTCCTCTCTAAAAGAATATTGAACCTTTTTTATCTAGCATATTAAATTTACAGTTCAAGCTAAAATCATATTTAATTTCCAAGAAACACTACACAGAACTTTTTTTATTCCAAGAGTTGAGACTTTCACATTCAATTCCTCTCACCAACTAAAGCATCAGCATGCTCTCATTTATTCTGTGAGTGTCAGTAGCCCTCACAAAGAAAAAGACATTTAGTAGAAATGTTAGGTAAAAGAAACATTTTCCATAATTTTGAGTCAAGATTTCAAATTTTCCATACAATGTTATTTTCTCTTTATTATGTGGGATTTTCAAAATGTATTATATAATTCATTCAGAGGAAAACATTGTAAACTATGAATACCTCTCCAACATCATTCTGAAAACGTCTGATAAGCTCAATAGCAATATTCCTGAACTCATTTTCACGGCCCTTCAAGTTCACTATAATCTTGACCTACAGGAATTGATGAGAAAATCAATGCAGTAAAATCAAAATTGAAATAGATACTATATGTAGTTGTATGTATGATTATATATATTGATATGATGAGGAAGTTCCAAGCAACCTTGTCACCATCTTGCAGAAACTTTCTTGCAGCTTTCAAACGCACAGAATAATCATGTGAATCAATGTTATAACTGTCAAAAACATCAACAAAAATAGTTATGATGGTAAACAAATATAAAAAGAAGCAACAATCTATTTATATACTTCAACTTTTGACTAAGTCCAGCAAATAAAACTTTTTAATGGAAAACATTGAAACTTGCAATTAAATACAGACAGATGGATAAGTGAGAACGAAGGAGGGAGAATAACTTAAAAAATAATGCTTATTATTGTAAATGAGTTTTGGATTATATTATTCTATTTTATTTTGATACAAGTTTTGGTATGCATTATGCTAAATAATAGGTTATGCTTAATTTAATTTCAATTCTTGGTAACAAAAACTAGAGAGCGTGATTGTTAGTTTGGGAATAAATCCTACTAAGTAATAACCCAACCCTATTTATTACTCCTTCAGATTTCTAAGTGATAGAAAATTTTAGAAATGGGTAATTTCTGTCAGAAATTTTCTTTTATGTAATGTTGGTGGTTCAGTAAAATGAGAAGATTTTACTATTGCATTAGAATCTTATAATTATCTAGAGAATTTATTACTTATAGTTATTTATTTCTGTTAAATGGGACTTTGTGTCCTTTTCATACTTCCCATCATAAGAAATTTGTTTGATGTTCAAATTTCATGATGTTGGTGCAATGAACTCCTGATAGATCAAAGCATTCACCCCAGTCCTAGATATTCAGTTCGCTATTTTTTGCTAGACACAAGAATAGCAGTGTAGAAGTGCTGTCAAAATAAAAGCTCTATAGAGATTCTCTATGTGATTTAACACGCATATAAAGTTGCTCTTTAGTTTTTCTCCAAGCATGGACCTCAAAATGATTTATTTTTATTTTTATTTCTATTTCAAATAAGCTTTGTTATTTAAAAAGGAGGAAGAAGAAGAAGAAGAAGAAGCTGTATTTCCAATTTTCTATTAATTATTAAAGTAAACTGACCTCATTGAAAAAAAGAAATGTGTAGTTATAGAAATACTTTTTGTTACTTAATTCCAGAAGATAATTCATCTAAACTTTTGTCTTAAATCAAGCAGTAGATCTAGTTTTCAGATGCATACAACTTGAGGAAAAATCTATTTAAAATGAAATAAAAAAGAATTGAACACTAGTCCATGTTCTATTTACAATAAAATTTCATCACTATTACATGTTTTGCAATTTAATGTTACCACATTTGTAGAGTTTGCCATTTTTGTAACCTCTAGTGAAGAGCTTCTTTGGTTAAAGAAGAGGTTTCCATTTAATGTGGAAAAAAAAAATCATTTTTTATAGGCATAAAAAAAAAATCTAATTCAAATTCTGAACCTCATGTAGCTTTTCCATAAAAGCACCCCATTCAAAACTTTTACTAAAAAAAATTTAGGGCTAAACTCTTTCACTTCAAGGTGTTGTAATGTGTAATCAAATGCATTCTAAAGCTTTTTAACAGTCCAAAGGGCTTTAAGATAGCAAAAGAGTATCTCAAACGGAGCCAATGTCTATTAATCTAGACTATTCCGTTTCTGAAAGAGCAGTGTCCAGTGTTTTCATTTTTCTTTTTCTTTTTCCTAATTAAAAAGTAATGTTCTAACTATAAATCAAAATTTGTAGGGCAAATTTGGCATAAAGAAGTTAATGCATACAATTCAAGTGAAGAATAATTTAAATGTGAACCTTTAACCAGTTCAAAAGATTAAAATCAAGGCTAGAGAACTCCCTTATCTAAACATCCCTTGTTCTACCACCTTGAAAATAGTAGAAATGTAATGACTTGCTCCCAACCATGTAGATATTGTCTACTTTGGGCCTAAGGGGCCTTCATAGCTTTAAAACGTGTTTACAAGGTTAAGAGAAGTTTGTACATATATAACACCAAGAACTTTTTTCTTACCTGATGTGGGAAATCATAATCATCCTCTATGCAAACACAACGTCCTCGTTGTGTTCTATAGGATTGTGAGTTCAAACAGACATATACCCTTACGAGACCAAACAAACTCCTACACTAGGGTCAGGGATAACAATCACTTGAGTCCAGGAACTTTTTCTCCTATCTAATGTGAGATATCACAATCATCCCCCATGCAAACACCCCTTACATAGGATTGTTGAACTAAATAGATAGACATCCCTTACAAGGCCAAACAAACACCTATACAAGAGTTAAGGATTGGCTTTGATGTCATATGTAATGACTCGCTCCTAACTGTGTAGATATTATCCATTATGAGACTAAAGGGTCTTCACAACTTTAAATGTGTCTATAAGGTTAAGAGGAGGTCATATACATATAGCATCAAAAACTTTTTCCCCTATCCAGTGTAAGATATCACAAGAAACGGAAGCACCTGAGATAGGATATAAAGGAATCTTTAAACAAATTATAGATGGTCTTAGCGAGGTTCACCTTAGGAGTCTAAAATCTCACACAACAAAATTGTCGTACAATTAAGAAATAAATTTTTTCTATTGTATTATACATCATGAAATTCCAAGATGATCTCTTGAATAAGAAAGTTTTTTAAAGAGTAGACTGCAAAAGTGACAAAGAGGTTCTAAAAAATGATGTAAACAATTTAGCATCAAAACAAATTTTTGTCAAATGGCAAGCTTTACTAGCAATCTTTGATTTTGACATAGTTGAAGGAGAAACAAATTGTTTGCCAAATTTCCTAACTCGTAAATTTTTGTATGGCTCCAAAGAGGCCAACAAAGCCTCCTTATGAAAGAAAAGAAGAATATTCCTCTAAGGGTAAAATGCCTTCAAAAACATAGGAGCATCCATATGTAGTATATTAGCAAAGCTTTGTCTAAGAGATAATTTTAATCCTAGCCTTCTCTCAAAAAATAGGAAATTTTATGAAGCTATTTTAACAAAATTGGATCTATTGATTTGAATCATCATTAATATAAACAAAATATTGTTTTTTGAAAATTTATAATACTTAAAGTATTATTCGCCTTATAATGGGGTTTTGATCTAAGGAAACTTAGGTTTTTTAAAGACAAAAGTGTTTTTCTAAAAGCCTTTAATTTCCATCATTATATTCAAGCTTGGATCACTTTTTATATTATCAGAATGATGAGCTAACTCAGTTGGTTTATCTAATTTCAAATACCAAATAAGGTCATAAATTTTCCAAATTGGTTTTTCAATTAGGGATTAACTAATGAAAGTTTCCCAAATAAGTTGACAAGTCTTTTAGACAATTTTATTTGAAAAATGCGGGTGTAATACTCCTAGAAGATGATGTCTTCCTTCATTTCACAACACTTATGAAATCCCATGGATAGTTAAATGGGAGTATACCTCCATGTCAGCCATGACAAATACGCCAAGGTGCCTAAACTCTAAAGGAAAATATCAATCAGACTGTGGCCCAAATTTATATATGAATATCTTGACCCTCCTGTCTTTACATAGTCATTATCTAACATAAGCTCAGACTAAATGGCTCATCTTCGACCACTATGGATGAGGATATACTTTCTTTAATAGAAGAAAAGGATAAAGGTTTATCCAATGAAGAGCTTAAAGAAAAATTGCTAACTACTTTGTCTGATACTCAAGCCACATCTAGATCTACAATAAATCTAGATGGCATCTATGGCAAAGATTTTTCACAAGTTCTTGACAATTTAAAAGGATCGTTAAAACAAAATTTGCTTTTATCATAATTCACATGGCTCCAATTGGTTCACATGGTATTGATAGGAAATAGAATCTAAAGGACAGCTATGGCAATACTTGCTTTCAAGGAAATTCATTTGTATTTACATGAAGATGGATGATTCCATCGAAGCATTATTGCTCATCCAAGACACGACAAAGTTCATGTGATTTTTCTATAATCTTATCTTCTTTATAGTGAGCCTCATTAATTATCATATCCATTTGTATAAGGAAGGGTTAGTTGTGGTAAAGGGCATCATTCTCTTGTCAAAGCCTTTCAAAAGTTTGAAGAGAGAGTTTTGTTTGTGAACTCCTAATGTGAAAGGAAGTTTCTTAGTGTGAACTTGTAACCACTTTCTCCAAGTGTAAATGTAAGATATCTCTTCCTATTATCTCTTTTTAACTTCAACTACATATATGTTTATTTAGATTATATTTTGAATTTAATGATATCTATAATTGGAGTGGTAGAAAAGATGAGTATTATGACTAAATGATGATATTTACAACAACACTTCAAATATGAGATTTCTTTAAGCATTAAATTTTAGTAGTATATCACAAAAGCATCTTAAATGACATAATTTCCACCCAAGTACCTAATTTAATAAAAAGAGATATCTTTACCTTCACACTAGGCGAAAGTAGCAACAAGTTCACACCAAGAAACTTCCTTTCACACTAAGAGTTCACACTCAAATACTCTCTTCAAACTTTTGAAACGCTTTGAAGATAACTAAGAGAACAATGCCCTTTACAACAACCAACCTCTCCTTATATGGAGGGGATATATGGAGGGGATACAATAACTAATGGGGCAAAGAAGATAATCTAATAGAAAAATCACATGAATTTTGTCATGTTCTGGATGAGTAGTAATGCCCTAGTGGTTGATGTGGAGGCATACTCCTATTTGACTATCCACAGGATTTCATAAAGGGTTATGAAGTAAAGGAAGACATCATCTTCTAAGAGTATTACGCCCTCAAAATTTCCTAAAAGGTTTAACTTCTTTTGAAAAAATATCATTAGTGAATCCCTAATTGAAAATCAAATCTTTAAACCAATTTGAAAAATTTATGACCTTATTTGGTATTTGAAATTAAATAAGCCAATTATGAGCTAGTGTATCATCTAATAATATAAAAAACGATCCCCAACCTGCCTATTGGAGCACCTATGGTTCTTAAGGTTGTTGATGCCAAGAAAGATAAACAAAAAAAGATTCTTCTCCTCTAATTGCGAAGGGTACTGCTTACTACAAATTCAAGTGAAATGGTTGGTTATCCTAGCTTCTCTGTCTTTTTCATTCTTTTTGAATCTCTATCTCTTTGCGGCTACAAAATTAGCATTTTAACCATATTTCCAAGTTTGCCTTACCATTGGTGCAATAATCATAACTACTTATGGTTACGGAACGGCAAGCTTTGAAGCCAACTCAATCTCATGCTGGTATGGTACTCGCTTGTTCAAACTCTTTTTTGGTAAGAAAGCTATAATAGAAGAAATGGAGACTCTAAAGAAGAATGACACTTGGGAACTAATCACCTTACCAAGAGGCAAATGTACGATTGGCTGCTAAAGGATTAAAATGATCCCTTAGATAAAGCTCTACTAACTTCATCAGTATTCTTATGACTGCTCATCTTCAATAATAACCACAAATTTGCTCATTGTTTCTACATATAAAACTTCCTATGTTGTAGAGAGCATTTTAGCCTTAAGAGGAATATTCTTCTTTTCTTTCATAAGGAGACTTTGCTAGCCTCTCTGAAGCCCCACAAAAATTCACAAATTAGGAAATTTGGCAAACAATTTGTTTCTACTTTAATATGTTCTATGTCAAAATCAAAGATTGACAGCAAGGTTTTCCATTTTGTAAAAATTTATTTTGAAGCCAAATTTTTTACATCTTTTTCTATAACTTTTTTGGCACTTTTGCAATCCACTTTTCAAAGAAATTTCTTATTTAGGAGATTTAGGAGATCATCTTGGACTTTCATGATGCATAACACAATAAAAAGAATTTTTTTTCTTAATTGTATCATAATTTTGTTGTGTGTCATTTTTACACTCCTTAGGTGAATCTCACTAAAACCTCTTTTCCATCTATAATTTGTTCAAGGATTCCCCCATATCCCATCTCAGTTGCACTCGTTTCTATTTTTGAGGTGGTAGGATGAGAAATGTTTACACGAGAGTTCTCTAGCCTTGACTTCAATCTTCTAAACTACCCTAATACACTTTTCATCTCACTTGAGAGGATTTTTCTCTAATCTTTGAAAAGAGGTTGGATGTCAAAAGTTGTGCCTTTGTAGAAGTCTACAATATAATTAAGACTTCCTAGAAACCTCTACAATTGCTTTTTATCTCTTTGTATCATCAAGAAATTTCTTTGCAAATTCAATAGCCTTATCAATAGGAACTATTAAGCCTTGGACAATATTATATCCTAGGAAACAAACTTGTTTGAAAAAACTTTATTTTCTTAGCGAAAGGAATAAATCCTTTTCTATTAATAATTTTGAGGTTTCCAACATCGATCTAGTGTTTTTGAGAAGATTAAACATAGGCAATATAGATGATAAAATCCATATAATGATTAAAGATTTATAAAAAGCGCACTAAAGTACACAAGTTGTTTACAACAGGTGCCAAAAGGCACAAACCAAAAGGAGGGCACTAAAAAAAACTCTCCCCGCCCTCCTTAGAAAGACAACAACCAATCTACAAAATTGATTAAAGACATAGAACATCCCTTTATAAGCAATTTCACCGACAATAAAAGATTACCAAAAAAGAATTTTTCAACGAAAGATTCGTTTGCTCTACATTATCTAAAGACCTTCAATTTCGTTTCTCCACAGCATCCAAAAAATGCATAAAGGAGCTTCTCTCCCAACCTTAGGCCTTTTGCACACAAAGGTTTCCATGCCAAAATAAGAGATTCACTTTTACTATGGAAGGTTAGACCTAATAAACACCAAGCAAAGCAAAGAGGAGCTGCCATAAGACCTTTGTCTTGCAACAATGGAGGAGAATATGATCAATAGACTTCTTCAACTTTACACAAAAAAAAAAAAAAATCTATTAGCAAAAGGCCACTCTCTCCTTTGTGGGGAAGGATAATGATGTTAGACCAACTCAAAGGGTAAGGATAAACAATGCCAAATAGATGCCATATGTATAAAGAAGAAAAATAAACGGTTGATGACATCCTCCTTCACTACTTGAAAGCAGTCATCTTGTGGCAACTGATTTATGCTCTATTTGTATAGAGTAGGCAACGCACTCCTTAGTCAAGAATGGCCTCCTAAGCTAGCATGGAGTCTTCATTGGGAGAAAGAGAAAAGCGACTCCCTTACGCCTATTCTAGATCATATGGAATGAGACAAATAAGAGAGCATTTGAGAATGGTGAAAAAGTGGATCAAGATATCAAACAATTATTTTTTATAATTTTTTAGAGAGGATGAGTGTACATATGAGATTTTTTTTGTCCATGATGGACTTCATTGATTGGTTGAGCTCTATGAAGTAATGTGGGAATTGTTTTTGCGTATCCCTCCACTTAGATTGGCCTTTTGGCGACTTTGTTTACATTTTTTATACTTTAATACACTCTTTTGTTAGCCATTGTTGACATAATGAATATTTGTCTATCAAAGTATTATTTATCAAATTGTAAATATAGAAACGCCAACATTTCACGGTAACTAAAGTCATCAATCACTAAACCAACATGCAGGAAATCAAAGCTAAATAGATTGAATTGTAAAACAAAATTAAAAATAAGAGCAGGTACTTTACCCCATTTTGAGCTCCTTTAAATCCATGCGATTGGCTAAGAGTCAAGAACACACTCTGGTCAACTTTTCACAGTACTTAAATTCTCATATCAATAAGAGAAATAACAGAAAACTAAAACATATAAGACAATCACCAGCACTTTTCTTCTGCTGTCCTCTTTTCTTCTTTTGCAGTTCATATCTATACTTACTGTTAGAGAAGTAAAACCATATATTACCACGCATTTTGGAAACAAATCACAAGGAAATACCAATAAAATTAAAAATAACATATAGAAGCATATGAGTATATGGAAGACACTAATTCAAACACCAATACTTTTTTACAGGAAAATTATGATAAGTGTAATAATATAAATATATTTGAAAAATGTCATTATCCTTTCATTTTTTTTTTTTATCTAAAAAAATGGAAACACATTTTATTTCATATAAAGAGGCCAGTCACTCAAAATTAGATTTATAGCCTTTTAGTAGACAATAAAAAATTTTATTTTCTAAGTATAAAATTTCATATAATCAAATAATAACTAACTAACTTATGGATATTACCTAGAAAATAAGTCACAAATTCATTGCCCTTCTCAAAGAACCTCATCTTGTTCAAATATCTTCAACCCAATTTCCAATACCATATGGCACTTCAAATTATTGTTCACTTCAACTTAATCTAAATTGTTGAGTTGAAATTTTTTATTTTCTCTTAAAACTAATAGAGCTTAGTGTTTCCCTTCTATTTTTAATCTTATTACTGAAAAATACAATTTACAATTTTAATGGCTTTTTAAGTAAAGAATAAAGAGTTTCAAGAAATATAAATTCAAAATAATTTTATTATATTTTTTTCTTTTTCATTGCAATTAAACAAGAAAATACTAGATTATTTTTTATTATTTTAATAGTTTTTGCAATTGAAACGGTATAGATTAGGTTAAGATATCTTTTAAATTTATAAAGATCATAAGATAAGAGTACTTTATTCATTATCTTAAATAACAGTAATTAGTCTCCTTAAATGAAATAAAACCTATATTAATCTGTTTGGATTGAAAAAAAAAAAAATAGTCATAGTTTTTCAAATATTTTGATACTACTACATCTTACCCTAATTTTTCCTTTTTCACATTGGTTCCATCCTAGTGGAAAAATTGAAACTTTTTCCATTCTATGCAAAATAAATTCAAATCAACCTTAATGTCCTCATCAAACATTAAGAAAATTAAAAGATTTAAACAAAAAGAAAATTTTAGTTTTCTTTTTTTTTTTTTTTTTTTATCTTAGGTAAAGTTTTGTCCCTATTGGCCTTGAACATGAAACCTCCCAAAAACCATCCCATCGCTTTATCACTTGAACCAAGCCTCAACGGCAAGTTTAGTAATAATTATACTAGATAGCATTTAAAAGAAGTAATATGGTTCAAATTAAAGGTTTACCTGAGACAGGAGAGAAGCAAAAAAGAACAAAAAATCTTGGTGGTTAAAGTAGTCATGATAGCTAGTGATTTAATAGAAGATACACCCACTGAGTGTTAAACCTTTGCTACAAATGACATTAAAATTAACAATAAAAGCAGCATACAGATAACACCATGTTTAGAGATACTAATACAGAACAGAAAAGTTCATAACAAAGTAAATTGAAATTTTGACAACATCAAACAAAACCACTATATCCTCTCCTTGTAAACCTGAAACCTTCGATTTCTAGGAATTAAAAAAAAATGTGCACTGAAAAATAATCAAACATTAGAATTATCTGATTAATCCTGAATAAAAAAACTACTCTAATTTATAATATAAAAAATTAACACTTTTCATTCCTTTTTGAACTGATAAATTGACTTTGCTTCTACGGTATGTCAAATAAGAATTCTTCAAGAACACTCAATCACTCATCATGTACAAATGATACACATGCAGGGTTACCAGTTTGTCATTCATTGCTCTAAAATTTGATCAATGTCCTAGAGAACTACAAACCATGATGACTTGGACATGCACTTAACTTCCATTGTTTGAGAAAATTTTGATGCAACAAAAAAAAGGGTGGCAGTGGAGGCAAGGGAAATATTATGGCAGGAGCAAAATTTTCCCATCTATCATATAAGCAGTGCAGAACCAAAGATATCAAAATGCATCATACTTGTAATCCATTATTCTGAGAACAGGAGGATCTGCATCCGGAGATAATACTACCTGCATAAATCGAAATTAAAAACAAATGAGTTTCCAAGTAAAAAATAGCATTTTTTTAATTAAAAGTAGAGAAAAGAAAAAGAACACAGAACAAAAAGGCAAACAAGACAACGGAGATCTTAGCTTAAAAAGCTCCAAGCAAAAGGTGAGAGTTCCTTGATATTCTTAAAGTAAAAGTAAACTATTGCGCAATTCTTGTGGAGAATATCAGTCAAGGTGATGAGAAAGGACATCATAGGAATTACTGAACTTGGATAGAGAGAAATCACAAAAATTTGCACATGCAGATTGTTGAACTACCAATTTTCCTGAAACCTTAAACTTGCAAAATTTAAGTCCACAATATATATCATGTTTTTTAACACCCTCCCTCATGTATAGCCCCATAACCATAAGCAGAGAGACACACAGACCATAACAAAACAACCACAATCAGCCTCTTTTGGGCTTAACAAATTGGGAAAAGAAATATCAACCACAATCAAGCTTAATAAATTGGGAAAAGAAATTGTAAAGGCAAAGGTTATGGGTTTTTTTAGAGACTTTCATGAGAGGAGCAGATTTGTAAAGTCTCTGAATGCTACTTTCCTGGTTTTAGTCCCTAAGAAGGGAGGTGCAGGAGACCTGAAAGATTTTAGGCCGATTAGCCTTGTGGGCAGCCTCTATAAGTTGCTGGCCAAGGTGTTGGCTAATAAAATTTAAAAGGTAATGGGCAAAGTGATTTCGGAGTCCCAAAATGTCTTTGTGGACGATAGACAGATTTTAGACGCAGTATTGATTGCAAATGAGGCTGTGGACTCAAGGTTGAAAAGCAATGAGGAAGGTGTGTTGTGCAAGTTGGATATAGAGAAGGCATATGATCATGTCAATTGGAAGTTCTTGATTGCAGTGCTTAGAAAGATGGGTTTTGGGGAGAAATTGATAAATTGGATAGAATGGTGCATCTCTACTGTGAAATTTTTTGTTTTAATAAATGGTTCTCCTTCCGATTTTTTCCAAAGTTCGAGGGGATTGAGACAAGGAGATCTCCTCTCCCCTTATTTGTTCGTGATAGTCATGGAGGTGTTTAGTTGTTTATTGAGGAGGGCTATTAGTGGGGACTACTTATTTGGTTGGAGGGTGAGAGGCAGGAGTGGTGAGAGGATTCTAATCTCGCACTTGTTATTTGCTGATGATACATTGGTGTTTTGTGAGGCGTCTCAAGACCAGATGACTTATCTAAGTTGGCTTCTCATGTGGTTTCAGGCTTGCTCAAGTTTGAGAATCAATTTGGAGAAGAGCGAGTTAATTCCGGTGGGCAGGATGCATGATATAGAGGACTTGGCCTTGAAGTTAGGGTGTAAAATGGGTGGTCTCCCTTCCGGCTATTTGGGTTTGCCTTTGGGGGGCCCCTTCAAATCAATGGTTGTGTGAGATGGAGTTGAAGAGAGATTTCGAAAAAGGCTAGCAATGTGGAAAAGACAGTATATCTCAAAAGGAGGGAGACTCACTCTAATCTGAAGCACTTTATGTAACATGCCTATCTATTTCATGTCTCTTTTTTACATGCCAAGAAAAGTGAGGTTGAGATTGCAGAAGATTCAGAGGGATTGTGGTGGAGCTCTTGTACAGAAACCGCATTTTGTTAGGTGGAACATGGTTTGCTTGGTAAAAAGGAAAGGTGGTTTGGGTGTGAGAAATCTAGCTCTAATGAATATAGCTCTCTTAAGTAAGTGGAATTGGCGGTTTCCCCATGAAAGAGAGACTTTTTGGAAGTAAGTCATCAATCACAAGTATGGTGAAGAGGATGGGGGTTGGCGCTCCCGTGCAATGAGTGAGAGGTATGGTGTGGGATTGTGGAAATCAATTAGGAAGGTGTGGATTTATTTGTGGTAGGTTGGCCTACCAAGTGGGTAAAAGAGTGAGTTTCTGGATGGACAAGTGGTGTGGAGATGAGTCACTTTGTGAGTCATTCCCTTTCTTATTTTCCATTTCTTTGTCTAAAGAAGCTTGGGTATCGGATATTTGGAACCTTGATGGTGATGGGGGTGATTGGACCCCTCTTTTCTCAAGGGCATTTAATGATTGGGAGGTAGAGTTGTTGGAGCGTTTTTTGCAAAAGATCCAAGCATTTAGGGTGCAAAGGAAGGTGGAAGATAGAGTGATTTGGACAGCTTCAAGGTGTGGCACCTTTACAATCAAGTCTCTTTATTCTATTTTGGAGCCCGGAGATTCTTCTTTGTTCCCTAGTGGTAGTATTTGGAGGGCGAGTGTGCCTCCTAAGGTGGCTTTCTTTGCTTGGGAGGCTTCTTAGGATAAAGTCTTAACTTTGGACCAACTTCAAAGGAGGGGACACTCGTTGGCAAATAGGTGTTTTTTATGTCTCTCTAAAGTAGAGACGGTGGATCACCTTTTACTTCATTGTGCAAAGACTTGGGTTTTATGGAATCTTCTTTTCTCCCTCTTTGGTGTGGCATAGATTCTCTCTTGTTCAATGAAGGAAACTCTTCTTGGGTGGCATGGGGCTTTTGTAGGGAAAGCTCGTAAAAAGGCTTGGCAAATGGCCCCCTTATGAATATTTTGGGCAGTCTGGAAGGAAAGGGATATGTTAGCATTAGGTAATGAGGAGCTTTCGCTCCAAAGATTGAAAAATTCTTTTGTATGTAATCTTTGGTCTTGAGTTAGGGTGTCTATAGTTTTGAGCCCTTCTTCACTTGTAAGCTTCATTGATTGGTTAAGTTCTAAGTAAGGGTAGGTGATGTTTTTTGTTTCTATCCCCTTTGGTTTGAGCCTTTGGGCATCTTTTGTATACTCCATATATACTTTGAGGGCACTGCTTTTGGTGCTTCCTCTTTTCTTTGTATACATCTTTTTTATCTATCAAAAAAAATGGGAAAAGAAATATCATGCACCGAGGCTTTAACACATGACTTCCTCCAAACAAAGCTTTAATACCATGTTGAACTACCAATTTTCCTAAAAGCTTAAACTTCTAAGACTTGGATCCACAATTGCAATCATGCTCTTTAACGCAGCTGAATGCAAGGAATTGTAATAAAGTGTTGAACAACCAATTTTCCTAAAAACTTAAACTTGTAGGATTCAGGCTCACAATGTATATTATGCACTCTAACATAAAGACTTTGTTGATTGAGTATATTATATATTTGAAGAAAAAGGACAACAACTTCACAATCTAATAATGAAACTAGTCACAGCATTCTGGTGCACTTGTGATAAAAATGATTCACGCAAGCAATATGCTCTAGGGATCACATCTTAACATTGTTTGATTTATGCACACAATTGATATCACAAATTGGTGAGTAGTCTGTTTCTCAACACTTTTTTCTTTTTAGGTTTCCAACTAATCTTTCTAACCTCAGGCTCCAACCGAAAAAATAATTTATGATGAAGCCAAACTAAAACCCAAGGTACTGTAGCAACCTCAAACAGCCTCAAATTCAAAACTAAACATGGATTAATAACTGAATTGAAATAGCAATATATATATATATATATATATAGAGAGAGAGAGAGAGAGAGAGAGAGAGATTCAACAAATTCAAGAACTTTGTTAATTCAAGGATACAGAACATAAAAAACTAGAATATTAAAATCCTGACATTTATCCCCATGGAAAAGAGGGAAACAATTTGAAAGAGTAATGCATCAGAGAACATCAAAACGCAATTTTTTAGAGGGAGGGAGGGAGAGAGATAGACTCAAAAGAAGTACACTGGTAGAAACTAGTTGAATCCATTCATTGCACATACAAATAAAACCAACTATTAGGCACACAATGCAACCACACATCTTGAACTAGAACTTGAAATATTCACTGAAAAAGACAAACCAGATCAAGTTCAGCGTCTTCAGCCATTTGAATTGCCTGGCTTTTAGACACCACTCCCACCTACAAGAAAAAAAACAAAATATGTTCGTCTACTGAATATACAGTCACAAATCCCCATTTGATTACTGAGCAAACCGAGAAAAAGAAAATCCAATTCAAATCTTTATTTCATGTTGTTTTTATTTTAAAAAATGAAATATATATATATATATATATATATATATATATATATATATAGTTTTCATACATTTTAGCAGCAAAAAAACCCAAGGGAAAATGAGAACAGACGTACTAACCATATTCTGCTGCTCGTCAATAAGCCTTACGGAAGCCGACCTATTCAAAACCAAACAACCACAAAATCAAGAAAGCACTTTAGAACCAATTCAATTAAGTCGATCCACAGTTAGTTTTGATTGAATTAAGACCAATAATCATACACCTGATGGAGGAGACATCCAAAGCTTGATCATCATCGGAATCTCTCTGCCTCGATCGCCACGCATCTCCGGAGGAGCGGTAGCCACCATATCGAGCGGTGACGGAGCGATGGAGAGAGGAGGAGAAAGAGCGGCATTTGGAGAAGGTAGGGCTACAGAGGCGGACACCGAAGAGCTGTGAGTCCAAGGAGAAATACAGAGGAGACGACGTCGTCTTGGTTCGAAAAATGAAGGGTTTGAAGGGAATGCCACTGGTTAGCCCAGCCATGGCGTTGCGCAGAGACTGAAGCTAACACATCAAAGCTCAACCTTATCCGCAGACGCCCCTCTCTCTCCTTAGTCCTTTCTACTCTCTGCTCCACCATGGGCCCATTCTTCAGCTGGATCAATATGGGCCAATATGGGCCACGAAAGATATTAAGTCGGATTGAATCTCTGTCCAGGCCCAAAATCCGTCAGGTAATGCTGGAAAGAAGTGTGTAGAAGCCTCTTGTCGCATGCACTAGCCACGTGTAAATGGAGCCGTCGCTTAGCTGACACCTCAACGCTGACTATTCCCATGTAGAAACGACACCGTTTAACACATCTCCCCAAACTACCCTCTCCAACTATGGCCAAAATGGTGAAGTGACACAGTAAATTTAACGTAATTGAGGGGTGTTTCGAACAAAGGCATCCAGAAGCAGAAAGAAGCTCTCCAGAACTCTCTACTCCTCTCTTGACAGTGTGCCCTGTTTTTCTTAAAACGTACGTGTTGGTTCGTAGGCTTCGCCCAACAGCTCTCGAAAGTTCTCAATTTTTCATCAAAAACGCCTATAAAACTATCTCTTTCCGCTGATTTCTGCAGAGAAAAATTGAAAGCGATCAAAAATCAGTTTTGAAAGGCGCTCATTCAAGTGTACTCTTTCTGATAATTGTGAGTTTCTTGAGATTCATCGATGGCTGCTTCCAAGGCCGAGGGGAAGGCGATTGGCATCGATTTGGGCACCACCTACAGCTGCGTGGGTGTATGGCTACACGACCGAGTCGAGATCATCCCCAACGATCAAGGTAACAGGACTACTCCCTCTTACGTTGCTTTCACCGATACAGAGCGTTTGATCGGGGATGCGGCGAAGAATCAAGTGGCTTTGAATCCTAATAACACAGTCTTCGACGCCAAGCGACTTATTGGGAGGAGGTTTTCCGACACATCAGTGCAGGGCGACATGAAGCTCTGGCCGTTCAAGGTGGTTCCGGGTCCAGGCGACAAGCCCTTTATTGTTGTTCAGTACAAAGGTGAGGAGAAGAAATTCACGGCGGAGGAGATTTCGTCGATGGTGCTGGTGAAGATGAGGGAGACAGCGGAAGCGTTCTTGGGGCACAGTGTGAACAACGCCGTGGTTACGGTGCCGGCCTACTTCAACGATTCTCAGAGGCAGGCAACCAAGGACGCTGGAGCTATTGCGGGGCTGAACGTGATGAGAATCATCAACGAGCCTACTGCTGCAGCAATTGCTTATGGGTTGGACAAGAAGGCGTCGCGAAAGGGTGAGCAGAATGTGCTTATCTTCGATCTTGGTGGCGGAACGTTTGATGTTTCTCTGCTGACGATTGAGGAGGGCATATTCGAGGTGAAGGCCACGGCTGGAGATACCCATCTGGGTGGTGAGGATTTTGATAACAGACTCGTGAATCACTTCGTTTCGGAGTTCAGAAGGAAGCATAAGAAGGACATCGGCGGCAATGCAAGGGCTCTGAGGAGGTTGAGGACTGCTTGCGAAAGGGCCAAGAGGACTCTGTCTTCCACCACGCAGACCACAATCGAAATTGATTCTCTGTACGAGGGGGTTGATTTCTACGCAACCATCACGAGAGCGAGGTTCGAGGAACTGTGCATGGATTTGTTCAGGAAGTGTATGGAGCCGGTGGAGAAGTGCCTCCGCGACGCTAAGATCGACAAGGGCCAAGTCCATGAGGTGGTCCTCGTCGGTGGGTCGACCAGAATTCCCAAAGTTCAGCAGCTCTTGCAGGACTTCTTCAACGGCAAAGAGCTCTGCAAGAGCATCAACCCCGATGAAGCCGTTGCGTACGGAGCCGCAGTTCAAGCTGCTATTCTGAGCGGTGAAGGCAACGAGAAAGTACAAGACCTGCTACTTCTAGATGTCACGCCTCTCAGTCTCGGCCTCGAAACCGCTGGCGGAGTCATGACCGTGTTGATTCCTCGCAACACCACCATTCCCACGAAGAAAGAGCAGATCTTCTCCACATACTCCGACAACCAGCCTGGAGTTCTGATCCAAGTGTACGAAGGCGAGCGAGCTCGAACCAAGGACAACAACCTTCTAGGCAAATTTGAACTAACCGGAATCCCGCCGGCGCCGAGAGGTGTGCCCCAGATCAATGTCTGCTTCGATATAGATGCCAATGGCATTTTGAACGTGTCGGCAGAGGACAAAACCGCCGGAGTGAAGAACAAGATCACCATCACCAACGACAAGGGAAGACTGAGCAAGGAAGAGATTGAGAAGCTGGTGAAAGACGCGGAGCAATACAAGGCTGAGGATGAGGAAGTAAAGAGGAAGGTGGAGGCGAAGAACTCGCTGGAGAATTACGCCTACAACATGAGGAACACCGTGAAGGATGAGAAGATCGCCGGGAAGTTGAGTGGGCCCGACAAGCAGGCGATAGAGAAGGCGGTGGAGGACACGATAGGGTGGCTGGAGGGGAACCAGCTGGCAGAGGTTGAAGAGCTCGAGGACAAGTTGAAGGAGCTGGAGGGCATCTGCAATCCCATAATCGCGAAAATGTATCAGGGTGGTGGTGGAGATGCGTCCATGGGCGGTGCCGGTGACATGCCTGGTGCGGGCTACGGTGGCTCCACCGGCTCAGGCGGCGGTGCTGGGCCCAAGATTGAAGAGGTTGATTAAATCTCTCAAGTGTAGAGAGGTGTGGAAGGTTTAATTTGGGTTTCTCTGTTTTGTTTTCCACCTGCAGAGTTTGGGTGGGGGATCTATATGCTCTGTTTTCTGGTTTAATATTACTAAGAATATATGTAAATAGGGCCTTGTAATAGGGTTTAATTAAATGAGTGAGCTAATTTCCCTTTCAATTCATAGCTGCTTTCCCTTCCTTCTTTAAATATGTTTATTATTGTAATTCGAGATGTTTGGATACTGGATCCCCATCACTCCTGTTAGTGAATTCATGGTGGATTGTTGATCACAGGGGGCCTTGGCAGGTGAAATTTTAAAGGAATAACTTTCCTACCCAAGTGATAAACTTGGGCGTCATTGTCATCCCCTGCAAATTGCTAGCTTTTCCTCCATCATCACTTCTGCCGACTCATATTATAGTATAGCATGTACCTAAACCACACTACCTTCTTGTGTGAAGGTGATGAAAGGATAAGCATTTTGTTCCCTGTCCCGTTCCCCTCTCGTGGTCCAAAATTCCAATTCCTGCGAAACGAGTTGAGGGAGAATTCTGGGGGCCTTTCTTCGGAGGCAACCAACCAATGCAAAACGCTTATAAGGTAGAGGATGGATTCCCTCCCTAAAGAAGGAATGGTTTAGCATTTTATGTCTTTCAAGGACGGGTGTCCTGTGGGAAGAATAAATGATAAATGGCTAACCTTCGTATAACTGTATAAGTAGATCGTGTGAAAAACCGTAATCATGTCAAGGGAAAACATAGACTCGTGAATGAACAGGGGAAGCTTTCTGCACGACAGTAGTGATTTGAAAAATACAAAAATTAATTCCAAAATAATCATAGCTTTGAACTTCACATGGAACTCATCTTTTCAATGGGTTCATGTCTTCACAGGTGCACCCATGCCCAGTTAAACGATTGACTAAGTTCTCTTTGTTTTTGCAATATCTTCATACTATTCATTTTTTCTTACCATTTCATGTCCATTCCCACCAAATCTCCCCTTAATCATCAGTGTTTCACCAATTATCAATTGGAGGAACATCAAATCTCTATAGTCCAATTGTTGTATTCTAGAGGTACATCGTCATCCACTTCACTATTGAGATAGAGCCCTTAAAAACATAATATGATGCAACAAATTTGAAGTCTATTATTTATTTAATAAAATTTTAATTACATTTTAATTTATCCTTATTCCATGTATTGTATCTCATGAGCATTCTGTTTTACAAAAAGGAACATCAAATTTCTATAATCCCATTGTTCTATCCTAGAGGTAAATCATCATCCACTTTACTATTAGGATAAAATCTTTAAAAAACATAATCTGATGTAACACATTTGAAGTCTATTATTTATTTAATTAAGTTTAATTACATTTTAATTTATCCTTATTTCATGTATTGTATCTCATGAGCATTCTGTCTTGCAAGAAGGAACATCAAATCTCTATAATTCCATTATTGTATCTTAGAGGTAGATTGTCATCCACTTTATTGCTAAGATAGAACCCTTAAAAACATAGCATAATGTAACAAATTTGGAGTTTATAATTTATTTAATAAAGTTTTAATTGCATTTTAATTTATCCTTATTTCATGTATTGTACCTTATGAGCATTATGTTTTTCATCTCTTTCATTGTATATGACTTGGGTACATTAGGAGATGCAAGGAAGATCTAGTTATGAATTCTTTGCAAGTAGATGATTTATTCATAGTCAATTCATGGACTTAAACAATTTATTAGATGTTATAGTGGACTACCTTCTAATTGGAAGGATGGTTGGTCTTGGTCATTAGAATGAATTTCTCATAGTGAGTGCACTAATGTATATAGTTACACATTGGACAAGACTTACATTAAATCATAACATAAGACCATTAGATAATTATAACTTCATTAAGCTGCTATGTTATAGTGTTTCTCAATCTTGAGAGAGATACTAAGTTTGTACTAAAGTTAACAATGGATTTGACCTACGAGTAAGATCCTAAAGTAATCAAATATTCCCTATGGATTGGATCACTATTGATGAAAGTCGGTAGCAACAAGTATTTTCAATAGAGATACCATGATATCTCATGTGATTAAGACAACATGTCCCCTTGGGTGATGTTAAGGAAATGTGTTTGGGAAAATTATGGCTATAGTAGTTCTTTAAATGGAACTTGACATAGCTCATTGTGAACTAAGATATGTTAATTGATCATACATAGAAGGATCTAGAACTCTCAAGGATGGTAAAAGTAATCTTGAGAGATTGATAGATTTCACTTTATTATATTACAAACATCAATTCATGGGGAGATTGTATACAACAGATAGCAAGTCGGAGATTTAAGTACTTAATGTCTTGTTATTATTTATATAAACTACGTTTGATTGGCAGGATATGATAGAATAAGATTTTTATATCCTATGATATCATATCCCATTGGAAATCATATGCATATCCTAAGATATGATCTCCAATGGGATATGGTATCTTTAGATATACATATTCTATATATATATAATATTTTAAAATTACATATCTAGTGGGATATGCTATATTACATTATATTTATATTTGGTTTGCAAAATTAATAAAAAAATAATAATATGAATTATATATTCTTTTTCCATGTTTAAAATAAAAATTATATCACATTCAAATATTTTTTATTTTAAAAAAATGAAATTTCATTTATGTTTAATATTATTTATGATTAAAATATTTAAACTTTACAAATAAATTTCTTTTATTTTATATTGTTTAATATATAAAAATAATATATATACATATATAAAATAATATATATATATATATATATATATATATATATATCTTATATTAATATTATTTTATAAATATTTTTTTTAGTTTTTCTTTTTTAATCGTAAATTTAATTTATAGTAAAAAAAATTTACTTTATAAAATGAATATATTAAAAAAAATTGATAAAATAAATAAATTTTTGATACATGGGATATGTATATCTCATATCTTCTCATGGGATTAACATATCTCATATGAAAAGGATGAAAAATAGATGGTGAATAATATATCTCACAATTTATCATATCTCATGTTTGGTTAAACATAAGATAGGATAAGTGATAGGATAACTTATCTTATCCAATGCTATATCCGGCTAACCAAACATAGCCATAAAGTATTACAGTGCAGTTAATTTTCTATTGTGAGATATTGAATCAACTTTAGAATTGGATATTGAGGGAGTCAGTATTGTCCTATGGGTCTCATTGGTTCTCGTTTTAATTCATATACTTTAATGGCATGGGTTATAAGGGTTGAATTGAATCTTGGTTCACTTTATGTACATAAAGGTGTTTTGGTAATTTTGTAAAACAAGAATTGGTGAACGGTATTTTTATATTGGGTTAATTAAGTAATTAGACAGTCATGTTAGGTTAATTTATCAATTTGGACTTTTTTTTAAGCTAAATTAAGCAACTCAAACTCATGATAAGCTCAAGTCACTTAAGCTCAATAGGAACCCTATAAATACCCCCTTAAGGGTTAGAGTTTCAATCTTCTTCTTCTTCCACCATCCTCCAAATAGAGAGTTCTAGCCTCCATACTCCAAAACTCCATAAAGTGTTAAGGTTTGAGGTTGAGTCCTTAGACAAAAGATCATAGATCTATGCAAACTTTCGACAATATATATATATATATGTGTGTGTGTGTGTGTGTGTGTGTGTTTGTTTCCATGTGTCTAACTTGATCCTAGAATAGGAAACATAATAATTTGAAATTCTCTACATTTACTACACTTAGCTATAGTCTCAAAGGGGTTATAATCTATGTTCAGGACAATAATTACATGCTTTAGGTGATCTCAATAAGTTATATACTTTCATATTTCATTCTCACTAAATCCCACCATTAGTATGTTCACCCTATTACACCAAGCTATATACTCAAAGGGAGCATGATCTACTTTAAGGGTAGCATTTGTTAGAATCTTTAGATTACTTCATTCTAAGCCCTAAATCGTTGGGGTGCAAGTAAAAATACCCAAGGGATCTCTAAATCTACACAATTAAAGCATTAAAAAAAAATTGAACCTTAGATATAAGTGCTTAGAAAAATCATACTTGTGATCAAGGATTGAAATGTCAATTTTTTTTCACTAAAATATCTGCGAAATATCGGATATCGGTGGTACCCGAAACGATATTGGGCATTGATTATCGATCAGTAGGAATATCAACAAAATTTTGGTAAAATCATCGAAATATCGACGATATATCAATTCAGATGAGATATATCGATGAAAAATCAAGTGTGGGGTGATGCGTAGGCAGGCGGAGGATAGCACAAAAAATCATTGAAATATCAATGATTTTTTTTGCCATTTCCTTCATGCATCGAATCTAATGGCCTAGATTTCCCCATTTTTCGGTTGACTAACGCGGTCAACTCTGCCTCTCGCCTACCCCTTCAAATTTCAAAATTTTTAAATTTCATTTATGTTGCTTGGGTTCAAGCCTGATCGCCACTAGGCCAAGTTTCCACTTGTTAATATCTTATGATAAAAAATATCTTAAAGTTCATTATTAAAAAATAAATAAGTAAATTTTAATTATTTTATTTTAAAATTTAATTAATTAATTAATAAATATATAAAAATCATCATTATAATTTTCATAATAAATATTTTTTAATATCATTTATATGATAATTAAATTTTAAAAAGTCATATATGCATCATCATTTATTTTACATTATTGAATGCATTTGAATTAAATAAATTATAATTTTAATATTAAATGTATCATCATTTATCTCATTAATCCTATTTTAAAAAATTATTATCACTTTACTTTTAAATTTTTTATATTTATCATTTTAATTTTATTTAATTTTGAATTTTTTTCTTTTAAAATATTAAAAATATAAATTTATTCAAAAAAATACTAAAATATAAAAATAATAATAATTAAGTTCTAATATTTTATAAATTAAAATTAATTTAATTAGATAAATAATAAATTATTGATACCGACACATCCTTGCTTACTGATATTTTTCTCTTTAACCATACCAATGTCAATTACACTTAAAAAATAACTTTAATATATATATATATATATATATATATATATATATATATATATATATATATTATTTTACCATTTTTTGGAATTTCTTTAAATATTTTCATGAATTTTGAATAATTTTTTACTTATCGATATTTTTGATATATCCGTAAAATTCAAGTATCGATATATCTGTATTTATCGATATTTCAAACCTTGCTTTTGATCTAGATGTTCTCAAATCAATTCTAGGTAATGAAGAGGTTGTACAGATCTTAAAAACCTTGTGATCTTTTGCCTATTGGCTTTCTCCAAGACCTTGGCACTTAAGGATGGTGGAATCCTCTCTGTAGGAATGGAGGTTAGGGTTCCTTGTTCTTGAAAACTAAATAGCAAGACTGTAATACCTAAACCCTTAAGGGAATTAATATAGAGCTTACTTTGTGAGCTTAAGTGACTCCAGTCTATCTTGGACTTTGCATACTAGCAAATCGTTGTCTATATTTAGGGTCATCATTTAATATAAATGCATTAAATGATCAAAGAGGTCACTTGACCCATTACACATAGTAAATTTTGGAACTATGAATCCTCTAGGCAGTTCGTAGGTGACTATATGATGGTCAAACAACGTAAACAACATATCATTCAACCGCCTACTCATTTTGCCCAATGACGCCTTTGGCAATGACCTGTGGAACTGAAGCTTAGGATACATGCGTTCTAGTAAACGGCTTGGTGGAGCATTCTCCTACGGGTGATTGGACTGGGCTCTCGAAGCACTCAACATATGTGGCCTCCACTTTGATCCTCACTTATGCTTTTATCTTACAAAACTTGTAGCTTCGTCTGCTTAACTTCTCCTAACTAATTGCTTTATTTTAGATCCTCGTAGTGTCAACCAGGTTAGGGGGCTACTAGTAAACAATTCAGTGTCTACTTGCAATGATGGTTCTCTGTCAAGCGAGGGAACTCTCGTTATTTTGCTTCACACAGGCTTTGAGGCCACTTAGTTAGTTGTTTGGTGGCTCCTCCAACTTGCATGGTGTTCAACGGCCATTTGTGCCCGTAATTCCTCATTTTCCCATCTCAATTGCTTTGCATGTTGAAGCAAGGATTGCATGCACTGCTTGTGCTCTTCTTGTTTTTTCTCCATTTCAGCTTGCCACACATGGAACTTATCATCCATGGTCACCGAATGAGGATGCATTCTAGGAGGTATGTTAGGCATTCTAGGAGGTATGTTAGCCATTCTAGTTTAAGGCTTTTAGTTCTCTTCCCATAGACGGTGTCAATTGTTGGTATATGACCTACAATCTTCTCCTCCGGTTGTCCTCACGAATCTGAGTCGCAGACGTTCCTACAACAAGGAATGTTCAAAAGGGTTTTTCAAGCACGCCCCTTTGATGCTTAAGTCAATCATTGGAAAAGTTGGTAGAGGTTTAGTATGAAACTGTTGAGTGTACCTTGTCATGATTGTGTGATGGCTTTTATAATGATGGAGTTTTCATTGTTTTTCATGCTTCATTAATGTCATAATTGTTAATAATTGACTCATTAAAAGGTAACAACTCTTGACATTAAAACGAATGTTCGTGGACAATTACTTGTTGGAGTTAATTCTTGTGTAACGGTTCCAAGCCTTTATTGCATGCAGTAAATCAAGGTGTCGCTCAAATGCCTCTTTGCATGGCTAGTGTCTCGAGGCACCATACCTAGACGGACGTGGGGTCCTTATTACTTATGTGATTTTATATATTATGTCACTTATTATTAATTTTATTTTTTTTAAAACTACTATTACTAATATTGTCTATGCTAACGTAAAAACTCAAAAACCTTATTCTCATAATCCATCTTTTCCCCATGAAATTTATCCATAGAAGAAGATTTTCTAAATTGTTTTCCATTTTTCAAGAGAAAGAAATATTATTTTCAAAGATTATATTTATTTTTATTTGTCTATGAATTTTAATTAAAGTAAAATATAATTATTGAATGTAACCCACACATTTCTTATTCTTTTCCACTTTCCAAAGTCAAAGTGCTCAAGCATAGATTCTAAGAACTTTTATATGGGATCATAGTCCATTGCATTCAAGTTTAAAAATTTGTCTAATATATTTCCACATATAAATGATCAACAAACAAGAATATAAATATAAAAAAAATAACCTTATAAGCCAATAATTCATTCAAGTTTAAAATCTAACTAATATAGACACATATAAATAATTTATATAAAAAAGAAAAGATTTTGTAGAGGGTAAAACTAGAATAACTAGGACCATGGAAAAATTTAAATTTTTACCTTTTCTTTTGTTAACTTTCTTAATAACTAAACAACAAATATATATATTAAAAAGAACCAATATTATTTAACAATTGAAATTTGTGAGGATATACCTTTACAAACAATAAATGAAAGTAACATTTTCTGGTATAAAGAAGGAAAATATAAAGTATAATAATCGGGTATTTTATGTCATGTGGAAATTAAGAGTTTGAAAAATTCTTAGCAAAGTAATGGTTGAAGTGTCGAATTGGGTCAGGTAAAAATATAATAGGGTTTTGAATTATTAAAAATTAATTTTTATTAAGGTTAAGAAATATAGTTTAGAAAATAAAATAAAATAGTTTGAAATATATATAATAATTTGTGAGAAATTAAATCATAATCGAGGTTATGTGTAATAATTAATATGAGAAGTTAAAAAATTAAAAGGAATAAAATAGAATGAAAAATAATAATAATAAAATTAAGAATGACGTGAAAGCCACTATTCGAATAAAAAGCCACCAATTGAGAGTTAAAAAAAAAAGAGAAAAATAAATAATAACATTAATAATAATTCTATGTGGCATGGGAAGCCACTCAAGGAGCTTAAAAAGGAAAAATAAAGAAATGAAGAAGAAAAAGTGAAAAATGATGAAAAAAAGAAAACTTAAAAATAAGTGTTCGGGAAAAACACTGTCGATATTCAAGCGATCATTTAGAGAACTAAATGTGCTCAATCTCATGTGAGATTTTAGAAAAATGTTTTATTCATCATGGAAAAACCTCGTAGATATTTGGGGGGCCATTTAGTGAGTCAAACTTGTTTTATTTTGCATGAGATTTTAGGAAATATTATAGTTGTGGTGATGAACATCTCTATGGAATCCAATTTTAGTTTAAATGATTGGATTCTTCGATTTGTGATAGGGTGGTTTAGCCCTGGAATTTTATTTAATATTCTTTCTTGAAAAAAAAAATTATAAATTTTGTTATTAGGAGATAAATATGTGATATTTGTATTTTTTTTTTTCGTGCTATATATACAATTATTGTTAGGGTTTTTTTTTTATGATATATGAATTATTTGTGAATTGTTAATGATGTTGTTGACATAAATCGGAGAAAAATTATTGTTGTTAATTATTGGAATATTATGGTTATGTTTGAAAAATAAAAGTATATATTGGAAATTAATGGTTTCTAATTTATGAAATTATTGTATTTTATTTGCATCATAATTGTGTGAAGAAAAAAATAATGATTAAATATTTTGTGAAATCGAAGAAAAAAATGATAAAAAAAATGAAGGTTTGAAATAAGACAAATTAAGAAGGAGAAAGATTCCTAGTGTGAAAGATACAAAAATTTATTCTGAAAAGATTTCAAATGGGAAGTGTAATTAGTATGGAAGCGCATATTTCGACACAAGCTCAAGAACAACGGTGCATTGTATTATATGTTATATTTTTATTTGCATTTCTATTTAATTACCAAAAGGTGCATGTGTTCTATAGTTAAATAAAATAAAATGTTTTGATTTAAAGGTAAGTGTTTATTTTAATGTATGGTAATGTACGCAGACCTTAATATTTACCTATTAACTTTTTAGAATTTTTACTATTTGTTTTGTTTAATTTTTGGACTTATACGTTGGTTAATTAATTTTAATTTATGTAATTTGACTTTATTTTGGATGATTGTCAACTAATTGTAGGAACTTTTTGTTGGACTTTGTTAATTTTTTTCAAAATTTTTTTTTTAAGATTAAACGCAATTTATTTCCAACAAAAAATTAAAGACGTTCAGGTTAACTGCAAGCTTGAATTATGATTAACCGGACATAAAGAAGGTAAATTGTGATAATAAATGGGGCACAAAAGAACATTATAAAATAATAGTAAATATGGAAGGGCATATAAATTTTTTAGGAGGGACTTTTTAGGTAAAAAAATGTTTTAAACGGGTCATAAATAGATAATAATAATAATAATAATAATAATAATAATAAAACAAAAAAAAAAATAGCATGTCTATAATTAATAAAGAAATTGACTAATTGTGTTTTTCATTTTTATTTGATATTGATTTTTTAATGAAAAATAATTAAATAACTAAATTATATTTGTTTATTATCTTTTTGTTTTATTTACTTTATTGGTTAATTTAATAGTATGATAAAAAAAAAGATTAGTATACTTATAATTAATAAAGAAGTCCATCAATTGTGAATATAGCTTTTTATAAAACAAAGACATGAGATAAGTATTTTTCCATTTATTTTTTCATTTTCTAATGAAAAGATAAAATAAACTAAACAAATAAACCATTTTGTTCTATAAACATGGCTATGGTTAGTTCTTAGAAAGTACTAAGAAAAGAAACAAGTATTAATAAAAATAGTTTTATCATGTTTGGTTTCATCATAGAAAATACAAAAGAGAATTAAATATAATAAAAACTTGTCAAAATTTTATATTTTTTAAAATTATTTAAAAAATGTTTGATAAATCAACTTAATAACTTAAAGTTACTTAATTTAAACTATTAAATAAATTAAGTATATTTGATAAAATAACTTAATATCATAACCTAAAGTTAAAAATGACTTTAAGTATTAAGTCAAAATAATTACCTTATTCTTAATCCTATTTTTTTTTAATCTTATTTACCCATATTTAATGAAAATATACTTAACAACTATGACTTCACATACATCACTCATTTTTTATGAAAATAAATATTAGTTAAAAGTTTTAATAATAAACATTAATTATAACTAATGAGAATGAATATATCAATTTAATAACTTAAAATAAAATTTAAGTTAATTTTACCGAACAACCTTAACACTTAATATAAAAAAATAAGTAATAAGTTTTAATTTAACAACTTAAGAATAATTTAATTTAAAGTCAATTTAAGTTATTAAGTAATAAGTAATAAGTTTTACTAAAGACTCACTTAATCTTTATATAATAAAGAAAAATAAATAAAATAAATTTAAAAAAAATTAGAAATAATTTATTAAATTTAAACCTTTTTTTTTCTCTTTTTTTTTTTTCTACTTTCACTTCTATTTTCTTTTCCTTATATTTTTTTTTCTCAAATTATCCTTGAAGCAAACATTTTCTAATAAATGCTTTGAAAAGTTATTCTCAAAACCTATTTTCAAGAATGCATCCTTCATTTTCAATTATATTTAAATGATGCATTGTGCATGTTATCCCAAAGTGGTATGATGTGGTTTTACACTTCACATTCTTTGATCTAAATTATGTTAACGTAATTTAATGTAATTCACATAAATAAATAATAATAAAATATACATTTTACATTTATTTTTCTATTACTTTATCTTCCCACAAATAAAATTATTTGTTCATCTTAATGTTTTGAGAATTGAACCGATCATTGAACCAAAAAAATTACTGAATCGTGGTTCACTAGTTGGATCGGTGGTTGAACTACAATCGAACCAGTGATATCATAAATATATGATTTATATTATATAAAATTAAAAATATATAATTGAAAATTTTAATAATATTTCATTTTTATATATTTCAAATTAAATGATAAAGATAAATGTAAATATATTAATATTTTAAATTTTATTGAATGAAATATATATAATATTTAAGTATGAATATATCTTTAAAATAAAAATAAAATTGTAATATTCTAATTTTATTTTTATGTCTTTATATATTTATTATTTTAAATTATTATATTTATTAATTCATATTATTTTTATAATTATCATTATTTAATTATTATAAAATTAAATGAAAATAAATGTGAATGTAAAGATATTTGTGGACCCCGCATTTTGCTCGATGAGTTCCTACTCAATGGCAAAACTCTCTCTTTTATTTATTTGGTGAAAATTTGATTTTTTTTTTTGTAAAAAAAAACTTGGAGTCGCCACTTATTTTTGAAGGGAAAAATAAAATAAGAAAAAAAAACCATAAGTGTGACTCCTGAAGGAAAAATAAGTTTGTGAAAAACCGAGTCTAGGTCTGGGAGTCAAATTACTTATTGGGAAAGTATGGTGGTGAGCCGTAGCACCCCTCTAAGTCACTAAAAACGGGTCTCTACTAAATTAGGTGAGACAAATATGGTAATTAACTAGGAAATCAATAGATACCAAAGAAATGATCAAATAATAAAACGAATCATGCATAAGAATAAACAAAGTGAGAGTAAAATCATACCTTAGCAGTAACTAATAACGCGCTATTATGGAAACAAGGTTAACTTAAGTATAAAATTGTCACATGCATATCAAAGAGCAAGACAAAGGTCAAACAATTATTCATTAAATATAACAGTTGACAATCAAAAGAGAAAACTCATATGTAGGGCCCCCGCCAAAGCCCAATTTATCTTGCATGAATTAGTCTTAGAAATTCCATTATTTTGGAATTATGAAAAAATATATATTCTTGCTTATTAAAAAAAATCAAGGAAAACGAAAAATTATTTTAAAATCAAAGAAAATTTGAGAAAAATGTTTGCCTGAAATGAAAGGTAGCAAGTTAATTTAAAAAAAAAAAAAACGGGATTTTTAGTAACTTGAAATCCTAATGAAGGATGAAAAGTGATAGAATTAAAAAAATATTTGAAAACTATAGTGAAATTAAAATTATTTAAAGGAAAACTAAAGTTTTGAAAATTGAAGTCTCGAAAATCATTTGAAAATCAGAGTATTTAAAATTAAATTTAAGAATTAGAATTTTGGAAATTATATTTGAAAGAAATTGGAATTTTGAAAATTAGAGTTTTGAAGACTAAATTAAGGAATTGAAGTTTTGAAAATTAATTTTGAAAGAAATCGGAGTTTTGAAAAATTAATTGAAAATTGGAGTTTTAAAAAACTGAATTTGAAAGATATTGGAATTTTGAAAATTAATTAAGAATTGGAGTTTTGAGAATTAGTTTTTGAATATGAGAATTTTGGAAAATTGAACTTTGATATCAAAATACGAAGAAATAAATAATAATAATAAAAATGAGTTGTACCACAAGATGCACATTTGCCAATTCCAATGGTGAACCTAGAAATGGAGTTGTGATTTGGCTAACATGACTAATGAGACAGTCACTAACTGATGTAGTACAAATTTCTTGTCTTGTAGCCAACCTCAAATCTTATTCCACTTATTTCACCATCTAAAATAGTTGATGAGTCTTCCTCCATCTCATTAAGGGAAAACTTCAAAACAACACAAAGAAAATCCTCCGTTTCCACTTCTAGCTGCAGTGATGGACCACCTCTGTCCTTGCCACATGTTCTTCAAATTGATAAATGATAGTTTTTTCATTAATTTTTTCATTCGCTCATGTACAGAGTATATATAGAGGGTAATCATCATTCTAAGAATGGGAAAGAATGATATAAGGAAATAACAACTAATATCCTAATATCTCAACTTTCCTAATATCTAAACATTCATAATATCTCAACACTAAATGATATAAGGAAAGCATTCCTAATATCTCAACACATGTCGCCACCTCACCATGTCTCACTAAATCTCCATCAGGGTCGTTGGAAACAACAATCCGGAACAGTTGAAGTCAAAACAAAATGAAGGCTCCCGCGGACACAGTCAACAACATTGAGACCCATCTCCCACCATCAAATCTACCGCTGCCATTCTCATCATCCTCATTAGCAGTCAAGTCTTCAAAGTCATCACTTTTCGGCGAATCCACATCCGCCGAGTCGAATTCGAAACCCAGCTCGATGCAGGCCTTGAGCTCATCCAGATCCTCATCAACGATGCTCTTACTGTGGCGGGTGTTGTTGCCCTTACGACGCTGCCATGCTTCATCCTTGATGAACTAGAAATCAAGGTTTAGATGCTTGAAGTTGTGGCTGAGCTTGCCTCTTGGGCCCTCCACCTCAATGATCTTCGCCTTCACTTTGATATTCACACCTTCAAGTATGTCCATCATCTCATAAGACGATATGCTCTTCATAATTCTCCACTCTTTGCAACTACACCACACAACAATGGCGGCCCAAGCGAGGAGATTGAGCGGTGAAGAGAATGGTGGCGAGGGCCAACGTAAGAGAGGACTTAAGTCATGGACGGCGTGCCTTAGAGGATCTGAAGAAAGATCTGGGAGAAGAAAGTTGACCAGTTGAGGAGTGTCCACCATAGCTGAAGCGACCTACGAACGTAGACCTCGACTTGAATCAACTCGGCCTTGGCCGCCGAGTCATTGACACTCATCACAACGTTGCGCACATCGTTGACGTGTTCGACCCAGAAAGGGCTTTGAGTTTTGAATGAAGTACTCAATGGCATCATTGATTGTAATGCCACTGGTGGGTATGAAGAACGAATTAGGTTAAAGGATGCATGATTCCCGTGTGCATGAGTGGGAAATGGGTAGCAAGGTAGCAGGTTAGGCAAGTGCGAAAGGAGTTCAAGGTGGGAGTATGGTGATGGGTCTGGTGAATGAAGGAAATGGGTTAAGAATCAAGCATAAAATGCATGCCGACAAACTCATATTCAATAAAAATACACCAAAAGCTTCCAATGCTCACATTCAACCATCAAAATAGAATACCGGTATACACAAAAAAATAATCAAACCATGTGAAAAATAAAGAACAGGTAGGCTATAGAAAACATACCTGTGCTGCTATTCCCTTCTGGACTCTTCTCCTCCGTTTTTCCTAAATGTCTTCCTCCTGAGAAAAAAAAAAAAACCCCACTCTTTCAAGCTGCTCCCATTTTTCTGTCCAACTTTCACCCATTTTTTTGCTCACCCCACGCCTCTATTCTCTTGCTCAAAGATATCTCCATCCCTAACCACCACCGTGACAAGGTGGTAGTGTCCTTGGCCATATGTCCATGCATGCAACTCTCAGCACTTGAAGAAGTTGGTCCCTCCCACTCCTCCAAGATGCTGCCAACTCTCCCGAGGTGATATGAAAATAGTGCTAAAAAAATAACCAAAAAAAAAAACTCTACCAAAATGAGGGTCTACAATATTATATGATAAAATTTGAAAAAAAATAATTAATATTTTAATCTAATTTGATTTGCAAATATGCAATATCATCTTAGTAGACCCTCCATATCCCAATTTGCAATACCAAAATGAATTATTCTACCTTTATTTTTATATTTCTTGGTTTTCACTTCCTCATAAAAGCTTTCTTTTCCCTTTCTACACTGGCCCTTCTTTTTCCACTGACTCTATATCACTTACCCTACAAGAGGTGGAGGCTTGCAGGCGTTGGCATCAACGCTTGAAGGTTGGAGTCATTGAATTGGAGGCAAAGGTTGTTGGAGGCTTGGATGACAACGGGAAGGGGGTTAGGGCTTGAATAGAAAAAAGAAAAGGGAGAAGGGGCGGGAACATTGAACCATTCAGTTATTGGAAAACTGTCCGATTCACTAAGTTCATTAGTTCAATAGTCGATTCAAGCAATTTGTGACAAATTCAATAGTTAAGTAGTTCAAAAGAAGGAATCGGACCGAAAAGACCATTGGTTAGCGGTTGGTTTGATCGGATCGATCGATATAATCCAATTTTTAAAACATTGATTCATCCATACGGAGAAGGGTTAAAAATGTTATATACTACTTTATTTCTTAACATTTCAATGCCACGACTATTATTAGAATCTTTTAACATAGACAATTAAATTACTAATAAGTAAAAATAAAATAAAATATTTTGTTAGATATTAAGAGTTGAAATTTTGATTGTTGTAGACCGTAGTTAGACAAAATTTCCTAAAATTTTTCTTATACCTTGATTGCCCCACAATATCCATTATGTTAAATTCTAGTGTGATGAATATAATTGAGTAATTTTTATGTTTCTTTTCTCTAAAGTAGGTTTTATTGTACTCCTTGAATATAAAAAATAAATAAAATTTTAACTCTATTTTTATTTAAGAATAAAATTAATAATTATATCCATTCTTATGTTATTTTAAATTATTAAGTGATTATATTTTTTTTAATCCAAACCATATCGACATATGCTTTGTTTTGAATAATATTAAACTTCATTGATTGAATTTTTTGTTTTTCTTTTATAAAAAATTGAGTAATAATTATAAATTATTTTTAAAAATTAATTAAAATCTTATCAATTTTCTAATCTCAATATATTTTGAAAACAAAGCTACAAATAAAAAATAAATAAATAAAATAATGGCCGACATCGCTTGACCATGACAAAGAAATAATGTCATTCCATCCTCTAAAATTAGAAGTATTTTTATGCCCATGTGGAGCACCACCACTAGTTCCAAACAAGGGCAGCATCGTACAACACCATTACACCCAACATTGCAGGTCTCAAGGGGTAAAAGGGTCAATCACCGAACATCAATTAAATCCATCTAAAAATACAGAAGGCCTTGGTGACGTGAGCATATACGTGGCCCGCCCATGCAGTCCAGCCCGTACCTCACTTAGAAGCATAAAAGGAAAGCTAGTGCAGAAAGTGAAGTGTCCGGCACGTGTAGGTGATGACTGTGTAGGCCACGAGGTGCGTTGAACTTTGAAACCAGTGGGAGGTTGAAGTGGGACCCGCATCCGGTAGCCGGTACAGGTAGGGCAACGAAGATAGAAAGCAGCGCCTCAGTTTTGTTTGGAATTGGAAACGTTGTTCGTGATTTTAAGAAAGGACAGCTTCTTTTTGGAAACTAGAAATTCCCGAGAAGTATATGGGTCTTGGGCTTCGAAATACCCATCTTGTCCCTAAATCATTCATGGGCTTATCCTTCAACTATTGAGTTTGGAGTTAAAATTACAACGGTGCCCTTCTGTTCGGATATATTTAAATCTCCTAAGTCCTAAGCCCTAACGCAATAATTATAAGTTGCAAAACAAAAAAATTTAAGTAAAAAATGAAATTTGTAATTAAAAAATTTAAATATATCAAAAATATATTTAATATATTTTAATAACATAATATAATTTTTCATTTATAAATTTTAAATATTTTAATCATAAATAATTATTAAATTATAAATCATACCACATTTTTCAAGTAATATTAAATATGAGAGATTTTATACCTTTTTTTAAATAAAAAATATTTTAGTATAATATAATTTTATTTTAAACAAATATAAACATTAAAATACAATATATTTTTTGTTTTATTTTTTATAAATCAAATATAAATATAACATAATATATCTTATTGGATATTACATTCAAGAATATCATATTCCAATAATATCACATGTATGCATACTATGTTCAATGGAGTATCATATCTTAGAGAATGTATATTATATTTTATTCAACTAACCAAACATGGTCTTCATTTTTCTTGATCAATTAAAATAAAATTGAATGTTAATTTTAATTCATTAAGATCAATTTGACTCCAAGCTTTCAAAATATTAATATTAAATTTTAAGTTTTATCAAATAGTATTTTTTTTAATCCTAATTTAATAATTAAATGAAGAATTATCAAATAGTAAAAGTGTTGTTAACTTGTGGGGTTTTATTGATAACAATGTTATTAATAATTGCTTTTATTATAAATAATTTTATAAAGAATGAGTTGATATTTGCATACACATAAGTGTTTTTGATAATTATAAAGCTAATAGAAAGTAGTTTTTAAAAGAAATGATAAAAGTGATTTTTTATTTATTAAAAATGATTTTATAAAACTTTATTATATCTAAAGAAAATGTTTCAAATGGTTAAAAAGGTACCTTGAAGCCGTGGGCGAAAAATCATTTCTAAAAATGATGACACTTTTATGTTTAGAAATTGGTATTTTAAAAATATTTTTATTAAAAATAAGCATAATTTTAATTTTTTATTTTTTTTAATTATATTGAAATTGTGTAAATTTTGATAATTTGGCAATAAAAACGATATTTTCTATTACTTATTTGAAACTATATATAAAAATATAGATGAGTTGTAATAAGAAAGAAAGAAATAATATTTCTAACATATAGAAAAATAGCCTAAAATTAAGAGAATCAAATAATGTTAATATTTGATTTCCAAATATCGTGAGAATAAAATATTATTAATATTTGATTTTTTAAAATTTATGAAAATATTGATTGAAGTGTCTTCTTACCTTTTTATGTGCTTGCTTCTATGTATTTCCTTGAATATTTCCTTTAACGTGCCCCTCAAGTTAGAATGAAAATGAATATGGATGTCAAGCTTGTCTCAAAACATGGTGAAGACATTCTCTCACAAAAAATTAATAAAAACATTAGCAAGTTGAGAATGTGTGGAGACAAACGAGTGACAAGAGTGCCTATAGCTAACTTCTCTCTTATAAAATGATAGTTGAGCTCAATATGTCTAGAGAAAGCATGACGCATAGGATTAACGGACATGTAAAAAACACTAACATTATCACAAAATAATTATGATGGTTTAGAGAGGGAAGCATCAATATTTCATAAGACATAAGTAATCTAAGTCAACTAACTGCGAATAATGCCAAAAAAACGATACTCTACCTTGGTGCTCGAGTGAGCAATTTTTGGTTGTTTCCTTGAATACCAAGAGATACAATTTGTTAAAAAAAAAAAAAAATTAAAAAAAAAAAAACTTGTAGTGCTCATTTTTATAGTGGGATAACCTACCCAATCAACATCACTAAACCCATAAAGAGATATTGGATTGGTAGAAAGATAACATAAATTAAAGTGTTAGGTTCCCTTAAGGTATATTAAGATGCGCTTTACAATTGTCAAGTGAGTCACATTAGGGTTACTAAAATATTGACATACTCAATTAACTACATGAATAATATTTGGTCATGTGAAAGTTAAGTATTGAAAGACTTTAACAATACTTTAGAAAGCAATAGCATCAGTTAAAACGTTCTCTAAAAACGGAGGTTTGTTAGCAAAAACCTTAGATGTGACATTGGGATTACTATCAAGCATCTTAGTTTTGAAAGTAGGTCATGTGTGTTGGGATTGAGTCCTTAAAAGCAAAATATGTTATAACAAAGTCACACTTGATTGTCCCTTTGCTATCTTTTTTATGCATTGACATTAATTTTAACATTCAACTTATCTTTCTTAGATTATACATGACTTGGATGCATTAGGAATTACACAAAGTATACAAATTATAGGTTCCTTATAAGTAGATAAGTTGTTCATAGTTAGTTCATTGATTTGGACAATCTAGTAGAGACTGTAGTATATTTCATCTTAATTGGAAGGATCACTTGTCTTGACCATCCAAATGAGTTTCTCATTGTGAGTGTACTAGTGTATGTGATGCATATTAGACAAAGACCTACTGTGAATCATGACATAACACTATTGATTGTCATGATTCACTAAGCTACTATATTACATGGACTTTCAACTTTGAAAGGATATCGAGCCTATGTTGAAATCAATGAGAGACTTTAACCTATTAGTAAGATCATAAAGTGACCATATATCCCTAAGAATTGAATCATTATTGATGAAAGCTGGTGGCAACAAGTATTCTCCATAGAGGCATCATGATATCTCATGGAATTGAGATAGTATGTCCCATTGGGTGATCCAAATGACATGTAATCATAAAATCTGTGACCACAATAATTTGTTTAGAGGAGTTTAACATATGTTTCTTGGAGTTAGAATATGTTAGTTGATCATATAATAAATGAGATTTATAACTCAAGGATTAGAGAGGTAATCTTGATAGGATAACACTAGCTTATTAGATTACAAACACTAAGTCATGGGAAGTTTGCATGCAATGGATAGTAGATTATGAGCCTAAATTTCATCTCGTTGTAATTTCATAGGATATTAGAGTACAATTGAATTTTTTTTTTATTTTTATGGAATGTAGAGCCAATTTCAAAATTGGATTATGAGGGGATAAGTATTTTCCTATGAGTCCCATTGGTCCCCGCTCGAGCTGCTATTTTATGATGACAATGCTTTAATGATATTTTAGGTATATAATTCTTAAGTGTGCAATAAGAACGTTTTAGTAAAAATGCAAGATTGCACTAGATCTTATAAATTGACTTTCCAAACTAGGTTAATTAATTATTTTGAGCCTATCAGGGTTAATTAATTAATTATGACCCAAGTGGACTGGATTAAGTGACCCAAGCTCAATTTGAGCTCAAGTCACTTAAGCTCATATGGAAGCCTATATAAACACCTTAAAGAGGGGTTAATAATTGATTCTTCTTCTCATATTTTTTGAGATTTTAGAGAGAGGAACCCTGGCCACCCTTAGAGAGAGAGAAACTCACCATTCTCTAGTGCCAAGACCCATGGAGGGAAAGATTAGATGGAAGATTATTGGGTAGATGAGTTCTACAATGACTATCGCGGTTTTAGAGTCTTCATTGGATGGAAATTGATTTAGGAATATCTAAATCACAGGTTTGAGCGTTCGAACTCTAGATTTACATTAATAATGGCCATTTGTTTCTATTGCGTTAGATCTGAGAAAAGCCTAGGATACATGCATGCACCCTACATGATCAAGGGCCAGGGAACGGAGAAATCCAAGTATTCCTAACAATGTGTATACTTTTGTTGAGAAAGAAAAGACTTCTATATCAAAATGTTTAATTTTCACACCAAGAAAATAATGTAAAGGATTAAGATCTTTAATTGCAAATTCATGGTCGAGTTATGCAAAAAGACCTACAATAAATTGGATATTATTGCTTGCAATAAACATCATCCACATAAATAAGAAAAATTGTAGTTATGTTGTGAGTATGAAAAATAAACAAAGATAAGTCTACTTTGTTATAATAGAAACCAAGTTGAAGCAAAAATTGTGAAAGACGATTGAACCAAGCATGAGGTGCTTGTTTCAAATCATATAATAATATCTTTAATAAACACACATACTCTGGAAAAAAAAATCAATAAATCCCGAAGGTTGCTCCATGTAGACCATCTCAGTTACATGCCCATGCAAGAATGCATTCTTTACATCATATTGGCACATGTTCCAACTAAACAAGAGAGAAAGAGCTATGACAAGATGAATGATGGTTGGTTTGACCACAAGGCTGGAAGTTTCATCATAGTCCACTCTTGAAACTTGGGTAAAATCTTTTGCAACCAAATGAGCCTTAAAACGATTAATGAAACAATCTTCTTTATACTTAATATGATATACCCATTTGGACCTGACAACATTGATTCTAGATGGCTGAGGAAGAAGCTCTCACGTGTTATTATTATGAAAGGCTTGAAGTTCATCTTTCATGGCATTAATCCAATGTAAATCCTTGATAGCAGTCCTTAAGGTTTTTTTGACTCAAATGGAATGAGATCATGCACATGGGAAGAGGTTAGTGATGAAGTGGTAAGAACAATGTAGTCACTAAGATAAGAGGGTGACTTTCTGGCGTGAACGAGTCAAGTTTATGACACTAACTCAGTTGGAAAGACTTGTGAAGTGTCATTATATTCAAGTTGAGCTTCAATGAAAAGAGAAACATGTGCAAAACCTTTATTTATAGTTGGAATTGAATTATCTAATTGAATAGAATATTGAAACAATGGTAGAATTTGTAAGAGAATTTGATGTAATTATACTATTCAAGTTTAGTTAATTTTTTTTTTCATTATTTCCTATAATATTTGGAATAGAATCTGCAATAAAATCATAGTTACAACAATAAAGGAAAATATTAGATATTTTCCTTTTAGAATTTATCAAACTTCTTAGATTTTGTGAATTAATTAGCAAGGTAGTTTCCTTATTAGTTGAATCAAACCATTCATTCAAACAAGGGAAATCAAACATTTTCAAATTAGTAAAATTAAAGGCCTCATGTGAGGACTTATAAGAAAATGTGTCTTCATAAAAAACAATATGTCTACAAATATAAACCCGCCTTGTATGAGGCTTTAAGCATTTATGACCTTTATGAATCAGGTTATATTCGAGAAAGACAGAAGAATAAGTCTTCTTGGTAAACTCTAAACCACTTTGATGATGTAGTGATGGAAAACATTGACATCTTAGCACTTATAAGCCACTATAGTCAGAATGCTATTTGTAGAATTTAAAGTAAGGGCTAACATTGTTAAGAGTTGATGAGGCTTACTTGTTTATAAGATACACACCTGTAATAAAGACTTCAACCCAAAGAGAAAATGGTAAGTTGGCATGAAAAAACATAGTCAATTTGGTTTAAATAATATGCTAGTGTTTTTGCTCGGTCATTTCGTTTTGTTCAAGAGTCCTAGGATATGAAACATATAGTTCAATTCCATTATTATGAAGATCCGCAAGACAAGTACTAGAGTTAAGTTCTCTTCCATTGTCACATTGAAATACTTTAATTTTTCAATCAAATTGATTTTCTATCAAATTTTGAAACTTATGGAAACAAACAAAAAATTTCAGTTTTTCATTTCAAAGGATAAAGCCATGTGAATCATGAATAATCATCAACATATATCACAAAAAAAACAAAAAATGTTGATTTGTAGTCATAGGAATTGAGCTCCAAATATCATAACTGACACGACTAACGCAAATGAAAGGTTTAGTTGCCCAATGTGTTATATCAATAGCTTTATTTTCCCTTAAAAATGAGAGAATATTTGAATTTAGATGTCTAAGTTGTTAATGACGAATTGATAAAGAATCACATGTCTTTATTGCACTGAATGCCTCTTAATAGTTTCTATTCAAAGTATATAGTTGTATTTTCTTATGCTTCCTTGCTACCATTATTTGATTTTGGTCCTTAACAACAAAACCAAATGTCGTGAATTTAAAGGTACAAAATTATCCTTAGTAAATTTTCTAGTAAATAATAAATTTTTCTTCAAATTAGGGGCTATTAACACATATTTTAAATCCAAATTTCCTTCATTTGTAAGAACACAAGTATCTTCGATATGAGAAATAGGTAGATTATTATTTTTCCAACATAAATAACATCATTCCCATCATGTAATTTAATATGAGAAAGTTTACCCGAATCATTTGTCATAGTGAAGTAGCATTGGAATAAACAATAAAAGACAAATCATTTTAGTCGTTCGTTGCAATAGTAGCAAGAGTTTGTGGAAAATCTTCAAGTTGGTAGGAATAATCAAACCTATACCAACAATCAATAACAAGATGATTTTGTTTTTCCATAGATTTGATAAGTTACTTTACTACCATTATTTGAGCTAGCAGGACATTATTGACGTCTTTCTTTTGGTTGAGTTATGTTGTTATTTGATTGTTTCAGAATGTTGTCATTTCTTTGAGGATTATGGTTGTCATTATAGGGCCTAACAAGTGTGAATCCTCTTTCTTTTTAGTTGAAATTTCCTCTAACCCCTTGACCATTTTGACTACTACCTCATTATCTAAAAAAAGCTTGTGCGTGATTTAAGAATGTTTTATCCTCCTCTTTTTGGGTAGTGAGTGATTATTCATATCCTTGAAAGAGTAACATAAACTGACTAAAATAAGGATAAAGTAGTTTAGTAAGCATAGCAAGTAAAAAAATTTCATGCATTTCTTCTAAGCCATGAGCAAATTAAAAAACTTTGTCTTGGTATGAAATTGGCTTTTTGATTGCAAAGAGATTGTCACATATATTTTTTAAGTCTCTTAAATATTTTTCAAGAGACCATGACCCCTTTTTGAGAGTCATCTATTTTTAAGATTCCTTTATTTTTTCTATTGTAACAGGAAACAATTGCTCTTCAAGAGATGTTCAAACTTCATATGTCGTTTTAACACTGAAGATCATGCTTAAAATGTCTTATTTGATGGTTCCAAGAAGCCATAAAGTAAAATGTTTGTCATTATTGATTTATAGTTGGTATTGTGGGTTAAGACTTTTGTTTTCTTTATCATCCTTAATTTTTTTAGCAAGTTTTTTTTTCATTTAATTGATGATGAAGAACACTGAGTTTCTGGTCTAAGAGTGATTTGGATTTGATGATGAAGAACATCGAGTTTCTGGACTAAGAGTGATTTGGCTTCGCCACAATAGGGAATTTGTGGTGTTTAAATTGATAAAAATGAAACTAGAAAATTGGTGAAATGACTAAATATCAAGGTTTTAAAAATCGAATTGGACTGGTTGGTATGACCGATTTGACTGTCGACCGATCACGGTTCGGTTCCAATCTACCCAATTGGATCAAAAAACGATTGAATCGGAATCGAATCGCTTAAACCGGCGGTTCGACTGACGAACCAGATGAACTGACCGGTTCCCTTCGAACCTAGCAACTCATTTTCCTTCCTCCCTTCCCTGTGTGGCTAGTACCTCTATTATCATTTGGAGCGTTGTCCCGTTGGTAGCATCCCCCAGTGTTGGGAACCCTACCCCAACCCCTCCCCCTCCCACCTGACCCCCAAAATGTTGCAAATCTCGTCGTCCCATTGGCAGCACCCTGCCCCTCTCTCCCTGTTGCGGGCTAGAAAGCCTCTCCCATTCTCCCGTGCCGTGCGTTGGAAACCTCCTAACCCTACCCTCAAAATGCTGCAAATCCCCGTCACCAACCCCTTACTTGCAAAGCCCCGTCGCTCCCCACTCCCCGACATTGGGAACCCTATCCCCTGTCGCGTGCTGGAAAGCCCCTCATCCCCTCACATTGTGAGCTGGAGACCTCCCAATGCTGCCCTCAAAACACTACAAATACCCGTTGCCAAACCCCCACCTACAAAGCCCTGTCACCCCCCACCCCCAAAGGCGTACTGGAAAGCTCACCCCCTAACGACAAAAAGCCCTCCCATAGCGTTGGAAACCTCCCAAAGAGCCTTGTATACCATTTTTGTTTTTTAAAATTTAATTTTGATGTTTTATATTTAATTTCTTAATTTTTTATTGATTAATAATTGTAGTGATATGTTTAATATTTTTTTTTTGTTTTATTTATTGCACCTTGAAATTTTTGAAAATATTTGGTTGATTGACATCTACATGTAAAAATTTTTGTGAAAAAACTCAACAAACATAATAGATATTGTCAAAATTTAGATAGAATTTATTATTTTTATTTATTAATTTTTTAAATTTTAATAATATATAAAATATATATTATAACGTCACTAGTTCGATCAGTGAACCGTGAACCGGTAACTTTTTCGGTTCAATAACTGGTCCAATTCTGAAAGCATTGCTAAATATTGAGTTTAGGTTCTATGTTTGGGAAAAATGAAAGGATAAAGAAGAAGACATATTTTTGGCTTATAAGTTTATTACTGTGATCCCATGTAAAGTTTGATAATGTGACAATAAAATATATTTTCTATTACTTTTGTGAATCTTTATATAAAAATACAGATGAGTTATACAAAGAAAGAAATACTAACATATAGGAAAATATCATAAAATTAAGAGAATCAGATAATACTAATATTTGATTTCCAAATATTGTAATAATAAAATATTGTTAAATATTGTGAGAATAAAATATTATTAATATTTGATTTCTTTAATTTCTCTATATTTATGGAAATATTGATGAGAGTGTCTTCTTCTCTTTTATGCTTTCTTAATTTTTTGAAACATGAAAAAATAAAGTTAAAATTTATATAATCCACGTTCTAGAAAAAAGTTGTCCACATGTTATAATTCTTTTAGGTCATATTTTAGTTTGATTTCTCAAAAATAAATATTTTTTTTTTTTTGTAAATTTCAATAAGATTTTTTTTATTTGTTTTGATAATTTTGTTGAAAGAGTTTATAATTTTTTTTTAAATTAACATAGAAATTAGAAAAATATTACTTTTTATAGAAACTTTATTTTAATTAATATAATGTATATTTAAAAAATTACCCTTTCCCAAATAATATCTCACTGTTTTAGGAAAAAGAGCATTAAAATATGTATATGTATATCAAAATATCCAGGAATTTATGATGAAATAAAAATTTGACTTACGTATAAAGGAATTCATGAAAAAACAAGCAAAAGGGGAGAGAATTATTTCTCAATTTTTATTTATTAAAAAAACAATTAAATCACAATCATTTAAAATTCAAAATTAACGAAACTTTCTCACTAGAAAAAGAAATTGAAAGAAAATCGATCTTACCTTAACTAAAATAATGGAAACTATTGCCGTATAAATTTCAAATAAATCAACTTACTTCAACTAAAATAAGGAAAATAATAAAATAGAAAAATAATCTTAATTCTTAAAATAAATAAAATAATAAAATAAGGAAATAAACTTAATTTCTATTCATATGACTCCATCATAAAGCCAACCATTATAGAAAGTTTGTCAAAAATTATTTAAGAAAAATCTAATTAAGTTCAAATTCTTTCCCAATTTTAAGCTTTTTCAAATTGCTTGAAATTGTTGGTATTAATCATTATCATGTTAATATATATATAAAAAATATAATTATAAGTTTTACCTACTTGAGAGATAAGGAATGACAACGGGGTGAGTTTGGAATGGGTTGCTCCCATCTCAACCCCGTCCCGTTTATTCAATACAATTTCCATTCTCATCCCATTTTAAAAATTAAACGGGACGGGGCAGGGTAGGGCGAGTATGATAAATTCTCATACCCGTTTCGCCTTGCCCTGTTTAACTTTTTTTTGAATTTTAATTTTTTTTTTAAAAAATTACTCTTAAAATTTTTAATTATATTAAAATAAATATATTTTATAAATAATTGAATTATTATATTTTTTATAATTTATTTTATTAAAAATATTTTATTATTATTTATATATTAAAAATAGTAAAATAAAAATTAAATAAAATTATATTAATTTTAAAATTTAAATTAAATTTAATTTGAAAATTAATTTTATATATAATCGAGACGAGGTGGGACGGGGCAATACCCGAACCCGCCGTGGGTTTTAAAAAAAATCTCGAATCCATCTTAAACCCATTTATTAAAATTAAATCCTGTCCCATTAGGGAGGCGGGTACCCGAAAAAACCCGTCCGGACAACTTCCCATATGATGAAGTTGGATGGGCTAGAAATATAATTTGATTCCAACAAAAGGGCAAAGTGGTCCACCCAAAAAAGGAAAGCTGTATCCAGGTCTGATCTAAACCAGAAAGGGCAGTGACGTAATTACAGGAAGGTACTAATTACAGAACCTATAAATAAATAATAAATAAAATAAAAAAGGAAATAAAAAAAAGTAAATAAATCACATTACATAAGGGTTTTCTCGTTCTCACACACATCTCTTTGCTCTTCGGCAGAAGAGAGAAAGGAGTAACTCCCAATCTGCTCTTTCTCTCTCTAGAAAAAACCAAACATAGCATCTCGTTTCTCTCTCTCGAAATTCCATTCTTAGATTTAGCGATTATCTAATCGTTGATTCTGTTTCTCCGGTGATCGGTGCGGGGGGCGATAGGCTGAAAATAGATACTGCGAGATCGAGGTATGCAGGCTGATCAGACGGTGTTGAGCTTGAGACCTGGTGGTGGCGGCGGCGGCGGCGGAGCCAATCGAGGAAGCAGATTCCTTGGTCCTCGGTTCGATTCGTCTTCTTCTTCGCCTTTTGGTTCATCCTCTGATCTTCCTGTTCTGCGTCCTCATGGCGGTGCTCCTTCCTCTTTCTCTATAAAGGTATATAAACTTCCGGCCATTTATTGGATCTAGGGTTTTGATTGTTTGTTTTAGTGGCTTTTGAACCTGTTTTTGGTAGTGTGCTAGTTTGGGGAATTTAGGGCTTGGTTAATTTTTTTGGGGGATTTAAATGAATATGTACTTTTATCCTTGGGCTTGGATATGGATATCCTTTTATTTGATTCGCGATGCTTTTGTCTATTTGTTATTTGGATTGAATTCTATGGAAGCATGGATTGAGTTGTATTAGATTATGGCTCTTTTGTTGATCATACGTGTGTTGCTATCTGTTGATCGGAATCTTAATTGCGTTTGACGTTTGTGTGAACTTAAGTGTTCTTGTTTTGCTTATCCCCTTATGCTAGGAGGACTTGTTGATATTTTTACTTAAGGCTATGTTTGGTTCTCAGAAAATTTGAAGGAAAATGCAAGGGAAAGAAAATACAAAGGAAAAACAGAGGGAAAGAAAAAGTGAACGAAAATAAAAAAAATAGATTAAAAGTTGATAAATTATTTTTTTTGTTACTTCAAACTCATTTTATTTATTTTAACTCATCAATATAAAGATTAAATAATTTAAAAATACATAAGTTTTTAATTAGTTTTAATCATATTTGATTTTCTTTGATATTTTTCATAGGACAACCAAACATAAAAAAATCATTTTCTTTTGCATTTTTTTTCTTTCCTTAGTATTTTCCGGGAACCAAACATAACCTAAAAGATTTCTTTAGCAATTGTCCCTTTCTTCTTCACATGTTTATTATTATTTTCCTTAATTATCATTATTGTTTACTTTATTATTTCTTATTAGAGTTGCGCATAAAACAATATATTAAAGAAAATCAGAAGGATGTGTAACCTAACTACATAAGGGGAGTCCAGAGAAAGAGTCTTACCTGTTATATCAATGAAAGCTAAAAATTGAAACCCTTTTGTCCATTTTGGTTTCCACCTTCTTTCCCCAGTATTTCAGAATATTGCTTTGAGCTTTGGAGCTGATATTTTGGTTCCACAATGAATGTTTTTTTGTTATTGTCATTCTTATGGTTATTATTATTATTATTATTATTAAATCTACTACTATTGCTACTATTGTTATTGATGCACAGAATATTGGTAAAGTATGTACAAACAGTTACGCAGGCTTTATGTGGGCAAGTGATTAGCATCAGGTTGCCCATAAAGGACCTACATACATACATGGAGGCTTTAAGTAATGGATTTTGATTGAACAAGGGAAGTTTGATTTAATAACCGAGTGTCAGAGAAGTGAGGTCAATGTTCAATGTGCCATACTAAACTATTGGCTGGATGGGCCCTAAATTCATGCTAAATAATTTCAGGAATGGTTAATTATTATAGCTTATGACTGGCTGTTGTTTGAATTTTTTCTATAACAGGGGTGAGTTGTTTTTCAAAAGAATAAAGGGTTTGTAGGCAAATATTTTTCAGAGACAACTTCAATTCCTTTGTTCATATATTTTCTTTGTTCATCGCATGTGAGTTCTCCAAATTTCTAATGAAGAGTCCTCCACACAGAGTGTGAACTCATCATCTCATGTTGTAACGACCTTTTCTTGTTGAGATTTTGCTGGACGAGTACTTGGATGCTCTTTTAATTGGTTGGGAACCTAGAAATTATTGTTCTGTTGAATCTTCATGATCCAACTTGAGTGTGATTCAACATTAATATTTTTGTGCACTGTAGATTGTGTTTTTAAATTCAATTTTCAGATTTATTTTTTAAATCAGCAGATGCCCTCAACCCTGGTCCTCTTCCCCTTCCCTTTATTTATCCTGATAGCTTACCTATTTGTTCTTTTGTTGAATAATGGGCTGCATTGTTATGGAAGGTTTTGACACATTTATTGTTTTGTTGTTGTAGGCTGGGGATAGTCGGTTTGAGGGTCGTGAGCGTGTGCGGTTCACCCGAGACAAACTGTTGCAACTTAGGGAGGTAATTTTTTCACTTCTCTGCTCTTGATGAACATATATATCATTAAATCTTGTTGATACAGATCTCCTTGTATTTTATCAATAATTGTGAAAAAAATTATGATTTATGATGTGATACATATGATGCAATACAATTTCTTTAAAATAATATGTATCAAGAGTATCTATCCTATTGTGAAATTATATATTACTAGTATGTTAAGGGAGATGATATGCATGATTTGTCATGCATATTGAACATTGTGACAGTCACATTTGACGATTTTCTTTTCCTTTGAAAAGATTAGTACAATATTTTTAGATGGGTTAAAATGATAAAGAGGGCAGGAAAAGACTACAATCCCTTTGTGGAAACATTGTACATGCATTTTCAAAGACATACGTGGAAAATTGAAGCTTAATTGTAATCATTATTTCAACAAATATTTAAGTGTTATTAACTTTAAAGTATGAGGATAAGTAACTTGTGTCTTTGTGTGCGCAAATTGACAAAAGTTCCTAAATTTTCCTATAAAATAACTTTTGTTTAATATATTAGTTTTAAATTTTATTTTTTGATTTTTTCCCCTTTTATGGGGGATGACAAACCTGAAACATTAAACTTCAGAAATTGGTATCAACAATATCTAGTTAGAGGGCTGATAGAAACTTAAGATTAAAATTATGGTTAAGGTTTAGGAAGGGTAAAGTCTGCACTGCAAATTTATGATGAATCTATGCATTAAAATATTATATGTTCTTAAGATGATAACTTTAAACATGTGGTGTTCAATGTTTTCATTTTTATACTATTAATGAGTGCCATTGTGATCTCCTTTGATCTTATTTACCTTGTCATTGAATTGGTTATATTTTTCTACTTCATCCTTGGAATATGTATGTGTTTTGTATATGCATACATATCTTTTTATTATGTTTAATATGTGTTTTTCTTTTTATCAATATACAACAAATTTGGATGAATAATGACTTGATGATGTGATTTATGAGATGATAATTATAGTCTTATCCATGGACTTACAAAGCACTTTCTTTCTTTTATCCTTTTCTCCCTGGTCTATCCCCCATGTTCTCCTTGTTTTCAATTTTTGCATCTTTTTACCTTTTTTTTTTTTTGGTGCCTTTTGATATTTATGGAGAGTTGAATGACCCCTTTTTTCCTGGGCACAAAAAGTAGGTGTCAAGCATTTGCTTGTTCAGCATGTTGAATGACTGCTTATACTGGTCTTTCTAGTTTTCTAATAGGTTGCTTGTGTAATCAGTGTACCAGTAATTAGATCTCTCCACCATTTATTGTTAATGTATTTCTTTGTTACTGCTGTTCTTGAGATTCATATTCTGTCTATGCTGTCACTTGCGTCTCACTAAATGTTTGATACTTCTTATCTTCTATAGGTTGTTGATGTCCCTGAGGATATATTGAAAATCAAACAAGAGATAGAAGCTGAATTATTTGGTGAAGATCAAAATTGGGGTCGGGGAGAAAGCAATGTGAGTTTTTTTGTTTTTGTTTTTTTTTCCCTGGCTTTGACGTTAGGTGTAGTTTCTTTTGGAAGCATACAATTATTAATCTAGTGCATATGCATGCAACATACGTTTATCAGTGGTTTTTGTTAAGAGTAGCTGAAAGATTTTCGCATGTACCATTTTTCTTATTAAAGTTTATGTCTGTTTGTATTTTAACAATTGTTTATCTCTTCAGCTGCCAAATCAATCTCAGAGTCGTTATTCTGAGCCAGATAATCGTGACTGGCGTGGCCGGTCTGCACAGCTTCCTGCCTCTGGAGAGGAGAGGTCATGGTTTGACTCTAGACAGCAGGAAGCAAACCAATTTAATCGTCAAGACCAACTAAACTCCCAGTTTGCAAAGGCTCAAATATCTTCTGTCCAAGGGGTAATCAATATTAACTGAAATAATCTGGATTGATCTCTAATTTCTATGCCTTTTGTGTTTCTATCAGTCATGTTAAACCACTCTCACTTCTAGAGAGAATTTTCTCCATGAAGAATAGAATTTTGTTTGTTTTATTTTATTTTTTATTATATTTTTTTCCTTTTGGTTGCTGTTTAAATTTGTGAGTGAAATTGAAGTTAGATGCCTTCTGGAGACTCCAAAACCTTGTTAGCTTTAGGTAGTGTAACCAGGATTCTTAACATGTTTGATAAACCTATGTGAGGTGTTCTCTTGGTTCCAAGTGAATACAGTTTTCCATTGTAGGGAGAAAGCTGTGGCATTGACAACCTGAGGTAGCCCACTTTGGGATGTTCCCAAATGGCCTTGTCAATCATGAGTGTGTTCATATAATTGTCAAGGTGCTTGCTTGACAATTATATGATGTCTTGCAATATAATATTTTCATTCAGTGAGTTGAGCTGCTACAACTTATTATGTTTATATAACTCTTACTCCTGTTTTCAATGTGACTCAATCAATAAACACTACTAGAAATTGTTACTTACTGGTATGAGGTCAACCTGAGATTGCATGTCGGTAAATTAATTATGGTTCTCAGTTTCTTCTCTATTTTTTTGGAAAATAAAACTAATCTGAATTCCTTGTTCCATGTTTACTCTAAGATTATTAGTTTAGTCTTGTGATAATTACTAATATAATAAGCATGGCTGTTAGTATTGTACGGTACAAAATATGTATCATGTGATATGTTTTGATTTAGAAGGATTTCAAATTTTCAACATGAATTGTGAATTGTATCATACGGTATGGTGCATGTATAGGGTGATACATATTTCAGTAGGGTTCCCCCCCCCCCCCCCCTCTTGTAATTTTGCCAAGAATCAAAGGGGCAAAAATGAAAAAGAACATGAAATTTGAAAAGATTAATGAAAGAACAAAAAAAATTGGGGTAAAAAAAGAAAGAAAAAGAAGTTGGCCACATTGGTGGATTGTTGGTGAGAAAACTTGCAATTGTTGATACGAACTGGAGTTGCTGTCACCCTTGTTGCTGCCAAAGTGAAAGGAGTCTTCTTCAAAAGGACTTCTCCAATTCCCCAACATCATCTCAGCTATCTTATATATAGTGCTATATAGGGGTCCATTTTTTAGCAAAATCAATTTAAAAACTTACCAATAACCAATGTGTATTATCACCTCATGGCTCATAGTGGAATACAGATGGCATCCTCTCAATTCCTTATGTGATATATGAAACAGATGAGAGTCTCCCAATTCCTTGTGTAATATATGAAATTATATATATATATGCTCTTGTTTGCCTATGAAAAGTAATAATAATAATACAGTTTAGTAAATCAAATTAGGGACCAATTTCCATTGTTGCTACCAAAATAATAAATTTTTTTTATCGGATACCAAAATAATATTAAAATACTTAAAAATTGGAATTTTGGTATATAAAGTATATAGATGAATGATTTTTGATAGATTGGTGATTTGATATTGTATTTTAGTTCTCTTTTTGCAACATATACATATTTTATATATGCATATATGTGCATTATATACATTTTCTATCTATTTCCCAACATATGGAACTCCTTTATTGATGGCTGTGCCTGCTGTGGCTGTGCATACTAATATCTGGGGTTTCTTTATGATATCCTTTTGTTTTCTGGTGTGCTGCTTGTATACATTGTTTATACATGGGTTGCACCCCCTCTTTTGGGCTTTTAATACTCCATCTTATCTTATATAGAGAAGGTTCTTCTCAGAACCTACTTTTAATTTTCCAATTAATTGTTCATTAAGTTGTATGACCTGCTAGATTACACCATGTTACACATGCTAAGTTTTCAGCAGAAATGCACATGTTAATTAGGGGTGTCCTTCATTGTTTCAGTGGATGATGTTAGTATGTGTTAACACAATTCTAGAACCACTAGGGGCAATGGTTCTGCTGCATTTATGGTAATCCTGCTATTATATGATAGGCTGTTCGAGTGCCTTCAAAGGTTAGCTTATGTGCCCAGTAATTGTGGCAGGAAAAAATGAATCCTGTATTCATTTAATCAGATCTAGCTGTGGCTTGCAGTTGATCCTCCAATATTTAATGACCACAGGAAATGTGGAATAAGTAGGATTACTAAGTATTAAATTTCCACTTCTATTATCACCAGCAATAAGTGTCCTCATAAGCATAATTTTTTTTTTTTTTTCACAATCGATAAATACAAAAAACTATCAATGGGAAAAAAAAAAAGGGAAAAAGTTGTGCTACTGGGGAATTTGGATTTAGTAATTATTACTTTGAAACATGTTGGTTTATTTAATTTTGAAGTTCATTATAAATTGATATAGTGGCCTTTTACAAAAAGGCATCAATATAGATTGAAATTGTATACAAGAGAATACCGATGTGTATTTTAGGTGGTTGTTTTAGTTAATGAATATTCTTTTTAATAATAATTATGATTTTATGTTGCAATTTGCTTTTTGAACTCATACTAGCCTCCAGATGAATTTCTGGTGCATTATTTGTTTGGCATTATTTCCAACTCCTATGTTTGCTTTATTGAACCAGGGACCTGCTCCTGCTCTAGTGAAGGCTGAGGTGCCATGGTCCGCTCGACGTGTGAATCTTTCTGAGAAGGAACGTGTCTTGAAGACAGTGAAAGGGTAATATATCATGAATAGTCTATATCTAGGATAGGTGACCTTCGGTGATTAGGGTATGATGTCTATTTGTTTTATGAAGACCTACCAATCAAATTGTGAATCATTAAATTTGAGTCTTTGTAACTTTGTCTTCTGGAAATTCTTCAAATCTTGAAATTACAGATCTAATCTGGATGGCGTTAAATGGTAGACATTCAGAACATGCTTTTCTTAAATGTCCATGTACATCCATCCGCAACCAACCACCCCCATTGGATGAAGCATTTATTTTGATAATTATGCATGTTGCATAGGCACTTGTGCATAACAAAAAACATATATTACATGGATAATTCTGCCTGAAAGAAGCAACCTTACTGGAAAGGATTTGTCAAAAATTACAATCCATTTTAAGTTTGATCATTAATCCTTGAAACGGTTGAAACCTTTGGGTGGTTCTTTCAGTGTTATTCATGAGATATCATATTACATGTAAAACAAACGTTTTTGTGATCCCTGTAATTTAATGGCATGCAATATAATTTTAATATACTACTAATATTGCTGTATCAATGTTAAGACTTTGAAATCTATACCATAGTGCTGCAATAAATACGTTATTTAATGTATTAACCCTTGAACTAATAACAGAATGTAAACTGTATATGCATGTTTCCATGAATTTGTTTGTTGAAACACTAGTCGCATTTTCTTCATTAACTTTCTAGATGGCATGCTTTTCATGTTGATATATACGAGCAGATTGTTCTTGAAGAGAGGCATTTCATTTTGAAGTTGTTGCATGATTTCCATTTGTTATTCAATTGCATAGTTCTGATTCCAGATGGTGTAAGAAATTTGCACGGTAATGACTAGTTGTATGCTGGATACTACTTGTTTTTGCAATGCAGGATACTGAACAAGCTCACTCCAGAGAAGTTTGATCTTCTCAAGGGCCAATTGATTGACTCTGGGATCACAACAGCTGATATCTTGAAGGTTTCTCTTTCTTAAAAAACTTTTGTCATTCTTTCAAGAAATACTATTTAAATAAAGGATTTTTGCTTCTATTGTTGCCAATGTAACTCATGATTGGCTTGCAATGCAGGGAGTCATCTCGCTGATATTTGATAAGGCAGTGCTAGAACCCACTTTTTGTCCCATGTATGCCCTCCTGTGCTCTGATCTTAATGAAAAGCTCCCCCCATTCCCATCTGATGAACCTGGTGGAAAAGAAATCACTTTTAAGCGAGTTCTCTTGAATATCTGCCAGGAGGCATTTGAAGGTTCTGATAAACTGAGAGCAGAAATAAGGCAGATGACTGCCCCTGAACAAGAGTTGGAGCGAAGAGACAAGGAAAGAATGGTTAAGCTTCGAACTTTGGGAAACATCCGTCTTATTGGGGAGCTTCTGAAACAGAAAATGGTACCTGAAAAGATTGTCCACCACATTGTTCAGGTTCTACGCAGACATCCTTTCCTAACCTTTATAGTTTTTAACGAAGATGTGTTATTATTATTTTTTTTATTGGGGATTATCTCATGCTTGTTATGGGAAACACAGGAGCTTTTAGGACATGATAATAAATCTTGTCCTGATGAAGAGAATGTTGAGGCCATATGCCAGTTCTTTAACACTATAGGTAAGCAGCTTGATGAAAGTACAAAATCTAGGCGCATAAATGATATGTACTTTAGCCGATTGAAGGAATTAACGACAAACCCCCAATTGGCTCCACGTCTGAGGTTCATGGTTCGTGATGTTCTTGATCTGCGTGCAAACAGTTGGGTTCCCAGGCGGGAAGAGGTGAAACATCAAATTTCATCAACTGATAATGACCTGGATTTGCTGTTGGATTTTGATTTTTAACTAAGTATTCCTACCTTGATGTCACAGGTGAAAGCTAAAACCATAACAGAAATCCATACAGAGGCAGAAAAAAATCTTGGGTTGCGTCCAGGTGCCACTGCAAGCATTAGAAATAGTCGCAGCATTGTTTCTGGTGCTCAAGGGACCATGGGCCCTGGTGGCTTCCCAATCACCCGGCCTGGCTCTGGGGGGATGATGCCTGGAATGCCAGGAACCAGGAAGATGCCTGGTATGCCTGGAATTGATAATGACAATTGGGAGGTTCCAAGGACCCGAGCCATGCCTAGAGGTGATGGATCAGGTGTTCAGACTCGTGTCCAGCAGACCCATGTCCAGTCGCCATTGATGGGCAAGTCAATGCCACTGAACTCAAGACTGTTACCTCAGGGCAGTGCTGGTTTTATAAGTGGTAGGACAAGTGCTCTATTGCAGGGTAGTGGTCCCCCTCCTGGCCGCACTGCCAACTTTGGCTTGGGTATGGAACCTGCACTCCAAAGCCCTGTGCCTGCTAAATCTGTTCCTGTTGCATCTATTGTTCCAGCAGCTGAGAAACCAGTGACTCCTGCTGCCAGATTGAATTCAGATGACCTCCGGAGAAAAACAGTCTCACTTCTTGAGGAGTACTTTGGTGTCCGGATTTTAGATGAAGCACTACAGTGCGTGGAGGAACTAAAGTCCCCAGCTTACCATCCCGAAGTTGTGAAGGAGGCTATTTCCCTTGCACTAGAAAAGAGCCCACCTTGTGTTGACCCTGTTGCGAAACTCCTGGAGTTCTTGTTTTCCAAGAAGGTTCTTACCACTATGGATATAGGGACTGGATGTTTGATGTACGGATCAATGCTGGATGATATTGGCATTGATTTACCAAAAGCTCCGAATAGCTTTGGTGAGGTTATTGGGAACCTAGTTTTGGTTGGGGCATTGGACTTCAAGGTAGTGACGGAAATCATGAAGAAAGTGGAGGATGACAGGTTTCAGAAAATGATATTTGATGCTGTGATGAGGATTGTCAGTTCCAGTCCTTCTGGGCAAGGGGCGTTGGATTCGCAGGCAGCCGACATTGCAGCTTGCCAGAGCCTGCTCTAGTAAGCCTTACCCTTTGTTTGCAAGAGTAGATCAATTTCTGTAACCACTGAGATTGGATGTTCCATGCCTATGCCTATGCCTATGCCTATGCCTATTTTCTCTCTTTCCAATTGCCCCTTCCGTTTGCCCCCTTTTTTAAGGCGAGCAACTTGTATCACAATATGATGATAAGATGGAGCTGTGAAGAACAGATAAATTTTTATTGAGTTGTATATTTTGCCCGAGGTGATAGTAGTGTGTTTATTGAAGAAAAAAAAATGAGAACATAACACCATGGTTTTTGCTCTCAAAGTGCAGCTAATTATGGTCGGTCGAGAATTGGGGACCCAATGGTTTTGTATTGGATTAGTTTTTTTAATTTTCTTGACAGAGTTTAGTTTGTTTGTTTGTTTTTGGTTGGAACTGGTACCATCATAAATGCCATTGTTTCACCTTTGGAGAATAACTCTCTCATGTCTGTTTCCAGTTGATGATGATCCTTTGCCCTTGCAGTTTTGCTCTAGGGGTGTGCATAGGCTACTTGGGACTTGAATTGATTGAAATTCTGAGAATGCTTATTTTTATTGAGGTTGATTCCTCTTTTAGTCTCAGGCATCTGATTACAGGCTTCTCCCCCATTCATCTGGGGGGAAATTCTTACTTCATTTTGTTCATGTGGGTGGCCTCTCCATGAGATTTAACTTTTTAAGGTTACAAAATAAAATGATTGATGCTTGATTGTTTAACTGGACTAGTGTAATTCTATTAAAAAAACAAGTAATATTTGGAGATGGACAAGTGTGAGCTTGAGCCAAATTAAGGGCATATTTGGTAAAATTTAATACTTATTATTTAATTATTTAAGTTGATTTTAAGTTAAATTATATTTAAATTGTTGATTTAAAATTTATTGCTTAATTTTTAATTTTGGTAAATAAAGTTATTTGATAAAATTGACTTAAAATTTATTCTAAATCATTAAATTAATATATTTATGCCTATAAATTATAATTAAGGTAAATTGGGTTAAATAACAATAGAGGTAGCAAAATGAAAATAAAAAGATAAAATTAAGAAATAGACGTAAAAATAAGTTAATTATTTTTATTTTTTACTTAAAAATTTATATCATAAAGTTATTTTATTAAATATATTTAATTTATTTAATGAATTAAATCAAGTTATTAAGCTGGTTTATCAAATAACCACTAATTCTTGATCATAATGTACTTAGGTTTCATAATTACTAGCATCGAGTGGAATGAATTGATAAAATGATTCCAAATCTTCAAATTATGTGCCAATGGAAAGGATTCGGGGAGGGAAAAGATTAAAATTTTGAAATCTTTGATAAAATTTGGGCGCTATTAAAGTGGATACCGAGTTAAAAACCCCTTTTCCCCAAAAATATTTTATTAAGCTTTTCTATTCTGTAAATTGTTGTGTATTTTTACTCTTTAAATAAAAGTTACAGTATGATGACTTTTGGGCAAAAGGGCTGTGAAAGTTAATCATTGCATTAATATAAAGGATTTTACATTAATGGTTATAATCTTATCAAGAACCTATCTGGTGATGAATATGAATATTTATAATCTCATTAAAAGCTACTTTGGTAGTGATTTTGACTACAAAAAAATTAGCTATGTGACTAATTTTTGAAAATCTAGTGCTTATTCACCTTAATTTTTATTTTTTATTTTCCAATTTTAGTATCTTTAGTCTTCCTGTTTGGTGGCTAAAAAAGAGTTCAAGGCCAAAATAGTTTTTTTTTTTTTTAAGAAAAAAAAAGGCACATGTAGACCCCCTCCAAAAATATTCACCAAATTAGTTATTTGTTACCACGTAATTATTCATCTGTTTTTTTTAACCTTAAAACTATAGTCAGCAACTTTGGTTTTAAAATTTTCCTTAAAACAACATTCAGTGCTTTAAAATTATCTTAAAAACCTTGAAACCATAATCATTAACTATGGTTTTTAAATTATTTTTGAAACCACATTAAGTAATTGTGGTTTAAAATTATATTTAAAATCATAGTCACTAACTATGGTTTTCGGATTAAAATTTTGAAAAAAATTCTTAGCCACATGCACTCCCATAAGATTTTATATATTCATACTGAATAAAATATTTATTATTTTATAAATTATATCACATATGGATTAAATAAAAATATTTCTTTCATATTATTTTAAAATTTCATATGAAAATTAGAGCCAATGATAATGATTTTAAGGTTTTACTTATGAATATAACTTAATTGTAGTTTTAACTTATTTCTTCGTTAAAATGTTTAATTTTTTTAATTGTCAAGGAAATGGGTGAATATCATAACATCATTCATTTGAATTGATACTTTATATAAACTTATATGTATCAACCAAACTATTATAGTATTATAAACATGATAAAAGTTCTCAATGTGTGCTACATGATGAAATCTTTCTTTTTACGGTATATGGTCATATTTGATGGATTCATCTGGGTTATTTGAGAAGCCTCTATCTCTATACATTGTGATGTGTGTTCAACATGTGCTATTGAATATGATGGAATTAATGGAGATAGAACTCGATGTATACATGAAGCCCGATATCGTGTAGCATGAGATGTCCTCCTAAGAAAAGGTGGAGGTACAATGGACTCTATAATAGGTACAATGGATGCTAAGGCGATGTGTTGTGTATGGGTTAGTATAGAAGCCTCAAGTGGGGGTGCATCCATTGATATAGATTGCTTGGGTGAAAGTGGAGGTGAAGTCGTTAGTATGGATGTAACATGAAGGAGGAAAGGTGTTATGGTAGCCTCAGGTTGGGGTGAAGGGACTGGTATGGATGTAACAAGGGGGTGGAGGGGTGGGTCTAATGATATAGATGGTTGAAATAAAGGAATGGTAGATGATGTGATACTCATATGGGAGGGGAGGGGGGTGTTTGGTTGGAGATGAGCTAGTATGGATGCCTTAGGTATAAATGGGTCTAGTGATATAAATGATTGGATCAAGGGTAGATGGTGTGGAGGTCTCAGGTAGGGGTGAAGGGACTGGAATCGATGTCACTGGTGGATACGAGGATTGTACCAAACTAGATGACCGAGTTACATGTCGTTGACTAGCTTACTCACCACCTCTCCTTTAGCCTTTAATGGATTATACCCTAACAATAGTAGTTAATGACGGTGGTCTCATGGATGGCCTTGAAGATGTGGATGGCTCTTGTGTTGAGTGTATGTGATGGTCCTTTCCAATAGCACATAAAACATTAATAGAAATTCGATGAGTTTATTCCAAATAATTTGAAATAGCCATTTGTGTCACGGTGGTGATCTATATAAGAAAATGAAACATGAGACATTTACACGTAATTTAAGTTTAACCCTCATTTAAAAATGTTTTTGTGTCTCAAATGGTCTTACTAGTAATTTAGTGGCTGACATTGTACTATGGAACCTCATATGATCCTTATGCAAAAGAGGTGCATGTTAGGAACCTTAGATTACTCCATTCCCATGCCTTTGATTTCATAGGGTGCATGCATATATCCCTAGGCATCTCTAAATCTTTTGCAACATAATAAAACGATAATAAAAACCATTATTAACTAGTAGATCTAGAGATATAGTACTCATACCTAGATTTGGATGTTCCCAGATCAATGATTGTGGTAAAGAACAACCCTGAATAGTTTAGAGATCTCGTTCACCCAATATCTTCCTCCTGATAACTCGAACCATGATCTTAGCATTCCAATGTGTGGGCTTTGGAAGGGTGGAAACCTAGGTTTTTTTTTTTTTCTCTTTGAAGGTGGAAGATGACTATTTAAAATCCATTAGGAAACCTTAACCCCATAAAGAGGTATTTATAAGGTTCCCCTACTAGGCTTAAGTGACTTAAGTCCATATGGGCTTGGGTTAATTAATCTAGCCCAAAATGAGTCATAATTGATTTATAACCACACATGTCCATCTAATTAATCAATTGGCTCAATCCAGAGACCTTATTCACTATCATTTGTACAACCTTGCATAATTACCAAAACGCTCTTATGCACAGGAGTAAACCAAGAACCAATCCAACCCTCTTAAATTGTGCCAACATGGTATATGAGCTTAGAGTGGGGATCATTGGGACCCATAGGAAAATTGGCTCCCTCATAATCCAATTTTAAAGCTTATTCAACATCCTACTATAGAAAATCAATTGCACTCTAGTACCTTATGTAAATAATAATGAGACAAAGCTCAAGTTTGTGACTTACTATCCATTGCATGCAGATCCCTCATAAACTAGTGTTTATAATCTAACAAGGTCATTGTAGGACCTTAAACACTACCAACTCTCCTAAAAGCAATTAATGTTAGGAAATGCATATACTCTAGCCTTATAGTGCATTCATCTAAGCGCCTACGACGAACACAAGGGTAGTTGATGGACGCGGCCAACCCTCCTATCTGCCAACAATTCCCCCCCTCCCAATGACACCCCTAGGGTTCGAACTCATGACCTCGACTTTGATACCACTTGTAGGACCTCAGGCGCTACCAACTTTCTTAAAAGCAATTGCTGTTAAGAAAGACACATACCCCAGCCTTATAGTGCATTCACCCAAGCGCCCACGACGAACACAAGAAGAGTTGATGGACGCGACCAACCCTCCGATCTGCCAACGGTAATGCTATCACGTCACTATTATCCATTACATGTAAACTTTCCTTGAACTTGTGTCCGTAATCTAACAAGGTAGTGCTATCACCTATTAAGATTACTTCTCAAATCCTTGAGTTATAGATCTCACTTATTATGTGATCAACTAACATACTCTAACTCTAAGGAGTATGTGTCAAATTCCACTAAAGGAATTATTGTGACCATATATTTCATGATCACATGTCCTTTGGATCACCCAATGAGACACTCTATCTCAATTTCATTAGATATCATAGTGCTTCTATTGAGAATATTCGTTGTCATCAACCTTCATCAATAATGACCTAATCCATGGGGATGTATGACGATTTTAGGGTTTTAGCCATAGATTAATGCCTCATGTTGATTTCAACATAGGCTCCATATCCTCTTAAGGTTGAGAATCCATACAATATAGTATTTTGGTGAATAATGACAATTGATAGCCTTGCGTTATGTGTCATGATTCACTATAGTCCTTGTCCAGTGTGCATCACATACACTAGTGCACTCACCATTGGAAATCCATTCCAACAACCAAGACAAGTCATCCCCCCAATTATGAAGTGATGCACTATAGTCTCTGTTTGATTGCCCAAATCTATGAATTGATTGTAGACAACTTATTTATTTATAAGGAATCCATGACTTATATTTTTTATGCAACTCCTAATGTACCCAAGTCATGTACAATGTAAGAGATATGTACTTATTGTTCAATTCAATGTCAATGTATAAAAGGGATAACAACAGGATTGTCAAGTCTAACTTTGTAACATTATATTTTGTTTTTAGGGGATCAATCTTAACAAACTTCCACTAGCCCCAAAAGTAGACTAGGCACTGCAGAAAGAATTTGCTCTACAATTATATCACCTTTCTTAACTATCTCATAAATCAAGTAGTATTTCCTTTCCATATGTTTTCTTTTCTTGTGGTAACTTGGTTCTTTAGACTGTGCCACCATCCTACTGTTATAAAAAATAGGATATTGGATGATACAGCAAAGGGAACTACCCTTAGTTCTTATAAGAAACATCTTAAGCCATTTGACTTTCTTTGTTACTTCAAAAAAAAAAAAAAAAAAAAAAACCACTTAAAGTGTACAATGCAAAATTCCTCATCAAACTGAAATTCTAATTCCATGTTCCCAAGGAGTACCAACTCGTCGCAAAGACTCACAAGCATATATCCTCTTGTTCTCTTAAGATACTTGCATATGTGCTTGACATCTCCCCAAATCTCTAATCATGATATGAAGTAATATCTACTCACTATTCCTATAACAAAACAAATGTTACTTAAGGCTACCCATTATAGAAGCATAGGATACCGCCTTAATGCGATCTCTCCTCAAATGTCCAAGAACATTGATCATGAGAAAGACAACTCCAAACCCAAAGGGTAGCAAACCTTTTTTAGAGTTTTACATCATGCACTTGACCAAATGCTCATCAATGTAGGTGATATAGTACAATTTTCCTATTCTTGTAATCTTAAAAGAACTTATAAATGGCTCCTTCTAGATTTTCATTTAGAACTAAGTAGACAAATAGATCTTGATTGATACCTACATCATTCAAAATGAGTAAATTATCATCTACTCACAAGATCTAAGAACACTATCATGCTTCCCTATTCCTTCTTGTACATATAAGGCTCTTTGCTATAAAAATGTTTGGTTGTAGTATCTCATAAATGAGATGCATTGCAATGGATAGGAGTACTTTGATGGATTTGAGTATGGTTACTATTGAAAAAGTTTTCCATAGTTGAAACAAAGTTTCATACTATAACTTTTAGCTACAGTCTAGCCACATAAAAATCAAACTTTCCATCTACTCTTTTGTTTTTTTATAGATCATCTTACATTTATGGGTTTTATCCCTTTAAGTGCTTCTACAAGAACTCAAACTATGTTAGAATACAAATATTCTAATTATCCTTTCATAGTCAAGAATGAACATGAAAACCGTTCACTACTTCATCATAATCCATGGGAAATAAACTTCCCACTATAATGAGGTACTGGTGCACTTAAAATCATAGGAATTGTAAGTCTCTAACATTTGGATCCATAGTATCCTATGCAATGTGGGACTATTTTTTAGTGTATTCCAATCCATATCACTTTTTGCCTTATTCCTTATCATATAGTCTTCATCAGAAATATGACATTTGTAACAACAAATAAGGTTATGCTTGTTGATCTATTGCCACACGAGGCATTGTAGCTCGATCTATTAGGATGTAAATGCATAGTATCTGTATAATAAGATTTTAATTTGTCTTTTCATGTTTTGACATTCTATTAAGATCAATTTGACACATAGAGATTGGATAGATAACATATGGATACGTTGCATTACCATTGATAACATGTGCAACAATGTTACTAATGATGGGTTTTGACATTCACATGTTTTATGGAAGCCTTAAATAAGATATTTGATTAAATATTTTTTAATTATATTTGTGGTTGGTTGGGAGATTTTTCAAATGATGTTTTACCTCATATTTTCTTTGACATTGTTATGTGGCATAAATTAGATTGAGTTTTATGATAGTTTGGTTTTCAACAAGGAATATATTTGCATTATTTATAGAGCTAGACCTATATTTAGTAGACAAGCAAGGACAAAATTGGTACAATTAGTTCGCATTCCATGCCTAGCATGTTAATCACACTAAGCTAATCGCTCCAAATATATTGTGATGACACCATCTGTCATTTTTTTTCATAGATTTTCACGACCCGAAGATGGTACATTATTATAGGATTACATGATTATTGACCACACCCATTGTGCATAGAGATCAAATGGGGTTCCATAATATAGTGACCGTCATCGCTTACTAATAAGATCATTCAATTCAATTAAAAAATCTTACTATAAATTAAGGTTAATAGAAGATTCGAGGTATTGATGCTGCGTTTATTTTGTTTTATTTTTTATTTTTTATTTTTTACTACAAATCACATGATGCAAATTGCTAGTTGATCTATTGGAGTTACCTTAGCTAATTTAAGAGATATTCATTAGATTGTTAGTGATTTTTTACATGCCATTGGAAAGGTTCACCACACAAACCCATCATGTGAGTCATCTACACCATCAATGCCAACCATGAGACTATTTGAATTGATCAACACTACTATGTTGCAACTCATTAGAGTTTAAGGAGAGGTAGTAGTTGAGACTTAGACCATTTGTGCATCAATCTAAGATAATCTTAACATCATCCACATATCCACCTAACATTGGCTACCCTACCACCATTTGAGGTATCTACATCATTTGCAATCCCTTCACTTGTGCTATCCACATCATTGACTATACTCTTACTTGAGACACTTATATTAGCTTGTGCATTACCACTAAAGACTTCCACATCTTTTGCCCTCCTTTAGTCGAGCTATCCACATCATCAATTTGAATCTCACTTGAGACATCCATACTAAACCCTTTACCCCACATGTTCAAAGCATATGTCCTACTCTTATCAAAGATTGCTACACCATCTACCCTCCTTAACATAGACCATAGAGTAGTGAGCTTTTGGAATAAGCCTTCAATTATTCTTTTCTTACATTTGTAGAATTGCTATTATCTATTTTTAAAGGTTTTATCAAGGCATCATTAATGAATGATGACATAGAATTCTGGCATGTAAGGCATGGAGATCCTCAACAAACTTATTTACCTTTACTCATTACATTAATTCATTTCTCAACATTGCAAAGTATTCCTTTCAATTAGAAGTTCATATATCACCATAACCATATGGACTAGGTAAGACCCAAAGTTGTTCTTTTATGTGTAGCAATGCTCTTCTTTATCGAGTTAGGCATTGTATGGAGTCTCTTAATATTATCAATTTATTTAGAAGTGCATGTTATAGGCAACACATGCTCATGACATCACTTCATACAATGTAGGGTTTAGAGTTTAATCCCCACATAAAGCATTTGTATTGTCAACTCATTCAAGTGCATTGTAGATGTTATTCTTGTTAGCATATTGCTCATTATTATTGGTGTATGACCAACAATGTATGTATTCGGCTAGTCTCCTCTTGAAGTAAACGACGAATTCATCTGGAATAAGAAGTGTCCGGATGGGTTTTTCAAGCACACTCCTCTGAAGCTTAAGTTGGGTGAGGAAGAGTTAAGCAAGAGAACACAGGGAACTATTCATGTACCTTCCTTATGGTGATTGATGGCTATTTATTCTTGCCCAAAAGTAACATTCTCTCTCTACTTTAATTGTGTCTTTGATTATGCTTTTATTGTCTTTAATGCCAATTATTAATCGGCTCGTAACGGCTTTTGAACCTTGAAGTTTGGTGTTTATGCTTAGTAATGGTTGTGACATTTAATGCGTTTAATGTCTTTTGTATTTAATGCTAGACAGGCGGCGAGGATCCGGATAGTTTTTATCTGTCTACATGTTAAGATGGACGGACAAGGATATTCGGTGGACAGACGATGATACATGGCAAGTGCAGGACGAGTCATGTTGGATGGAGGCGAGCATCCCACAATTATCACCTATATTGCTTGTAGGTGTTATTATCAATTTGATGACACAGTATCTTGTAAAGAGCTTGAATTGTCAATCATTTCTTGTACAATTGTAGATATAACTAGCAAGCGACAATATTAATCAGACATGATAACTTGAATTGAGTTTACAACCCAACTGATGTTATTGTTGATATGAGGACCTACTACCTTATAAAGAATTTGTATTGTCAATTCATTCATATGTAGTTTCGATGTGGTTGAGGAATGACTATTAATTAAACATGATCACCTAAATCGAGTTTATTGTCCAATTGATGTTTTTATTGATCTTGCGATACATTATCCACTAAGATTTTGTATTATTAATTCAATCAAGTGTAGTTACAAATATAATTGTGAACGATCATATTAATTACACGACCTCTTCAATCGAGTTCACGACCTAATTAATGTTATTGCTCAGCGAATGACATATTGCCCCATTTAGCGTTTACATTGTTAATTCATTCATGAGTAATCATAGTTGTAGGTAGGAATGACTATGTTAATCAAACACGATTGTATTAATTGAGTTTACCATCCAATTGATGTAATTGCCCATTTAGTGACAGACTTGTGCTATGAAAAGTTTCTATTATCAATTAATTCATGTTTAATTACAAATGTTATAACTATTTGAGATAATGTTACTTTATATTATTCAGACTATATATATCCACTGTAGGATGCAATATTACATTCATTAAAAAGAAAACCTACTATTGAATGGAAACATGTGTTTGAGAGTTCAAGAAATGATGCAAAGGTGAGGTTGGCGGCACTAGAGCTCCGAAGGCCACAGTCACCGACGCAAAATGTCGACGTCAAACACCGACTCTCATCAATCCTTGAAATTGGCCGTTGCCATGGCTCTCCTCCGTTCTAAGCTCCTCCACAACACCAACCCTCCTCCTCCACATTCCGACGCTCTTCGTTGGAAGCGAAAGGTCTCTGACCTAAACTGCCGATTCTTGTATTAGTCTCTGCCTTTTCTTCTCTTTTCTTTGCGCCCAAACTGAGCCTAATTGCCTTTGCTATATCCTGGAGTTTCAGGCCAAGGAGCGAAAACAAGAGCTTCTGAGGCTCAAGGAAGATCTCAGGGAAGCCGAAGGTCCTTGAATTATCTTTCTCACGCTCTGTTTCGGTTTCAGTCGTCGTGGACAGATCGTGCTTAGGTTTTGTGCTGCTTTTTTCGTTTCAGATGGTTTACGACATGATCTCTTCCCGCCAAGCGCTTCTTGCAAGTGCCATTTCTTCGATGATTTGGGGAAATTGAGCCCCAATCAGTTCGAACGTGGCTCTAATCGCAACTTCAATGATGTTCTTCGCCGGAGATTTCTCAGACAAGGTTTCATTATCACCGTCGTTAGCATCATCAGCTTTGTATTTTAATTTTGTTTTCCCAGCAGTTTGATTGCCTTTGCTTTTCAGTGCGGTTGAAGGAACGAAGGAGAAAAAGAACGGATGATTCAATCAAACATAACCATTATTCAGGTATATAAACAACTATGGAAATAGTTTGGCTGTTCACTTAGTTTTTATTTTCTTTTGAGTTTCAATAATCCAATGTGCAATCCCTAGTGTCTGGAAATTCATAGTCTTGTACAAATGTGTGGTCTGGTTACAAGTGCAGATATAGTCTGCGAGGATGAAACAGAACAACTTAGGGCCTCAATTGATTTTCTGGTGGAGCTTTGCGACACTGCTTCTCCTGTCAGTGTTCTTTACTCATTGTTTCTGCAGGCTTTCCTTCCACTTAGATTCTATAAATGAATACTTATTTGAATGAATATTAATTATATTTTTTAAGTTCTATATTTTTTTTTAAACCTATTCTGCAGGTGGAGAACAGTAACTTCACAAACTGGTCACACCAAGCTGTAGACTTTATTTTAGGTAGCGTCTTGTGCTTAATTTATTATCACTTGAGTTTCCTTTAAATTGTATATAACCTTCCTAAAGGTAGATTCTATAACCTGTTTCATTAGCATGCTATTATCCTTGAAACAAATATTTTAGGATCAATAAGTATCTTTGGCACATTTGTCGATGATGTAATTCTTAATGGAATGTAACAGACCACATGCCACTTCTTGCCTTCTTGGTGTATCATTGTAATCAGAAGCCTTAATATTACCCTGAAATTTGTACTTGGAAGAAATTGATTGTTGAATAAAAATGTTTAGTGACAGGAATATTCTTGAATCATATTAAAATTTGTTTTGGCTAAACAATTGCTAAACTAATATTCCAGCCATTAGCAAATCATGATTGAAATTGAAACATGGAAAGGGATATGGTGAATTTACTAAGTGATCGGCAATGTCAAGTATCAACAGTGATTTCAAGCTATGACAGTTTGGCATTTGATGAAATTTTAGTAATATTGTACCTATTGCCAGAAAGTCAAGAAACAACTTGTTAATAGAAGCATGGGAGCTGACATTTGGATTTTGAGATGGAAGTATGGTACTGCCTGAATAGATACAATAAAACTAAAATATACTTAAGACACCAAGGATGACATTAATGGAGAAATAGATGAGGTAGAGTCATTGAAGATGTTTGGTCATTTAGTTGAAGGCTCTACAAGAACAAGAGGATGGAAAAAAAGAACTTTTTTTGGGCAGGGTGTAAGATGTGGTTGAGTTGGGCATAGATTTTAGAAACATTCTTGAAATGTACTTTACTTTGATGCTGTAGCAAGTTTCCATAACCATCTTTGTATGAATTATGAAGTGCTGCAGCGCATATTCTACTTCCCTATAGTTTGGGTTGGTGGGCTATACCAATTGTTTAGTTGTTCTTTCCTTGCAGTCACAACTTAGGAGAGGTAGTTTGAGAAACTTCTATGATTTATTATTACAAGTTTCTTCATTTATGCTCTTCTAGTTACCATTCTCCTTACTTTGATTGGGTGTCAAACTTTCAATATCAGATATTTCCATGTTATCTCAAGATTCTTAATGTATGACTTCTTTTTAAATGGTTGCTTGGTCTAGTTTAATGATTTTATGCTTGTAACTTGAAGCTTCATTGAAGAATCTGCTATCAGTGAGAAAGAATGTGGAATACATTGAAGGAATTATTAACAGCTTAATTATGCATTTGGTCAGAAGGTTGTGTACGCCCTTAAAAGGAGATGGTAAATAGCTAGATGTGCTTGAAATTTAAAATTTAATCCATTCCTAGTTCCATGTTTTAGAAATTTATGTTTGGTGAATCTTTGTGCTTTGATAGTTAAGTTCTTAGTTATTTCTAGTTTGTGATCTAGAAAGCTTCATCTTTGCTAGCATCCTATGTGAAGGAGCTGTTTCATTTCACACAATAACAAAAATAATCTAGGATGTTGAATGTTTAAAGTTCATTCCATTTACCTGAGTTTCATTTCTCATGTAGGAAATTTGCCTCTCTTGGTATGACTTTCTAAAATTTATGAGAGATGTGTCTTAAATCTTTAAGAAACAATGTTTCATAAGAAGATTTATGATTTCTAATCATTGTAAACACTGAAGTTTGTGATGTTTTCTAATGTGAAAAGGTTTGATTATGCTTGCTACTTTTAATTCCCATTTTTCTATTGCCCCTTGGAAATTGATCATATGAACATGAAGAACTGAGGCAAAAATAAGGGAAAAACAAATTGCCCATCTTGGATATGAAAGAAAGGACAATCTCTAATTCAATTTACTTGAACTTGTGAAATAAATAGAAGTAATGATGTAATAGTTGTGTGATTTAGATACTGCTAAAGCAATCTCTCACCTTGTGCTAAGCAAAGAAAGATTTTGTTTTGGATAGAATGATAAGTGCCTTTGTTTGATAAGTAAATAAGATTTTATAAGAACAAACACCTAAAGGGGTGCAACCCATATGCATGGCATGTATACAAGTACCACTTAAAAACAAAAAAACAAGTAAAAAGGAAAGACTCCTTACATCTTGAAGACAACCAAAACATAAACAAAATGTACTAGGAATAGCCTTTTTTCACTAACTCATCGGACCACTCAAATTGTTGGTTCAAAAGAATAGTTCTCAGCTCCAATTCTGATAGGTTTAAACCATAGAAATTTCTCTCTCTCTCTCTCTCTCTCTCTCTCTCTCTCTCTCTCTATATATATATATATATATATATATATATATATATATATATATATTATGTTCATTCCTTATACTTAAAAATTAAACATAGTAGAGCTGCATTCCATACTTTTCTATCCCCTTACAAAAATTCCTTCCCAACTATGTTACATGGGTTCGGGCATAAATGTCAAGTGCAGGAACTTGTCTAGTTGTGAGATCCTATGCATCCTAAACACTTAGGACATGAGGATTCAGTTGAAAAGGATTTCAATTTTCAACCATAGGTGTGGGTACTTGGATATGATCTTAATGAGAAATAAATTAACACTAAATATAAGCACAGTAAAATAAGTATAAGTTACCTACATGGGTAATTGTTGTTAGAAAATATATTTATTATATTTTTTTCTGTTTTAACAAGATGCTAATTATTATTTTCCTTTGATATTACTATTAATTGTACATGAATAACCTATTTATTATAGGTCTTTTATTTAATGAGATGCTAAGGAAAGTTTTTTTTTAAAAAAAATTATGCCACATTATTAGTAAACTTTAATTAGTTTGAAAATTTTAAAATTTATATTGATTTTGTAATAAAAATCTTCTAATATACTAGATGTTGATAAAATATAATTCATATTTAATTTCTTATCATGCCACTTTTTTATATTAATTATTATAATTTATATCTAGATTTTTAAGATATTAATTTTGATATTAATTTTTAATATTTTTACGCTATTAATTATTATATTTATTTTTAAATTTATCTATTATAATTTAAAAAATAAGAAAGAGATAACGCGCTTCTTCACTTACAAGAGTTAGAAATTAATTAAAAAATTCTTTATTTTTTTTACAATTTATAAGTAGCAAAATAGCTTATGCAATATAAATATAATTAAAAAAAATTAAAAAAGAGATAAAACAATCATGCAGATGTATATAAACGAATACGACTCGGATCTCATACATACACCCATGCTGTGTTGTGTCGACATGGGTATTTTGGTGAAATTAACATGTCCATGTATCACAGCTTGCCAACTAATCAGGGTATCCTTAATTTACTCAAGAAGCCCCAAGGAATACTGAATGTTGAAAACAATAAACATCATGAACTTTGAGCAATCCCATAATCGATAAGTAAATGGTTAGCTAACTCTTCCTTCTGCTTATGCAAGCACCACTAATTGGCTAATATTCCTACTGTTACACCCAAATTTGTCCAAAATAAGAATCTTCCCTCAAACAAAGAAACCAAATCCAGATAGAAGAAATATTTGATAGTGACCGGTTATTGGGCGATCTTTCATTTTGAAGAATTTAACATCAACAGTGACACCTTATTTTTCTGGTTGGAGCATTTTACTGTTTGCATTGGAAATATGCTTGCCATTCTATAGAAAAATTTGCTGATGGTAATAATATAACATTGTTGGCATGCTCTCCTTTGAAGTCCTTAATGATACTACCATTTATTCTCCTGTTTAATTTCTCTTAATCAATTGCCTTCCTATGTTTTTTACATTTTATTTCAGAGTTACATCATTTGGATGCTGATCACCAGTTCTATGTCCAGCACTTGATCCGCAAGCTTGGAAGTGATCCCTTTGTTGGACACCGGGCAATACTCTCAGTTTCTCAAAGAATTTCTTTGATAGCTGAAAGTTTGCTTTTCTTGGATCCTTTTGATGATGCTTTTCCTAATTTGCATGGTTGTATGTTTGTGCTGTAAGTATTCTAGTGTAATTTGTTTAGAACTATAATCATCTGTATGATTCTAATTGTCTATTGCAAAATCACATTCTTTTGGAAACTGAAGTCAATTAGTTGTTAGCTGTATGTTATATCTTAATTATGAGACAGAATCCTATCTTATTGTCTGCTTGATAGGTGCTTCTCACGGATGCCAGTCCATAACATGAAATTATGTAATATGGTGTTATGGTGCCCTATGGTGTTAATAGCATAAATATTACATTAAAAAAGTAAGTTTACCACATAAAACTCTAAGTAGAAATTTTAGGTGCAGTTTACTAAATAGATTTCTAAGGATTGGCTCCTGCTGTGGATTTGAAGAGTTATATTATTTTGAAGCTCATTATAGTTACTTTATACTTTGTTTTGTTGTTAACAACCGCTATTTCTGATTTAGGTCAGTTAAATTCAATATTTGGAATGACCATTTTCCCCAAAGATTACCTTCAGTTATCACTAATGTTCTTTTCTTTTCTTTTTCCTTTTTCCTTTTTTTTTTTCAATTTTTTTTGCATCTCATTAGTGTCATTAAGATTTCCATAGTTATAGTGAGACAGCTAGAATTTGCTGACAGGTGGCTGTGCTCAGGAGCTCAGTGCTCTTTGATGTGTTAGTACTTGTGGCCTTGCCCTTTTCCTGAAGATGACTTTATGAAGATCTACAAAGCTTATTTCTGCCTTTTTTCCCCTCTTCTTTGCTTTTTTTTCTTTCTTCTTCTTCATTCTTTCTTTCTTTTTTAATTTTATTATTATTTTTATTTTTTGCTTGTGGCTGTACCTCTCCAATGATATCTCCCTTTATCAGCGTAAGATATGAATAGTGCATTTCTCCATGATGATCTTCATGAGGTTTCGGCATGCTTGGTGTTCCTTCAATCATCCTTAGCATCCTTCTGCCATTTATGGTCCCGAATGGGCTTTATTGACAGTAGTTTTCTAGCAAGTGTGCTTGAGTGGTATATGTCAAACAATGTGATTATTACTGTCTCATATTCATTCTATCCATTTAAGCAAATAATAATCATCCTTTGAAATGGAAGATCTTGAGTTCATTAACATTTTTAAAAAAAATATTAATCTCTTGCAGTACTTGTATTTATCTGCTTTCTTGGTTTAAGTAGTGAAATCTATTGCAGTAATTTCTTTCTTTCTTTTTTCTTTCTTTTCCTTTTTTCAAGAACTGTTTCTTTGCTTGCATTTTCCTTTTTGTTATCTTATCATGTTCCCCTCACCCATTAAATAGAATTCAAATCATATGAAAAATTTTAGACACAATACATTGCCCTGTGGTGTTTCTCAGATAGCCTTGTCTTATTTTTTATATGGATGACAGGATCCAGCTTATTGAATTTCTGATATCAGACTACTTATTGGTTTGGTCAAGAGATGAAGGTTTTGACAACAGTAAGTATCCTTCCCACCCTCTGCACATGTCTATTAGCTTTTAACATCTATTGTAGCAGTCTTGCTTCATTATCACCAAATCACCAGCAATACGATTCCTGGTTTATAATTAAGAAATGAAATCTTATACTACTATACCTCCATGAGTTTATGTAGTGCTGAAAACATTCTCTATAATTACTGTCCATATTGGATTCAAGACCAAGTTTTCAAACATACATGAGCAACTGTGGAATGATATGCAGTTTCAAATTGCAGTGCTGTTTGTCGAGTGGGTGACATCAATTCTTCATGCACGGAAAGCATTAAAACTCTTGGAAAGCAGGAATGGGCTTTATGTTCTATACATGGATAGGGTGACTGGGGAATTGGCTAAACATGTGGGTCAGGTTTCACTACTCCAGGAGCTCAACCCTGATATTATTAATATCCTGTTCCATTGACAAAATTCTTTTGCATATTTTTCAGCACTGTAAACCACATGCCTGAAACTTTTCCTGTAAATCTATTTTTAGTTTAAAAAATAGAGACGGTTCTGCGCACTTGAACATTAGGATCATGTTCCTTCAACAAAATTCAGAACCAGAGGACCTCACTCTCTCTTATCATCAGTTTTCTCAGTAGAAAATATAATGATATTTTGTGGTTCTTTCGTTTAATCTTGCCCATGTCGTCTTATCTCAGTAATTATTGCCACTGCCTATTCTAGTGGATGATGGGATCACGAGGCCTAAGCTGGATAGGTGGTTAAAGTATCTGCTTGGCATTTTGAGGTCAGGACAGAGGTCCTGGCATAGAAACGGATTTGTTTTCGTTGGGGTTCTGTCATCGACTCATTCCCGGGTAGCTGTCTCCTTTACACCCAGTAGCTTTCTTGCTCACCCATTGCAACAGGGAAACAACTGGCTGATAAAACCCAGTTCCTTTTGCACCTGGAAGGTTGGACTAGGACAAATTCCAAGAGTTGGTTCCAGATCATTTTCTTAATGTATTTTGCTAAATGCTCTAGCTTAGGATATGGTCAGTTTATATCTGCTCATACAAATTCTTATTGTTGTCATCAAAAATGGAAAATCAGTAGGTAAAGTCCAAGCATCGAGTTTATCTGGCATTGAACACTCTGGTTCTTGATCTCCAGATCTTTATGCCTGCGTATGCCCTCCTCCGTTGCTGCCAATTTTGTATTAATCCAGGTTTGAATCTGTAAAATTGATGGTTGTGAGAGAAAGTGATTTTTCCTTTTTGTTTTCTCTTCTCCTTTTACTTATTAAACACAGGAAACAGCACTGGAACAATTCAAAACAACTCAAGGGTTGAGGTTCTGGATGATTTGTCTGGTAAGTGGGCTTGAAGATGGTTTCCGCCTATGGTCTTGGTTTAATATCATCGTCAGGAGCGAATCACTCTGCATTCATTAATGAGTTGAGCATAAAAAGTATTTTTAAGGTTTGGTTGCAAACCTTTTTCTTTAATACAAAGAAGTATTATAGAACCTTATCTTAAAAAATAAAGATTTTGAAAATCTATTTAAAAAAGATGTCAAATTTTTTTTACTACATGAGATGGCAAAGCTGGTTATGTTTTGGACAAAATTTTTATTTTTTATTTTTGAAAATAAAGACTTCCATATAAAATATAATAATTTTTACATAAAAAATTAGAAATTAAAAGTTTGTTTGGTTGTATGATATAAAAATAGTTTTTTATTTTTAAAAATAAAAAACTGTTTTTAAAAGTTTGTAACATTGATTGACCATTATTTTTTGGAAACTTTTTTAAAAAACGAAGTGAAATAAATAACAACTTTTAGAGAAAAATAAAAATTGAATTCATCCTATTTATAGAACAAAAAGAAAACATAGAATGAAACTTATTTTTAAAAGCTATTTTTTATTTTTTAATCTAAAAACAGTTTTTAAAAGTAAGTTTAAAAAAAAAAATGGTCAAAAGAACTTTATTTTTAAAATTTGAAAAAGTATATTTACTCTCTTAAAATTTTAAAACATTAAAAAGTATTTTTAAGATTACCTTTATCCAAACTAATTTTTTTTTATATTTAATATAAAAATTTTAAAATATTAAAAAGTGTTTTTAGAATACCTTTATCCAAATGTAAAAGTAAAATATTAGAAAGTATTTTTAAGGATACCTTTATCTAAAATCTCAAAATTTTAAGATATTACAAAGGGTTTTTTATATTTAGTTGAATTTTAAAAATTGTAATATTTATATTTTATAGATTTTATTTTATTTTATTGAGTATTTGTTTTTAAAAATAAAAAATAAAGAATTTATCTAACCGTAATACAAGTCATTTAGCATTATTATTGTTTGTAAAACTAAAATAAAATTATACATCCAATCAATACCGATTGACTGATTAGGTATCTCTCAAAAGGACTTTTCGGTGAAGGACGGTGGCGTACTACTCTAGGTTGCTGAGAGCAGCAGCGGTGGCGCGGAGGCCGGCGTCCATGAGTATTGGCGGAATCGGACAAATGACTTTTTCAATAAACAAAAAGTAGTTGACTAATTTACTCTTTGTTCTTGAGTTGAGTAATTCAAAGTTATATCTATCTATATATTTATTTAACATTATTAGTACCTAATTGCGTGTTAACACGTGATTATATCAGATGTGGTTTGTTTTCATCACATATCATGAGCTGTGTCATGATATGGAAAAGAATCCCCAAGCTTATAGTATCAATATATAAGACTAACTTATAGAATGGAAAAGAATCCAAAGAGAAAGGAGTGAATTATACCCAAGTTAGCAAGAGGAGATGACTTTATTTGAAAGTATTTTTTCAAAAATAACTTTTAAAATAATATTTGAAAATATTTTTTGAAAATTATTCTTTAATATTTTATAAATCAGAAATATATTTGGAATGTATTTAACCTATTTTCTATATTCTAAATAAGTTTTAAAAATAAAATAGAGTTCTTTTCATTGTTAAAGATGGTCTATTTGAAAACCAAAAATATGTTTAGAAATGTGAAACGTACTTAATTTGTTTTCTATGTTTTTAAATAAGCTTTAAAAAACAACTACAATACTTTATTTTTAATAATTAATTCTCCATATTTATATAATTATTTTTAAAAATAATTACTAAAAAACAAGTGATTAATATAATAATTAATCAGTTTGTTCCCCTCCATTATTGGAGGCAATCATATAATAGACAATTATTTTTATGTCATAGGTACAACCGAGAAATCATATAATATACATAGGGGAAAGAATAAACAACCGAGAAATCAAAATAAAAAATATAATATTGGATTTGTGTCTAGTGCTTATCTTGTACAAGTGAATAAAATTTGAAATCGTGAAGAAGCGGTCTAAGGTGTGAATACAAAGAGTGAAGAATTTAAACAAATATCATATCCTGGATATGAAGTGTCGAAGTTTGAATGAAATTAGTGAAGTCATATAACATATAAATATATATATATATATTTATTTTGTGAAAAAATAATATAATATTTATTATTATGGTAATTATTCATGATTAAATAGTTAATTTGTTGTGGACCCCGCATTTCGGCTCATGCGTTTCCCACTCGAAGGCCAGCTCGATTTTTATTTTGAAAAACGATTTCATTTATTGATTAAGAAAATGACTTGGAGTCGCCACTTATTTTCGTTTTATTTTTTTAAAGGGTAAACAAAATAAGAAAGAAAACCCTAAGTGCAACTCCTTATTTTGGAAAAGGTGATCTACGAAAAAACCGGATCGGGTTCAGGGGTCAGGTTACTTATTGGGAAGGTACGGTAACGACCGTAGCACCCCTCTAAGTCCCTAAAGTCGGGTCTCTACTAATAGAATGAAGCTGACATGGCAATCAATGAGAAAATCAATGAATACTCGAAGCGATCATGCACATATGGGAATCAAAACATGTATAAAGAATGAACAAAATATGAGTGGATACGTACCTGGTCCTCCAGTCGCGAATGCGCTATCATGGAACAGGATTAGTGAATACGAATAGATAAAATTATGCGCATGTCAAGGAACAGAATAAATCAAACAAGCATGGTAAATCAATCAATCAATCATAAAATCACATATGCGGGGCCCCCACCAAAGCCCGATTGATCTTGCCTGAATTAATCTCACGAAACCCATTATTTTGGAATTATGAAGATTCATCATTCTTGCTTGTGTAAAAAAACAAAAGAGATAGAACATTATTTAAAAAATTGAAGTGGAATTAAAGCTATTCGAGAGAAAACTGGATTTTTGAGATTTATTTGAAAATTAGAGTCTCGAAAATTATTTGAAGATTGAAGTCTTGAAAATTAAATTTAAGAATTGGAATTTCGGATATTAAATTTGAAAGAAATTAGAATTTTGGAAATCGGAAATTAAGTTCAGAAATTGGAATTTTGAAGAATTGTTTAAAATGGAATTTCAAAATAAATAACTAAAATAATAATAATTAAATAAATTAATGTGAATATTAGAATTTTCAGAAATAGAAATTTAATTCGGAAATCGAAAGTTTTAAATGAACTGTTTAAAATGGAATTTTAGAATAAATAAATGAAATAAAATAATTAAATGGATTAATGTGAATATTGGAATTTTTGGAATTATAAATTAAAATCGGAAGTGGAAATTTTAATAAATTGTTTAAAATGGAATTTTAGAATAAATAAATAAAATAATAATAATTGAATAAATTAATGTGAATATGGGAATTTTCGGGACTTAATTCGGAAATCGGAAGTTTAAAAGAATTGATTTAAAATAGAGTTTTAAAATAAATAAATAAAATACTAATGATTAAATAAATTAATGTAAATATGGAAATTTTTGGGATTAGGAATTTAATTCGGAAATAAAAGGTTTTAAAGAATTGATTTAAAATGGAGTTTCAAAATAAATAAATTAATGGGAATATGAGAATTTTCGGGATTAGGAATTTAATTTGCAAATCAGAAGTTTTAAAGAATTGATTAAAATGGAGTTTTTTTTAAAAATAAATAAATAAATAAAATACTAATGATTAAATAAATTAATATGAATACAAAAATTTTCGGGATTAGGAATTTAATTCGGAAATCAGAGATTTTTAAGAATTGATTTAAAATGAAGTTTTGAAATAAATAAATAAAATACTAATGATTAAATAAATTAATGGGAAAATTAGAATTTCTGAAATTATGATTAAATTTAGAAAGCGGAATTTTGAAGAGTTGTTTAAAGATTGAATTTCAAAATAAACAAATAAATAAATGAATAAAAGGATAATGAATAACTTGATGTAAAAATTGGAATTTCGAAAATTGGAATTAAATTTAAAAATTGGAATTTTGAAGAATTATTTAAAGAAGGAAGCTTGAAAATTAAATTTTAAAAAATGGAATTTTAAAGAATTGTTTGGGAATGAAATTTCTGAAAATGGGATTCGAAGGGAATTGGAGTTTTGAAAACTTATTCGAAGGTGATATTTTAAAAGAATTAAGTTTGGAATTGTGGAATTTTTGAAAAATTAATTTTAAGAATTTGAATCCCGGATAATTAAATTCAAAATTAAAACTTTAGAGAATTATCATGAGAATTGAATTTTTTTTTTTAATAAAGATAAAGATAAATAAATTGGAGCTACGGAAAAATAGAATTTCAAAAATTAGAATTATGCAAACCAATTTTAAAATTAAACTTTAGAAGATTGTTTCGAAAATGATGTTTATCTCGTTTTATTTTATTGTATTCTATTCATTTATTTCATTTTATTATTATTATTATTATTATTATTATATATTTTAAAAGTCAGAGATATGGCAGTGGGTATTTGGCTTCTTTGGACGGAAAATGGCTTGGAGAAGAACAGTGGCAGCGCAATAGGAAGGACATCGACAACGGGGTAATGAGCTGCAGAAAAATCAAATTGGTTGGCGGCGACGGGGTGAGGCAGATTGAGATCTGGGGCCGAAAGACCGACGATTACACCCGGAGACGACGCCTCTCAACTAGAAGACTCCATGGTGTTGCTACTGCTCGTGGTTGGCTTCTAAGGCTGATGCTGGTGATTGTGATTCTCATTTTGAATCTGATATTGACTCGATTGCTGAAGCGGCATGGTTAACGGAAACGTCGGATATGTCGACGGAAAATTAGTCTTGGCCTTGAGATGCATCCTCCACGGAGTCGAAAGTGTTGAACCAGACCCGAGTTTTCTTCCGTGGGTCCTGGATCTTGGCGGCAAACCTGCCAAACGGCCTCTTGCGCACGCCTCTATAGTGGATCTCCTCGTTTCCGAATAGCCCGACGGCTACACCGAAAAGTTTGCCTCTCGGCGCCCTTCGCTTCGTGTTCTGGCGCGAGTGTTTTTGGAAGCAGTGAACGGAAATGAAAACAGAGGGACATAGAGAGAGGAAAAAAATAAAATAAATAAAATAAGGGAGAAGTGGCAACGTTGATCGACCCATGACAACCCGAGAAACCAACGAAAATATATATGCAATCGTCTATCATTCATGCTCAAAAACCAATAAAAATCTATCCAGAAGCGGCAAAGGATGAACAAAGAACAGGGTAATGAGTAGATAAAAAATATAAAACATAAAAAAAACCATACCTAGAGGCGCTTCTTTTCTTCTCCGAACTTCACTCTTCTTCTCCTGCGATCCCCTCCTCTCTCTGGATCCCCCGCTTGAAGAAAGCTCCCCCCATATATCTCCTTTTCTTTTCTTCTTTCCTCTGTTTTGTGTCTTCCTCCGCAAGCCAACCCTCCATTTCCTGTTCATCACATCAGCAAGCATGGGCTGTGGCATGCCCATGCAGCTGATTTCCCGGGCGTAGGGAAAAGGGGGCCCCCACTTATATCCAGTGCTGCCAGGCTCCTCTAATGCTATATGAAAAAAACTTGGCTCCCCAGATGGGGGTCTACATTTGTGTATAGCAATACTAGTCTAAGGAACAAGCCAAATTCCTTTAGAATTTCCTGAACTTTTTCAGCCATTTGAAACTGTTTTTAAAAAACAGTTTTATGTTTTTTTAACCATTTCGAAACTCAAAAACAGTTTGGTAACTTTGTAATAAAACAATTTTTTGATAACTTAATCCAAAAATAATATGTTATTTTATGAATATATGGAAAATGATTGATGTTAAAAATTACACCTAAAACTTATTTCTGAAAAATATTTGGAAACTCAGCAAAATATTGAAACATTGAGAACCTATTTGGTAACTGTTTTTTAAAATAGCTTTATCATTTTTAAAAAGAACAAAAAAAAAAAAAAACACTTTTTGACAACCAAGAAATAGAAAATAATTTTTTTTATTCTTAAAAGTAGAAAATTAGGTATTTTTAAAAAACATCTATAAGTTGTTTTCATTTGTTTTTTAGGGACTGTTTTAAAAAATTATTATATAAATATAGAGAATGATTAAAAATAAAACATGTAAAATTTATTTTTAAAATATATTTTAAAACATAAAAAAATACAGGTAAAAATATTTTAGTTTTTCAAATAGACTTTTGTTTTACAAAATATCAAAAAACAATTTTTTTAAAATAGATACCAAATAAACCCTTAAATTTACAATTTTTCTTCTTAAAAAAATTATAGTACTGTTTTTGAAAACATTTTAAAAACAAACACTATGATTTTCTTAGATAATAACTAATTAGCAACCTATCTTAATCCCAAGTTAAATATGAAATGGCAAACACTCATGTTAGCAGTCGGGACCAAGGAAAGTGAGGCGTTTGAATCTTTGCAGATGATTCTATACGTTGAACCTATGGAGAGAAGCAGGTGTTTGTTTATGAGTTGGAGCTTTTGTCATAGTCATAGCCTCCCAATGGAAAGTGGCATTTTTTTTCATACACCCCTTTTGCCTATTTTCTTGGTAGATATATATACGCAATTGTATGGTGTTCTATGAGTGTAAACTTCGAATAAAAATCATCCCACCTTTGTGGGGATTATCATGGTTTCCTACTTTGTCAACATTCTTTTTGTTTTCTCCTCGTCTCTTTTTTGGCCATTCTAAAATCAAGGTAAGAGTGGGTTGGTGGATACTAATACCACATTTAAATTTAATGAAATGTGAGGTTAGCAAATTTTTGTTGGTAGATGGAAACACCCTCGATGTTCCTTGTAATTCCATAGGATTTAACCATTGGAATCAATTATTTGTCACCATGAAATTAGAGTACTTTGTTTACTTTTTGTTAAATCAATTTTTTTTTTCTTTTTAATTATATAAATTAATTTAGTAAAATTTTAAAATTTGGGACAAATAATGGTGATAAATTATCATTTTAATATTAAATGAATTTTCAAATACCACCTATTAATATAAAATATAATAAATTATATCAGTCATATATCAATTATAATATGTGTATTATTACTTCTTACATCATTTCTTGGAGGGTCTCCAACATTTTCTTGAGTTTTGATTAGTTTTCATGTTATTGATATTTTGTGTTAAAATATCCACTAATTTATTTGTAAAATCAAGTTATTGGTATATCCGTCAAAACCAATATTTTCACCATTCATTATGTGCTTATAATATCAAGTAAATTTATTTCAAGATATTTGTTATGTATGTTGTACAACATATGTAATAGTTTATGATAATATATATTAAGTAAACTTGATTGCAAACTTCTGAAGAGATAAAAGTATATTACTAATGACATCAACTTCCATGTGAATGACACTTTACATTCTATCAAATTAAGAAGAAACTAATATAACCAACATGGTCTCTGAGTTAAATAATAATGCATCAACTCATTACAAGTCATATAAATATAAAACCAGAAGTTTTTACACAATGACTAGTTTATTCATAACTCTAAATGTGAAAATTATTATTTTGATGAGACAAATTTTCCCACTCTTAGGGGAAAGAAGTTGATTCTAGGAGAACAACGTGAAATTTCTTGAAATTTTTTTTATACAAGAATTAATGTCCCTAAAGGATAATTAACTAACATAGTAGTAGATACACGCCTGAAGTGTAGTAAAATAATTGAAGCAAAAAATAATGTTCTAGTAGGACAAGTACATAGCTAGTATGATGACAAATGAATCCAACGCTTGCTTGAAGTGTAGTAGAGAAAAACATAAGGAAAAATACATGAAAAACTTGATACTCTTGAAGACACTATATATAAAATGACTGATCAATCCAAAATTAAGGAACTTATAGCCTTTGAAGAGGCTACTATTGAGCAAATAACTCATAAAGAGGCACATATTGAACAAATAGTCATTGAAGAAACACATATTAAACAAATAGCCCTTGAAGGTATATATTGAACAAATAGTTTCTAAAGAAGCACATATTGAATAAATAGTCCCTAAAGAGGTACAAATTGAATGAATAACCCTTAAAGAGGTATAAATTGAATAAATAGCCCATGAAAAGGCATGGGTATCTTCATACCTAAAAGTGAAAGTGACTTATATTTATTATGAACAAGATAGGAGATAATAATATCAAAATAATGTTGTCATTATCAATGCATCTGTTTTATTTTTAAATGGTCTTTGACATCATGGGAAATGATAAAGATTCTAAATCATAAATTATGCAAGAATGTTGACATAAGTTAATAGCCAAAGTGGAAGATGCAATATAGACAAACTAGACTAGTTGACCAAAAAAAAGATTCTTTGGACCTGTAGTACTCTAGACTCTAGAAGATGTCAAACTTGTTAAATGTAAATGGACCTAAAGTTTAGCATCCGATGACATAAAAATTGTTTGGTACCAATGAGTCATTGTACAAAAGTGTATTTAAAATAAATTGTATTATAAGGTTTTCTATATATGGAAACTTTGTATCGACTCTTTTAATGACTTAATCATATTCCTAACTATCAAGATTGATCATCCTTGAAAATTTTAATGTGTACTATATATTGTTTATGGATCCATAGACATGTTAAAATCTTGGAAGGATTCAAGATGCATCAAGCAATCAAATCCCTAAAGGATTAACATGCTTGAAGCAACGGGAAGGATTGATATTTGACAACATATTTTAGATAATGTTATATAATATACTTGATTAAGTTACATCCTTATATGAATTAAAATTGAGGTTTATAATTGTTACAATCTTATTGGAACTCTTGAAGAGTTTATAAGCTAGAGTAGTTAATTATCTAATGAAATATTTTGGAAAACCAAATTTTGTCCCAACTAGTAATTGAGTACTTTACAAATGGAATGTTAGTCCATCAATTAGCATATATAAAAAGTCATGAAATGCTTTCATATGGGCAAATTACATTCATTAAGCTCTCTAATGTAATTTATTCACTTAAAGTGAAAAAGAATCTCTTTCACCCTAAAAAAGGAATGAAAAACTACTCGGTTCAGAAATACCTTAATTTCAATGTCATTAGTGTATTGATATATATTATAGATTGTGCATGACTATGGACTTGTTTTAGCAGATTGGTAGGAAAGGCAGGGCCATAAAAATCAGAAGCCACTTCTTCTAAAAGCTATAACGATTCTATTGATTACTTTAAGGCAGAATCCCTGCTTAAAGCAACACAACAAATGGAGAAAGGTTAGCAGCAGGAGCCTCCGTCTTGGTAATAACAAATAAATCCCTAGTGGTTGTTCTGACATGTGATTAACCGAATCAGTTGTGTAGCCCTCTTTCACAGGGGAGGTGTGGTGGCATAGCTTGCTTCCAAAAAGTCATTCATGTTGAAGGTGGTCGCTCATTTATCGAGTTTTAAGCATTTCTTCTTATATGCTCACTTCGATGCTTAATTTTTGCCTTGCTTCAAGCCCTTGCCTAGATAAAGCTAGGGACATAGCAAACATGTCCCAACTAGAATGACAATCTCGTAAACCACAGGTGGCGTGTAAGACTCCTTCCCAAACAGAATTAGTCAAAAGCTAAAATAAAGAGTCCTAGAAAGAGAAAGAAAGGGTGGGGAAGAAAATTTTTGTCTACTTACTTCAAAGATAAAGTTTTGTATCAACATGAAGATATTGGAATGTGGAGATTGAGAGATCTATCGGTTAAAGCATTGAAGAGAGCATGATCATGTATATACGAGGGGAGTATTGATATAGATATACTATATTCTTTTTTCTTTCGTCTACGTTTTATCCCATTAGATGTTATTAACAAGATTTTCAACAAAGCAATCATTGTAGTTCAAAAGAATATTATTAACTTTTTTCTTTATTAAAGGTTTTTCTTAATAAAGTTTTAATAAGACATATTCTTATGATAATCTAATAAGCGTTATATAATATAAGAATTTATCAAATTATAAGAACTTGTAAATGATTATCTATATTTATGTAAATCTCTTCGTGACTCCTGTAAACTATGGGATTTCTAATTAATCATGAATTCAGTTTTCTTTCTTAAATTCAGGGTTATACAAAATGGTTGTGCAAGTAATTCGACGTTTGAATTTGGTGGCATTAGTCAAAGCAAATGGCTGGGTGACCGTGTCTGGTCAATTTGTGAATGAATGATCCTGTCAAACATGACTATCCACAAGTACGTGGCCACGTGGAATGCTGACAAAGTATTCAAAGAGTAATCTAACGGTGGCATTGGAGTACACGACATTAACGAGTTGACCCTGCAATAGCTCCCTCTACATTAATACTTGAAACCCTTTATATTTTAATTTCTGATAATTTGAACATGGTCAAGACACTCAGGCTTGAGGTGGCGGCCAACCAAACCCACCACTATTTACTAACATTACTACATCTATAAATGGTCTACCTCCTGGCCTTTTTATCCACCGACTAACTGGATCAGACAGAAGAAAGATATGGCTGAAAAGAGGTGTTTGCTCTCTCTCCCACTCATCGCCCTCCTGCTATTGTCTCAGTCCCTTCCAACTTCATCCTCTCATGATCAAGGCTTCTCCTCAGCAATATTGAGCAGAGGTCTGATGGGGCAGCCATTGGAGCAACATAAACAACTGATGGCTAATTATAACAACAACAACCACCTCCACAATCGGAAGCTGGGAGTTTACATGAGAAAAGTGAGACCTAGAGGAAGCGGAAGCGGAAGCGGAAGCGGAAGAGCTGGTTCCCATTCTTCAGCTGTTGCAGCCCAAGTTTCTTCATTCCATGTCTGCTCTTTTCTTTTATATTTCCTTTTTCTTGGTTTCTTCATGATATAGCTACTTCCCTTTGCTCTTCTGGGTATCTCCCTCATGAGCCCCGACCCCTATGTGTTGCTTGCAATTTTTTTTTTTTTTAAGAATTAATTAAGGGTTTGAATTTGTAAAGATATTTTGATGGGTTGCGTGTAAATTTCTGTTCTTGACTTATGGGACTCTCAGACCCACCATCTCTACCTGCTCCTTCGTTTCATGTATATGGATTGTCGGCAATGAGTCATGAAGCCGTACCTTCAACGGCATATCTTTTAATTTAACCTTGAAGTATTAAAATGCTCTATTGCTGTGGGGGCAGCTCACTCTTCAATTCCTCTTTAATTTCTTCCACGACATGAACTTCTCATCTAAAAACACAAGTTTAAAAGAGTTCCATAGAAACAAATAGAAAGAAAAATAAAATAAAAAATAAAAAATATATATTTAAAATTAATAAATTATTTTTTTATACTATTTCAAATTTATTTTAATTTTTTATATAAAAATTAATAATTTGAAAGTATATAAATTTTAATTAATTTTAATTTTTTTCTCCTATTTTTATAATATAAGCAAATATAAAAACATATTTTTTATTTTTTATTTATTTGATACTTTCCAGAACCAACCATCTGGATTCACATTTGGTATGCCATCAAAGGCAGAAAACGACTTGTTTATTTCTTTCCAATTTGTTTCCACATGAGTCATCCGTGTAAATCATTGCTTTTGCAGAAGATTTGCTCGATCAATACTTTATACACCAAAATAAACCGTGACGGTTTATGAAATCATACCATCGCATTGAAAGAAAAGGACAATTTGTGAGATGTCCAAGGAAGAGTAACTCGCAGCGGGCCAAAAGACGCATTCAGAAAATGCGGGTTGAGTATAAACTAAATGAAGGTGTAGAATAGTTGTTGTAAAAGACTAAAAGCTCGTTTGACAGTAATTTTATAAAGTATTTATAAATTTTTTAACACTTTAAAATTTGTATCATTTAACTATTAAAAATATTAGAAATATTTTTTAAAATTACTATCAAACGCACTCTATTCTACGTTTGAGATAATGTTTAGTTTTTATTTTTAATGGTGGAAAAAATGAAAGTTATTATTATTATGATAGACTAATTTTATGTTTGAAAATGTATTTATTAAAGATTAAAAATTATGATATTTTTAAAAAGATTTAATTAAACCAAAATATCTTCTTTATCATGTGTCTAAGAAAGCATAATGTGCTCTTGAATTTTATCAAATATTCTTAAAAGTCGTATTTGATTTTTAATAACTATTTTTGGTATTTAAAAAGTTTTTCGAAACAATGTTTCAATTTTTTTTCATATTACTTTACATAGATGAAGGAAATCAAAGTTTGATTAATCTTGATTTTATAATAACAAAGCATGTTAGTAGTAATCATTTATATCCAAATGTATCTAAGTAAGAAGATTTAAACAAAAAGAAAACCATTTGAAGAATACATGTCAAATGTAAATCATTCAAATGAAGAAAAATGATAAATACTCAAAAGAGAAGGTTGAAGATCAAATCTTTTAAGGATTCTCTTTTTAAGGTTGTTGGTGCACTAAGCTTAGCACATTTGCATTTAAAAGCACCTTATTTCATCCAATTGTTCTAAAATTGGTTTTATCTTTTACAGGTTGGATGAATCCATTTTTAAGGGAAAACCTAAGCTTATATTTGGTTAAAATCATATTAAAAGGTTTTTCAAAAGCTAAAGAGTTTAGCCATAGTTTCCTGACCTTGATTTGGTCTCAAAATTGCTTTTTCAGCTCAACTGGTTAAGGTGCAAGGAAATTGATTGAGCTAGTTGGCTGAACAAGTCAATTAATCCCTCAAAGATTTAGTTGGCTACTTTAACCAATTGCTCACTTGATTGAGTCCTATGGCCTTACAGTTACCAACAAAACTCTAATAACTAGTAGTCGATTTGACCAATTGGTTGACCAATTGACTCCAAAACTATGCCTAATAGCTAGTTTGGATCCCTAACTCCTTTTTAAAGATTTCGAACTTCATGTGAAGAGCATGATTTCCAAATCTTTGTTGAATATTATTAAGGCTTAAGGGATTGCGTTTGAGTACACAATGGTTCAAAACTTGCATTTAATCTTAGTACACCTTAATCCTAACTTTTTAATTATATCCATTTGAACAAATATTGTAAACTAGGATTCTTTTCTTCATTTCTATATCTTGAGAGGGTGCTTTGGAATTATAACTCAAAGAGAATTAAGAATTTAGAGGCCTTGTCTTGAATTGTCTTATTGTAAAAGGTGTTTTGAACCATAATCCAAGAGGGTGCTTAGAACCATAATATAAGAGGTTAATTGGAGCCATAATTCCAAAATGATTTATTGGAACAATAATTTAATTATAAACTTTAAGGCTTGGGTTGGAAGCTTTAGAATAGTAGAACCCTTAACGTGATTAGAATTCAAGGAGAGAAAACTTAGGTTGAGGCTTGGGTTGGAAGCTTCAGAATAGTAAAACCCTTAACGTGGTTGAAATTCAAGGAGAACAAACTTAGGTTAAGTTATGATGAATGTGGACTATACTTGAAGCTTCAACCAAACTTCCAACACCTTTACAAATGGATTCCGACTTTAATGGGCTCTTACACAATTCCTTCAAGTCTCTACTCACTTGAAACTTCTAATACTCCAATTACAAGTTCAAATCTTACAAGCTAACTCAACAATGACTCAAATACAACTCAAAACTAGGATGAATTACAAAGGTACACTAAAGAATATGCAAATAGAGATTTAATGCACCAAGAAAAGAATGAGAGCTTTTAAGGCAAGAACAAATAGGTAAACAAATAAATTTAGGTGTTTTCTTACTCATAAATGAAGTAAAGCTTTCAATTTATAGGTTTCTACCATCGGGAACCAAAATGCCAAAAAGCAACCTCGACCGGTCGAGTTGGGGGTCGATCGGTTGACTAGTTGTTGGGTAATAAATGTGTGACAGGTGACCGTTAGTCCTCAACCAATCCTCGACTTGACCTAGACCGGAAAGGCATAGCCCTCGACCGGGAACGAAAGGGTACTGGAAGAGAAAGAAGATTTTTTGCATCTCTCCACTAAACCTCAACCGGAAAAGTGTAACCGATCGACCGGTACACTAGTCGATTGAGCCAGTTGGCCACTGCCTCGACCGGTTCACCATTTTTCAATGTTTTAAAAACCGGACCGGACCGGCCGGTCCAACCGGTTCAACCGTCGACCGGTCACCATTCCGGTCCGGTCTGCCCTATTGAACCGCTTAAGATTTAAACCGGCCACGAACCGCCAAAACCGGAGGTCGGACCGGTGACTCGGTCGAACCGGACGGTTCTAATTGAACCGAACGGTTCAATTTGAACCTCCATTTTAAAGGCTCCATTGCATTAAAATTTGGCAAATGCCCATTCTGGGCCTTTTCTCATCATGACAAAGCCCAAACCCCACTCAACCATATGGTGGGCTTAGCTTTGAGCAGCCCACCCAATGAGGCAATGGTTGGCTTTCAATGTGGATAGCATTTATAGGCAACCTTTACACCCTCATTTCTCTTAGATGTGGGATTCCTAACCAACCTAATCAATGAAAAAAATAATAAGAAGTCCCCCAGCCAAAAGGAATTGAACCTTGGACCCCAAGGTCGGAAGGCATCCTAGGCACCACTCGGCTACACAGCCTTTGTTATCTAATATGCTAAACAAAATAATATATATTAGATTTTAATTTTTTTTTGTAATGTTAAATAAAAATAATATAATATTTTTAAAAATGATAAAATTAGTTTAAATTTTCATTTTTAGTATTTTCACATTTAAATATTTTACATATTTCATTTAACAAAACTAAAAATATTAATATGATTTAATTTGATAATATTATTGATTTTTAATTTATTCATATATATTTTAAAATTTTTATAATTATTTTTAATTTTAATAATATATAAATTATATATTTATGACGTCACCGGTTCAATAGCGGTTCGACCGCCGGTCCGACCAGTGAACCGTGAACCGGTAACTTTTCCGGTTCGATCACCGGTCCGGTTCTAAAAACATTGCCATTTTTAGCCCAAAAATCTATATTTTTCTATTCTTTTCTCCTCTAACACTTAGACAAAATCTTAAAGTAAATTAATATGTCAATTTTGAAATGATTTTGTAGACCCCCATTTGGGGGCTCATTTTCTACAGCTTACCTTTTGCCAAATGTCACCATCTAGGGGAAGCCACGTGTCACGTTTTGACTAGCTGCTGGGGAATCAGCCTTGCTTTTTGGGAAGCAAATCAGAGGCTGACACGTGGAGGGGTCTTCTAGAAGGTTCCTACATGCCGTTAGCAGGAGCGGAGGAGAGACAGGCTGTAGGCTGGAGAGTGGTGCTTTTTGGTGGCTGTCTCTGCAGGTGGTTAGAGGGGCAAATCCGGGAGAAAAGAAAAGGGGGATTTTGCTTTTTGGCAGAGGGAGGCAGCTGGAAAAAAGGGGTGCGTTTCTGTTTTGGGGTAGGGAGCTTTGAGAAGAGAGCTAGGGAGAGGGGGAGTTTTTGGGGTTTGGCTGTGAGGGAGAGGAATTCGTTTTGAGCAGGGACCGAGAGAGCTTTTGGGGGAGGACAGTTTTTGTTTGGTGATTTTTGAGAGGGTGAGGGAGCTGCAGGAGAGAGGGCAGATAGAGATTTTGAGAGAAAAAGGAAGCTGTTAGAGAGAAAGAGAAGGAAGGCAAGAGAGGAACAAGGGAGGAATTGCTGAGATTCGATCATTTCACACTTTAGGTTCTCCACTCTTATCTTATTTCATTTGATATCCAATCACACCATGCTTCTTTCTGATATTTAGATGCTTGTTTTGACTATCTACTGTGTTAAAATTGTTTCTCAACGTTTGATCGTTTGGTCTCTATTATCCCCTATATGAGTTATATCACGTTCATGCTATTTATTTGAGTATTAAAATCATTTGAAAGCCTCCCACCAGTTCTTAACTCTCACCGTTTTTCATGGGAGAAAGACAGATTTAATCTATTACTTCTTTCATATGCTTTGTTTTCTTTCATTGTGTCCTCTGTTTTTGATTTTTTTTTTGGAGTGAATATCACGTTTGGGTTAGTTGCCTGGATTGGAATGTTTTCGAAGAAAATCAGAAGCTGAGCCTTTGGGAGTCAGGTGTCTTATCATTTATTCGGTGAGTTGAAGTTCATATAACAGCGAGGTGCCATGCCCATCATCCCACAGAAGCTCTCATGGTGCCCCGTTTGGAAGCCTATCCCAATGTTTGAGCTGGGTTCCTAATGTACTGGTTAAGATCAGGCTGGAGGTTGTTCAGGCAAGATTTCAGGTTCATTATATTGGTGATTGCAGTCATGCGGAAGAAAACCCAGATGATGATGAAGGTTTGTTTGAGAAAACATCAGCAGAAGTGAATATATTGTTGTCTAATCCAACCAAATAGGGACCTGCAAAGAGGAATGCTGATGGTGATTAAGTGGAGGATAACTAGTAATGTGTCCACAAATGCTTGGAGAGAGAAATGTGGGATACCCTAAGGCTGTACCACTTGAATCCAACTCGGTGCAGTCAATGCCAAGACTCTCCTTGCATATTCTAGTCTCATGAGATGCATGGAGCCTGTAGAGAAATGTTCCAAAGGTGCTCGGGAATTATTCCAATCAATTGTTGGTGCGGTGCATGGATGGATAGCCCAGACAAAAAGTCCACATGGTTCAAATTGAAAATGGACTGTTGGTAAAATAGATGCAGTGGTGCTCAGGGCTTCATTATTTCTTGATCCTATTCTACACCCATCCCTATGCATGCACGACCTTGTCAAACCTGCAGAATCTTCAATTTAACCCTTTCATATCACCTCTTTCCCATCTTAACCGATTTTCATACCCACTAATACCTCTCACGCGCCTGTAGTTTCACCACCTATCATCACCCATACTTTACATACCCATATCACTGCATTCCCTCATGTTTCCAACACTATTAAACACGCTTCTCTCACTATCTTCATTCTCCGCACCACGCAAAGGCCACCCTAAACCCATTTCTGAGCCCTCCATTCACATCATTTTCCCATCACGTCTAAGCCTCGAGCAATATCACTCCCTGCATGAGACGTCATGCCCAGCTCATCATCCCCGAATATTCACACCCATTTTCTTTTAAGACCACCATGTACACCCTTCCCATACCCGCCTTTCACACTCCACTGGGTACGTGTTTGAGACTGGATGAAAGTGTACAACAGTTTGGAGTTTTTCATGATATCTCCAGTTGACCTTGCAAGAGAAATTGCCCATTTGAGCCGCTTTATTTGCAATTTCCTTCGATGGAAAGACATTTCTTTTCCTAAACCTGGGTATCCACTGGTGCATCCTGCTGTTTTGATGGAGAGTGGTGAGCACAATGAGAGTATCTCACACTATGTGGGTGATCTTGACTGGCAGAAACAGATCAAAGGTGCACTTGCTCACATTAGGACTCATGCTTCCCTGAAGACGCTTCTGGTGTGCAACTTTATTCATGTCGACACGCATCCTGGAAATATCCTTGTTCGAGCTGCTGCTGATCAAGTGTCTAGTTGGAAAGGTAGACGAGGTATGATTGATGAGGTGGGCATCGACCATATCTGTTCTGAAGTAACTTGTGCATATTGCCAGAGTGGAGATGTTGTTCGTACAGCATACTTGAACAGGCATCCTGATGCATTCCGGGTTGATTTTGGTGACTCCTAATTCATGCGTATTGAGCCAAAAGTAGTGCGTTATGTGTCTGGTACTGCATTGACTAAGCTTGGTGATTATGGCGGGTATAGTGGCAGTGGCAGCCTTTGGAGTCGTTTGCTTCTGAGGAAGAATATATCATTGAGTTTCAATAGATCTCACAGGGAATGGATCGGGCATCTTTGCCTTTGCTCCACTACCGGCGCTAATTTCAAACGACGCTGGCCACTGTCCAGTGGTGTTGCCGTTGCTGTTCACTTATCTGGCACCGTCGCCGCTTCAATTTCGTTAGATAGATTCGTTCACGTTTGGATGTCGATTACCCATGTCATAATCGCCACTCTGGAAGCTCTTCCCTCGAAAGTGTGGCAAAATGTAGTTTGATCTTGGGGGTTCTATTTCAGCAGTTTCAGGTGGGAATGGTGCATCGATTAAACATTGAGACACTGCCATAGGGAAGCTGATTGACACCCTTGCCATCCCTCGTCCAGAAAGCTCTAAGCCTACCGATAGAGATGGCGGTAAGAAATTCGTCCTTTCAGTTGCATGGAGTCCTAACGGGAGATGACTGGTTTATGGCTCAATGGACGACATCATTTCTATATTTGATGAAAACCGGGTCAAATTCTTTCATCACTTAGAAGGTCACTACATGCCCAGACCTGACTTTCCAACTGGAGGATTAATCATGAGAAATATTGGCATTTTAGAGGCATATCGAACTGAGTGGGAGCATGGGATATGGCATAAATGTTCCCTGCAACAGCTTCGTGTCAATCAAGAGACCCATGCTTTGATACAGATGTCACTTATCCTTACAAAATTGCGTATCTTACCGATGGTTCTGGTGCACAAATTATGTTTGGTTGTAGCGAAGACCAGGTTGGCTCCTTTTGGACGGGGTTGCTCTCAATGGCATATTTGGGTTTGGTTCGAGAGGTGTTCGCTCCAATCATTTTAGCGAAGGAAAGACCACTACTGCTGGGGTATATTGAGAAGGTGGGAACCCTTGACAACGGAGTTTTCCCCTACACGCATTGTATCGAATGGAAGCCGATAACCCCAACCCAGATCAATAAATCCGACACCCAGACATTCATGCTTGAATCTTCAAATTCCTAACCAATCGGAATCCATCTTCATCAAGGCCACCTGGTTTCCTTCCCATTTGCCACCAGCACACCCAGTTGGTTCATTTATCACAGAAGCTGCCATCTCTCCTGCAGCTGTAGCGACGTTATCTCGTGTTGCACATGCAGAGATACCCATAGTCGCACCCCTAACCGCTAGCCACCCTTGGAGCAGATCAATTCGATGAGACAAACCCTAGAGAAATGAACTCCAAAACAGATTTCTTCAGCCATTTCTACTTTGCACTTAACTTGGGGTCTCTCTTTTCCAGCACCATTTTGGTCTATTTTGAGGTTTCTGGGAAGTGGATACTAGGGTTCCTGGTGTCAACAGGTTCAGCTATTATTGCCTTAGTAATATTCTTGTGTGGCTCACCGGGTTATCAGCATATTAAACCGTGTGGCAACCCTTTGCCCCGAGTTGCTCAGGTATTCGTTGCTGCCTTCCACAAAAGGGATGTCGTTGTTCCTGAAAATGGTGATGATTTGTATGAGCTAGGAGGATCAGAATCTGCCATCAAAGGTAGTAGGAAGATTCTTCACAGCACTGAGCTTAAGTTCCTATACAAGGCTGCCATGATGATAGAGGCTGATATGGTGGACCCTAATCCATGGAGACTTTGCGCTGCGACTCAAGTTGAAGAAGCCAAATGTGTTCTAAAAATGTTGTCAATATGGCTATGCACCATCATATACTCTGTTATCTTCACTCAAATGGCCTCTCTATTTGTCGAGCAAGGAGATGTGATGAACAGAGAGATCGACAACTTCGAGATTCCAGTTGCCAGTATGTCAGCATTTGACATATTCAGTGTGCTTCTTTGCACTGGAATTTACCGCCAAGGGAAGCTGCATCTAGTATGGTTGGTGATCAGAATGAAGCTGAGCTTGATTTTAATGTGATACAGCGTGGAGATACAGAAATGTCACAGGTAATATCCGGGTCTTTTATCGGTGCTGCCCACTCAGAAAGGAGGAGCTATCAGCTGGTATTGTGACAGTTGTAGACTCAGATATCTCGCTAATGGTGATTTCAGTGTTGGGTGGGATGCCAAGTGTGCTGAGGAACAGGTCTTGGTGGCTAAGATGTTGAAGCAAAAGGGTAATGATCAAGCGGTTCATTGTGAAGGGAACAATACAGAGGAGTGCATTGATTGCTTCAAAGATGCAAAGTGGAGCAACATGAGGAAATGCGCACTGCATGGCCACCTTTCTGAGCCACGTGCCACCCCCAAAATTCTTTCAACTTTGTTTTCAAAAATAATTTCCTAACTCCGTTTTCAAATGATTTTTCTAGCTTATGTTAATATTATTATTTTATTTTTTTTTATTTTTTATTTTTTTTATTTTTTTTATTTTTTATTTTTTTATTTTATTTTTTTATTTTTTCTAAAATGATTTCAAATCCTCAAATCTCTCGTCTTTAGAGTTTTAGATACCAAAATCCCGTTTTTAATAAAATTTGGCCGCCATTTTTCTTTCCGGCAAGCCATTTTCGAACTTTCTTTGGTTTTTTTAAAAATGTTTTAAAATAAGTAAGGATTATATTTTGTAATTCCAATTAATGGAATTTACGAAATTAATTCATGCTAAAATAAACGGGCTTTGGTGGGGGCCCAACATATGTGATTTCATGATTGATTTACTGATTAGTTGATTGGTTTTCCAGGCATGATTGATTTACTCTGTTCCTTGATATGCGCTTAATTGTATCTGTTCATTGTTAACTAACCATGTTTCATGATAGCGCATTCGTGATCGTCGCCCAGGTACACATCTATTCATATTTTGCTCATTCTTTACACCTGCTTTGCTTCTCATATTGTGCATGATCGATTTGAGTATTCATCGATTTTCTTATTGACTGCCATATCAGCTTCATTTTATTAGTAGAGACCCGACTTTAGGGACTTAAAGGGGTGCTACGATCTGTACCGTACCTTCCCGATAAGTAACCTGACCCCCGAACCCGATCCGGTTTTTCACAGACCGCCTTTTCCAAAATAAGGAGTCACACTTAGGGTTTTTCTTTCTTATTTTGTTTACCCTTTAAAAATAAAACAAAAATAAGTGGCGACTCCAAGTCATTTTCAAATAATCAATAAAAATCAATTTTTCAAAATAAAAATCGAGCTCGCCATCGAGTGGGAAACGCATTGAGCCAAATGCGGGGTCCACAGATTTGCCTAAGGTTCATTTGATAAAACTCAAGTTTAGATGGAAATGTATCTTTAATGCATAAACCGAGTTTTTAAAGATGATGGAGACAGATGAAGAACTAGTAGAGACTCACACTTGAAACCCTAACAAATGGAAATGGACAAGGATCGATGCCAGAACTGACTATGACGCATGGAAGAGCCTTCAAAGCCCTTAAATCTCTCCCAAAATCATGTCAATCTATCTAAACCGCACTGAAATCAGTCTCTATAAGCCAAAACCAGTAAAACCGCTTGAAAAACGGAGGAGATTGTGCAAAAAATAAAGTGTAATAAACTCTTAAAGTTCTCATTCCTAACGAACTGGTTAACCGGACCTCAACCAATCGACCGTCTGGTCAACGCGATCAACGCTTCAGACTTTTCCTTTTTGCTCACATTTCCATTTCATCATCCTCCCCCTGCCTTTTTCAATTAATTTCCCCAATATTTTATACTTAATGCTAAGGGAATTTTTATTTTTGGTAAAAGAATTGACCATTTTCTAAGTATATGTCTATATGATGTTTTATATGATGTATATGACATGAAATTCAAGTAATCAATAGGCATATACATCAAGCATTCATAAGTAAGCATTAGATCATAAAGAAATCACCCCTAGTGGTCTTCTAATGTCAACAAATTGTTCTTCACTTAAGGGTTTTGTAAAGATATCGACAAGTTGATCTTTAGTGCTTACAAATTCAAGTGTTATGTCACCTTTTTGTGCATGATCTCTAAAAAAAATGATGTCTAATCTTTATATGCTTAGTCCTAGAGTGTTGCACGAGATTTTTTGATATATTAAAGTGAACTTGTTATCAACAAGTTTAGTTTAATTATGTTGGTTGATATCAATGAGTTACTTTTAGTTTGACTTTTTCTATTTAATAAAAAAATAATCACCAACTTATTCTTTTTTTTCCTATCTTTCTTTCACGTTCTGTTTTTCACCTTTTGGAAGATGAGTTGAAAAAGACAGGTGGAAAAAGAGGATATTCTGGTGGTAGGCTATGAGGGTAGAACACATGGTAGTGAGGTTTTGGTTTTTCTTATGGTTGTTTTAGAGATGATAGTGGAGTGTCTTGGTGGCAGGAAGAGTTGGGGGGTTGTTAGAGGACAGCAGAAATGTCTTCTACAGGGATGACACGTATCATAGAGGAAATGCTCTCCTTTTGGGGGTGTCTTGAGGATATCCCAAATGGGGGGAACTTTTGGAAAGAAGAAAACTGGAAGAAAAACAGAGAAAAAGTTGGAGCAAAGCAAGGAAGAGTAAGTTGTTTTGGTGAGCTGAAAAAGATAAGAAAAAAAAACAGAGAAATGGTGAGTTAGGTTTTGAGAGGGAGTGTTTTAGGGCAGAAAACTAGAGGGAGTTAGAGGACTAGAAAATGATGTGGATGAGGAATAAGTATAGCAGAGAGAAAATTGGAGCAGAGAAAGAAGCTGGAGCAAAGAGTAAGGATGGGAGATTCATCAGCTTGTATATTCTGGGAAGTAAGTTCTTCGCGATGAAATATCTGCTCATTTCTACATTTCTTTCATTTTCTACTATTGAGACTTGTTGGATGCTTTGGTGCGGCCACCAAAGGCCTATATGCTTGTCGTTGATTGTGGGTATGGATATCTGGTCATTCATTGGGTCTTTTTGTTGATCTTTGGATTGTTTGGGTTGGGTTATAGTGTGTTCATGTTTTCTTTTCATTTGGTTTTGTTGAGATTGGTTTGAACTCTTTTTTAAGCCTCATGATAATATCTGGAAATTCTTACCACCCATCCATAATACAAGCCTGTTGCCCTCTCTGTTTATGGAACATGGCTTAGTGATTACTCTATATTTCCCTCGTTTTCTCATTGTTTGCATTTTCTTTGTTTTCGTTTCAACTCTTATCTAGTCTTTCCTATGTCATGTGTCTTTGGTTCTGTGATTCGTCCCCAATTGGTGTCCTCTAATTCAATCCTCAGACGGGGGTTATCAACAAAATTTATAAGCCTATTTCACCATATACTAGGGTAGCATAACTAGCATAGCATAATGGTTCTAGGATTGTTCACTAGGATGGGTTTTCATTTCACACCTGATATTAGTTTAAAGAATTGGATTGATGCTTTTTCTTTTCTAAGTTAGCTTAAAAAGAAAACATAATCTTTGGTTTGAAAAATGTTGGTTTTAAGCTAACCAAAAAAATAGTAATTGATTTTAATTACAAAGAAAAGGGTTTCTTGGATTTTCAGGTCACTAGATTCAGGCCCCTTATACAAAAGTGGAGATTTCGGATCTTTCCTCGCATTGGGGATTTAACCTATAGTTATCCTCCCAACCGGTATATTATAATTGCTTCCCATTAATGGTTTCAACGTTAAATCCATCTCACTGATACATCTTGCAATGGCTCGTACCTCTCACCTAGCATTTGCCACTCAAGGTGATCCTTAACCTTGGATTACCCTTCAAAAGCTCGCAGGAGATAACTAATAAATGTCTCTAGGGAGTCCAAAAGCTTACCAAGTGTTGGCTATTCTAAGTAATCCTACCTTTAAACCACTAACCAAAGGCTCGTAAGAGATAACTAATGGATCTCTATGGATTGAGTCCAAAAAGCTTACCAAGTGTTGGCCCAAGTGATTATAAGGGATTTTAAGTTAACTAAAAATATAAAAAGCATTAACGGGTCATAACTTCCTTTTCATTAGAAACTGAAACAAGGAAAACTCCCACTTTTGTAGTCGGGTCCCTTACCTAGCTCCCTTTCGTCCAAGAGACAAAAAGTCTAGCCACTCATCCTCTGAGAAAACATCTTCAAAGGTCGTTTGACCAAAAAGAAAAATACAATCAAAACGAGTAGGTAAGGTAGAGCAAAGCTCTGTATATTTCTTACTAAAAAATGTACAAGTTATCCCCTCTCTAATGTCTTTCGAGATTCAGAGATACGAGAGATATGAGAGATATCTATTACAATGAGATATTTTCAACCTCTTGATTAGATATCCTAAATATCTTAAAAGATCTTCAACTGATTACAATGAGAGAATTGATAATTACACCAAATATCTTAAGGTAAAAATCTAATGGAGTCGGTGTAAAACATCTAAATATTACATTTTCGCATCAGAGAAAGGTGATGCGAAAATTTTCGCATCGGAGAAAGGTAGTGCGAAAATTTTCGCATTAGAGAAAGTGTGCTGCAAAATTTTTCGCATCAGAAAAAGTCAGTGCGAAAATTTTTGCATCAAGGAATGTCAGTGCAAAAATTTTCGCATCAGGGAAAGATGATGCGAAATTCCTTTTCAACTTTGTGCAGTTGCTTTCAAATGGCCATAACTTCTTCATTTCAACTTTGATTTGCACACCGTTTGAAGCATTGGACTCCTGACTTCCCGAGCTTCGAAATAATATATAGTATGTAGACAATGGACTCCAAGAAGTACTCCAAATTTTCCTTGAAACTTCTGCCCTTTGAATTTCACATAGCGTGTGAAGTTTTCGCATTACCACGTGAAATTGCTTCATGATGGATTTCTTTCTCTAATCCTCTTCCTTGCATCTCTTGATTGGCTTGGAAGCTCATTCCCAAGGGTTGCACAAAATTCTCTCTCATTCTTGGCTTGATTCAATGATAAAAAAGCTACCAAAAACACCAAAACTAGCCAAAAATTGATTAAAAACAATTGCAAGGGTCCTTAATGTGCCAATTGAGTTAAAATGTATTAATTACTACTCAAAAGTGTTTAAAAGAGTTTATAAAAAGCTATAAAAGAACACTTTTTGAGTAGTAATCATTCTACACACCATGTATGCAGATTTATCATGCTCAGCTATAATCATAAGGGCAAGCAAGACACCATAACACCATTGCTTGACCCGGTGACCATTTTTTGTACTTTCAAGGAGAAGGGTTTTGTCGACTTTGCCATTGGTTTTTTTTATGGGTATAATTTCTGAGTTTTGGTTGTTGTTGTTTCATTGTTCATGGAGATGCTGAGCTTTTCTTCTACCCAAAAGTGGTGACAACCATCCTGGGGTGTTAATGTTATTTCATGTCTGTTGATGGTTCATGCATCTATGCTGCTGGAGCTGAATGGGGTGATCACCAAAATGGATTATAGTTCAGGAAACCGAATGGGGAAGTTCTTCCTAGTAATACCCTTTAAGTTGAGCAAACTACAAATGCATATTGCTAGAATGATACGTATTCCTAGCTAGTTTACTGTTAGCAAGATTGCACAGGCAACCTGGACCCACCTGATAGGTGTATCATCATTTCTAATATGAAATAGCTTGTTATAGATGCCAACGGGTTACGTAACTTTGACATCATTTCTGAAGTATAGCAAGTCATTTGCTCTGCCTTCCATGACAACAAGCTACTGATAGAAAATCACGGTTTGGCACTGCGTGGAAATGCAATGTTGTGTGGGTCTGACATGGATATGGCTGATATTATCTAGAGAAAAACCTGAGTTGAGAATATTAAGGACCCATGCTGATCATCCATCTAAATAGTTGGAAGTTTTCTTCGCAAGTTGGCAATCATCCTCTGTACTGTTCTTCTGGAATACCCATCGGAAGAGGAAGCTGCCTCCAGGTTTCGAGAGGAATCCTATTCAATTTGGGAGGGACGACAACACTATTAAATGGGATCTTCAGTGAAAGTGGTAACAATGGAGATGATGATCTTTGCCATGATAAGGGCTCTGAAGGTTATAATTCATGTTCCAAGTCCTCGAAAGTATGTGATAGTTTTTGAAGTGAATCTGAAGTTGTTGTCAAGTACACTCCAAATTTCACTCACACTGAAACGACATGCTATTCCATTAAAGAGTGGTGCACCACCCCCTCCAGATTTATTTTCAGATTTAAATTATCGGAGTCAAGGAGAACAGAAAGTGTTTGAGCAAACCTATATGGAAAAAGGGATCGAAACAATTGGATCATTATCTGCTTGCTATTCTACTGGAATTGCACACCTGATATGCCATTTCACAATTCTTAACTTGAGGGACAACTTGCAGATTCTTCAGCTTCTTCTTAACAGAACTTCCAATCAGTTAGAACCTTGAAATTGCTCTTTAGGGCCATGTTACCAGACCCCATCCCATGCTTTCTGCCACCTCATAAACCCCTGGAGCCCCTCTCACATGGCATGCATAGCCACCCAAAGCCTTTGCAAAAAGCCCTCCATCAAAATCTTTCCTCCATTAAATCCAAATCCCAAGCCAAACAACTCCACGCCTAAAAACTCAGGACAAGCCTACCATATCCCTATCCTTCATACCCACCACCTTCAGCTTATCCCACATCATCATGCTCACCAACCACTCTTCACGTCCCTATCTTACATGCCTACTGGGGTCAATGTCAAATCCATCTACAACTGTGTGCATAAGGAGGCTAACACCAGTTCTTTTGAGAGAATGTGTTCTCTATAATAAGTCCAGTGGAAATGGGAAAATAGAGTTTGTCGAAACCCTTGTTTTCTACGTGTTCAACACTGAAGAAGCCTTTGTGAGAATTGTTATGAGTAATGGGACCTGCACCGCTGTCCTTATGGGTCACTCTTACCTGGTTAAAGGGGTCGCTTGGGATCCTATTGGCTCCTTTATTGCAAGCCAAACAGACGACAAAACTGTCATCATAAAGACAACGGTGCATTTGTTGCACAGTTAATAGAATCTTGCTTTTCTGGAAAAAAGGCTTATCGGTTTTATCAAGGTCCTTGTCAATTATGTATGGATGATATCTCGAAGTCGACTGATCAGTGGATGTGGAGAACCTCACCTGGTATAAGGAGGAAAGCCCATCAATGGACTTAGATTAGAGACTGAAGTTTCCTGTTGGGTGAATCTGAAGAATGGAGAATCGACATCACAAGTAACACGTGATTTTTCCTATTGATGAAAGAGGAATCCAACTTCAATCATGGGTGTTCTGCCATGCTCGTAAGTCATATGACACATTTGAAAGGAGCAACATTGGGACAAATTCTTGCTCTGTAACTGTGGTGCAAGAACCTTTTTGGAGGAGGTCCATGCTCATGAGGTGAAGAAAATGGGGTTTTGTTTGGATACATGCAAGGTTCATACCGGGTTGTAATTGGCTATGATAATGGAAGCATTATGGAAACGATATTAGTGAGAAAATAATATGGGCCAAGCATAATGAAATTTGGACTGTGAATATAAGGAGTGGGAGTACCCAAAATTGAAGTCATTGTTTTGCAATGGTGGAGTTGATATGCAATCTCAGTTGGAGGTCTGAAGAATGTTCAAGAAGTTCGATACCAGCTCATCTTCCAATCAGATTCCACAAAGAGCACTGCCTGGTAATTGCTATCATAATGGAAGCAAATACAGGTTCTATTCTAACACTCTAAATGGGCCTTTGGAAGGAAGTCCTGCATGGGTTACTTATGTGCTGCCAGATGTAAATAGGCAGCAAGTTGGCGTAATTCATTGGGAACCACGTCCTTAACCTGCACACAGATGGATAAACATGTGTCCAAATGTGCTGAAATCTTTGCACATATACGAATATCATGCTGGAATTAGTGGATCAGAGCAAAAGACATCCTCTCTCAGTGAATCTACTAATAAGAATACCAGTGCCGAGAAACAGTCGGGAAAAGAAAACTGGGTGAGATTTCCAAGGCAACTATGGAGTTCAGTGGGTACAAATTTCCACTCAACCATTCAAACACTGTTCTATGTGGTTGTCAATTGAAGGAAACAAAATGGGTAATTGGCGTAGTAATGCAAACCACATTCTTTTCGTTATGTGCCTATAATCTCCATGCATGGCTATGGTGTGTTTTTTTTTTTTTTTTATATATTTTGATTAGAATTTACAAGTTTTAAATAAATTTTCAAAACTGTTTTCTAAAACCTCTCTTAGGCATCTTTAGAATAACAATATTTAGTTTTAATAAATCATTATTGCCATTTACCTTCAGCATATAATTTTATTATTTTTCTCTAATTTTAAATATTTTTTATTTTCACGTTTTTAATAACATGAATAAATTTTATAATTTTAAATAATGGAATTTATGAAATTAATTCATACTAAAATAAATTGGGCATTGGTGAGGCCAACAACATGATATTTTCCTTGGATTATTGATTCTGATTGTTATTGTGATTTACTTGTGAGATATTTTATACGTATTATCATACATTAAGCTTTGTTTCATGTTAAAGTATGACATAAATTGAGAGAGCAAAATTGTGGAATAATTTCATTTTCATTCATTGAAGAAAACTACATATGGTGTTAGCTTTATACAAAAAAATCCTAGCTACAGAAAAGGAAACTAATTACTAGGCTATATCAAATCCCATGATTTATGGGATACTCTAACAAAATAGGAAACTAACTAAATTAACCTAATTCTAGGAATTCTGGCTGTTACAAACAAACTCTCCTAAACTAGCATAATTACTATACACAGCAAAATACAAGTCATTAATTTACAACCATAATTCACGTTTTCCCACAAAGTATGTCATTGTTCATTGCTAAGGTATGCTTCATATCCGATCATATTTATTTATTTATATGTTATCATGCATGTTTTTATTTTTTTATTATTGTTTGGTATCCACAATTAATCGATCAATTGGCACACTTGTCTTAACTTATTTAGTAAAGACTTGTTTTTAGGGGCTTAGGAGTGCTATAGTTTATATTGTACTTTTCTGATAGGTAATTTAACCTTCAAACCCGACTTTAGTTTTTCTCATACATGTTTTTCCTTTTAAGTCACATTTAGAGTTTTTCTTTCTTATTTTATTTTTTCATTAAAAAATAAAACAAAAATAAATGGTGACTCCAAACAAATTTTCAAAAAATCAATTTTTCACAATAAAAAATAAGTTTTGTCATCAAGTGAAAATGCATATGAAAAATGACGATTAGATGCATTGATTCTACTAGGTTACTCAACTTAAATTTGATTGTTAGGAAAAGATGCTCAGATAATCACTTTATTACACTTTGTTTAAGGTAAAAACTCAATCTTTGTTAAAGAAAATTATTTGTTGATTGAATTCCTCCTTTGACAGGTTTAGTTGCATGTGAACGGAATAAACTAGCAAAATGCATGTTTCGTATATATTTTGTAAGGTTATGTTTTATTCTTGGAAAATATAAGGAAATATAAAAATGACTGAAAATAAAGAGAAAATATAGAAGGAAAGAAAAAAGTGAAGAAAAAAAAATAGATTTAAAATCATAAACTTATTTAATTTATTTCAATTCTTTATATAAATATTAGATAATTTTAAAATACATAGATTTATAATTAATTTTAATTATATTGGATTTTTTTTTTAGTATTTTTCATAGTATATGCAAACATAAGAAAATCATTTTCTTTAACATTTCTTTTTTTATATATTTTCATAAAACAAATATAACCTAAAAGAATGTGTCAAAGAAAATCCAATAACGAATTAGCAATATTACTTCCATACAATCCAATTGAAAATCACATTTGATTTTGGTATAATAAGTGGAAATAAATATTAATCAAACCAATATCTCGTCTACTCATCTACTTAACATTTAAATTGATCTCCCATTTCTATCTTTTTATTTTTTAACATATGGGTTGTCTAGGCTTAAAAACTAGTCTAAGTTTTCCTAGTTGATTCAAAAGTTTTGCACCAAGAAGATGCATGTCGAGCTAGGCCCACCTAATTTTATAGTATATGCTAAGTTATAAACAGATGACAATATCATACTATTCATCTGATATTTTAATTAGAAATTTGGTGAAGGGAATGTGAAGTGGAAACTTTTTGAGAGTTTTCTAAGACAAAAGATTGGCATCGTATTCGATTTTTATTAAGAAAACACTTATCTTGATAAGCTTGTTTATGTAAAAACAGAATCACACCACTCTCTAAAAGCAAGTATTTTTATACTTGTCATCAACTTGATAGATGACAAACTTATCAACAATCCATCTTTCTTTTCATTTATATGATTTTGACATCTTGTTTGGATTAAGTTCATTAGGGTCCATTTGCAAACGTTTTTAAAAATAGTTTTTGAGAACAATTCTTAATTATTTTTATGAATAAAACTCTAATTGAGAATTTATATATGAAAAATAATTTTTTGGATTTCTTTTCTATGAAAGTATTACACTTTTATATATAATGAAAAAGTTTTGAAATGTATTGGTCGTATTTTTAATTGCTACTCAAAACACTATACAAAAATAATTAAAAATTAAGTTTATCAAACATGCAGGCTTTCTAAGTTAGAAAACATTTTTCAAGAATTCTTAAACAGAAAAAAAAAATATCCTAATTAGTAATAGCATAGAGAAGTGTTTGAGCTAAGATTATCAATCCAAAAGTAGAGTGTGAAATTGGAATTGCTTTATTCTCAAGCGAAGCCTCCATAGTCTACTCTCTTAGGATTTCTTTGGTCCATTGCAGCATCAATCTTTTCTTCTCTGGTGCGCCTGTGACCGATTATTATTTAAACCCTTTCCATCCCTTTCTGGTCATACGTACTATCTTACCTTATACAATATTCTCTTTAGATATTGTCATTTGCCTAGATAATGGCCTTCAAAGGAAATCTATGATGACAGCCCATCCAATGATACTGTGGAATTTTTCAAGTATATCTATATTGTTCTTGACAACTCATTGCTAGCTTTTGCAGATGCTCACATGTCTTTCCAGTACTTCTCAATCCATACCCCAATTTTGGATACTTTAAAATCTCCAATTCTCATGTAAAAATGAGCTGTTAAAATTGATAATATGACTTTCACTTTAGATTGATATTGTGTTTTCAAAGTATGGGCTGATCTTCCGGTTGATCAACTACCCATTCTCATGTGAATCATCAGTTGCAGATTGCCCATTGGATGCCAACCGATCATTCTGATTTGGGAAAGATGCTTGTAGCTTTTGATCTGGCCATCTTTGAGTAAACCACTAGATTTTGCGCAGGATTTGTATTTGGCTTTTAAGTTCTTTATTTGTACTGATTCCATTTGTTTTCTTTATCACTTTTCTTGTTTGTCAAAAGCTTCACATTAGCTTTTTGCAGTTTTTTCTTTTTTAATAATATTCACCAAGATATACCTGATCATCTTTCCCAAGAAAATGAACTCTATAAATGACCTTAACCAGTTCAATACTACTGAAGTACTGAGATTGCAGAATAGGAAACCTTCCCCACTGTCTTCAGAGAAGAAAAAGAAGTGCCAGAAGCAAGGTAACAGAAGAAGAACATGAAAGGACAACTACTTGGCTATCTCTTCTTCTTCATGATCATAACTTACAAAGCTGTTTCATACTCGGTACGTGAAAGCACTTTCACTGCAGAAGCCCGAGGAAGCGGCATTCAGATGGATGCAAAGCAGCTCAAAAGTAGAAGTTTTCTGAATCTCTCAAATAGATCGTTTACACATTTGGTAAAAGTTATTAATCAACAGTTCAACACATCTTGTTAATTGAATGATTTTTTATGTGCCATGGATGCAGACGTAAATGGAATGGTGGTGGAATCAGGGAGAGAAGGGAATGAAGAAGTGTTCAATAAGGAAGTGTTGCAAGAAACAATTCATAAAGGAAAGGGGGCTTATGGAGGTGCAGATCTCCTTCGTCAACACCATACTCGCTCAGCCGCAACATACCCCTTCCTAGTTAGACCAGTCTTGTCAACAATTGGGCATATTATGATAGGATATGTGCTGCTTGTTGGTTTCTTTTGATGGTTTGAGATGATTTTATGAAGATGAACGCAAACAAGAGCTTAGTGATCGTTATGATTAATGGCAATTAGTCATGGATGTACTATTATGTAATGAATTATAGTACTTCGTTTTTTTTTTTTTTTTTTTTTTTTTGTTTTTATTCCAGTGCATCATGCTTAACAAAATTGATAAATCAATTAAGCAATAATCTCCAAAACAGTCAGTAGCTTGGAGGTAAAATACCAAAAAAATGGTTACACCAGTGTTGGTGCTTGATCTTTCTGGACTTAAAGTGGATGCCACGGTGTCAAATGGTGACCACTATGATCTAACCAAGTGTCCTTAAGTGGGAAAACGATTATGAGAAAAAACAAATAAGAATTCTCGTCGTGACCCTTTCTACCTTTTTTCTCTTGATTCTTTTCTTGAAGTCCAAGATGCCCCTCCTTGAATCCCAGAAGCCTACTTTTATGGTTTCTCCCTTTCAGATTTCGATTAGTAGGAACCTTTCTCTTAGGAATTAGTTAGTTGGTAGGTCAGACCTTGGGACTTTCACCAAGCTCGTCATTAGTTGATCTAACTTGTGTCAGCAGTGCATGGTGGACTCAAAAGAATGTCTTCTGCTAATGGGAGAAGTCCTGCATAAGGATCTGTTCCTCGTTCATATGCACAAGTAGTTCTTGATTTGCGCACCCCATAAGGAGTAGTAAATGCATGGGTGGCTAATATCGATCAATCTGACATCTACCTTTCGGACCTATCGAGAGGGGCATTTCTTCGACTCACCCAAAGATTTGGAGCCAACCGCTCGTAAGGGCGTTCAGCAGTACACGTGCCTTAGCCGGTTGCTATTGTTCAAAACGCGTGAAAGCATTAAGCAACTCAAAAGATGCAAGCCATTCGATTGCCTCTGGTAACTGACGAAGCCCGTGATTTCTGAGTCTGGTTCCCGGGTTTGGACATGACGAGCTGACAAGTAGTGCTCGCTAAGTATTCATGTCGGAAGCTAGTACTCTTCTGGGCCCGATGCCTTGGTAGTATTTAGGCGCCATACCTCCAACCACCACAATGGCACAATTGATAACCGTTAGAGAAATCTTAGATAAGAGTCTTTACTAGAAGACTTTAGAGGCCCATATTGTTAACAAAACTCAAAACTGGTAGTTAATTGGACTATAATATTATCTTAAATAATCAATTTAAGCTAAATATTTAATTTAATTAGATAACATGGTCACAATACATTTAGGGTTAACAAAATATAGCCTTTATCAAGGAAAAAAGATCCAATGCTAAACTACCTTCAAATAGAAACAAAAATGGCCAGCCACATGTGCTTGCCGCATGTCATTTTTCACTTCTTGGATCCTATCTGTCTTCCTATATATCGTGGAACGCTAATACAAATTCCACATTTTTTTTTTACCATAGTTAATTTAGATATGACTATAATTTTAAACATGAATATATCATGAATCCAACAAGATACAACCCATTCACCCCTACCAAATAACAAAAAATCTACCGGTCATCACCATGTTAGTTTTGATTCTCTTTATTGTATCTTTTCTCGACAACCAAGTAGAGCGTTATGGTGGAATTTTTATAGTAATTAAGGGTTTGTTTGCAATGGGAAAGAAATTTTAGCACAACTATTGATACAATGTGTAATGTCCTACCCCTAACCTTGTACAATTATATGTTCTAGGTCTAATGGGCACTCAAGGTTTTAAAAAGCATGTACATAATTAAGAAGAGTTCATACATACACATATGTTATCAAGACCTTTTTCCTCTATTTAATGTAGGATATCACAATCACTTCCCTGTACAGACACGACATTCTCGTCATGTCTCATAAGATTGCGAAGCTTAACAAACTATCACATCAAGGTTGAGAATCAGTTCTAATACCATTTATGAAGACTATTATGAATTGTGTAGATATTATCTACTTTAAACCTGATGGACCCTTATGGGTTTAACTATGGGACACGATAAAGACATAGTGTTTGTAAGAATGATAATTATGATATCTCACATTTGATAGGAGAAAAAATTTCTAGCATTTTATATGTATAGGCTCCTCTTAACCTTGTAAATGTATTTTAAAACTGTGATGACTCATTAGACTTAGATCATATATTGGGAGCAAGTTGTTACAAATGACATCAAAGTCAATCCTTAGACTTGCTATAAGAGTTTGTTTAACCACACAAGGGGTGTTTGTTTGTTTGGATCAACAATCTTGTAGAACACAATGAGGACGTTATGTCCATATGGGAGGTGATTGTAATATCTCACATCAAATGTTATGTCTATATATGCATGTATGGATTCTTCTTAACCTTATAGATACATTTTAAAGTCGTGAGGACTCATTAGGCTTAGAGAAGACAATATCTACATAGTTGGAAGTAGATTGTTACAAATAATATCAATCCTCAACCCCAAATGGGAGTTTGTTTGGCTTTGCAAAGAATGTTCGCCTATTTGGTCATACAATCCCGTGGGACATATCTTCTCATTTCTCTTTTACCTTAAATCAGTACAATTGATTACTCAACTAATTCCAATAATCGGCCCATAAAGGATGCCACCTTCGATTTAGGCTTAAACCAAAGAGGATGTTATATTTACATGTGGGGTTGATTGCGATATTACATATTGAATAAAGGAAAAAGTTTATGATGTTATATATATAATCTTCTCTTAACCTTAGAGATATGTTTTAAAACCATGAAAGCTCATTAAGTCTAAATTAGATAACATCTACACGATTGAAAGTGAATCCTTACAAATGATGTCAGAATTAGTCATCGACCCTAATGTGGGAGTTTATTTGGCTCAACAAGGAATATCTATTTGTTTAGCCTCGCAATTCCATAAGACACAACTAGGATATTGTGTTTGTATGGGGATTGATTGTAATATCCCACATGATTGGATAGGGAAAAAAGTTTTTGACATTATATATGTATGAACTTCTTTTAACTATGTAAATATATTTTAAAGTCATAAGGACCCACTGAGACTAGAGGAGGATAAGGAGAAGTGGACATAAGCAGGATTTGTCGAACGACCATAAATAGTGTTTGAATATCTCTAAGCTTTATCTTTTTACATTCATTGTTCTATTACTTATCAATTAAGAGTGTTTTTTTTTTTTAATTTCAAAACCCAATTCACCCTCACCCCCTCCCTCTTGGGTATTTTACAGTAATTAAATTAGTCATTGTTTCTCACATTATTTTAAACCTAGGATCTAAATATTATTTTTAATAGTAAATGTTCAAAGATGATGCTTCTATAAGTGTTATTGTTAACATGAATAAAAGATGGCGCTTTTGAAAGTGTCATTGATGAAATATTATTAAAGATGATGCTCGTGTAAATGTCAAGATTACCAACTTTTTAACGATTATTTTACCAAAAAATATTCGAATATGACACTTCTACAAGTGTCATTATTAACATTATTCAAAGATGGCTCTTATATAAGCATCCACCTTTCTTGACACAAAAAATGGCAATGTTTCCGTTTTTTTCTTGTAGTGATAGTATTATAACTAATCCCTAACTCTAATGTGAGAGATTGTTTGACCTCATAAAGGATGTGTATCTATTTAACCTTAAAATCTTATAAAGGATGAGGACATAGTATTTATATCAAGAGTGATTTTAATATTTCACATTGGATATAGGAAATAGGAAAAACACTACAAGAAAAATGGGAAACAATGACATTTTTTAGGCGTCAAGAAAGGTAACAGATGACGCTTCTCTAAAGCGTCCTTTCCGCCTCTGTCATTGTATGTCTTAGGCAACAATGACACTTTCAGGAAGCGCCATCTTTGGCTGAAAAAAGCCCACCAAAATAAAGGTTCTGTTTTTGGCTGAAAGATGACTTTACAAAACTCTAAATCCGATCTTCACCGTTCAAATTTAAGATTAATGACTTATGAACCTCTCCTCCAAATTTCAGCTCAATCAGACCATGAACAAAGCGACATCGGACCTTTGATGAAATCTGGGCATGATGTAAAAAACCGTTGTTTTTCTCTCTTCTCCTCTTTCTCTCTAATGACTGTCCGAAACTCCAAATCCGATCTCCACCGTTAATATTGAAGATACATGAGCCACGAACCTCTCCTTCAAATTTCAACTCGATCGGACCACGGACGAAGCGGGATCGGACATTTGATGAAATCTGGGCATGATGAGAAAAACCTGCGTTTTTCTCTTTTCTCCTCTTTCTTTATAATGACTTTCCGAAACTCCAAATCCGATCTTCACCGTTCAGATTGAAGATAAATGAGTCACGAAACTCTCCTCCAAATTTCAGCTCAATCGGACCACAGACGAAGTAGGATTGGACCTTTGATGAAATCTGGATGAGAAAAACTTGCGTTTTTCTCTCTTCTCTTCTTTCTCACTAAAAACGGTGGCTCTCTCCCTTCTTTCTTGTCTTCCAAAAGTTAGGGTTTTCAATGGAGACTTTATAACAAATTCTAAAATACCATGCATGTCCTTTTTCAATAAATTAAAAATAGTATTCTTTATTTCATCTTTCAATAATAATTTTTATATATTAAACTCATAATGAATTTATATTGTTTAATTATTTGATATTTTAGTTTGATGTTGGTTTAATTTGAATATTGATATTTAAAAAAAAAAAACTAATTTAATAGAATGAGCTTAATAGATTGTATTGATACAAACTATAAAAAAATTAATATAAAATAATAAAAAAATAATTTATTAGGATTTTATTTTATTTATATCCAATTTTTTTTAAAAAAACCTTAATGTAGCAACTTTATGTCATTAATATTAATGTCAATTTACCATAATTAATTTATAGAATAAAATTCTAATATCAAAATTTGTATAAGTTAACTTAAAAACAAAAATTTTAAAAGTCAATACAACTATGACACTTATTAGGAGCGTCATTACATACCCATCAAATAATGATGCTTATAATAAGCGTCAAGGTAAATAATAAAACTATGATGCTTCTTATAAGCGTCATTATATACACAGTTATAAGGAAAAAGATGACATCAAATAATGACACTTATAATAAGTATCAAGATAAATAATACAACTATGACACTTCTTATAAGCCTCATTATATACACAGTTATAAGGAAAAAGATGACATCAAATAATGACACTTATAATAAGTATCAAGATAAATAATACAACTATGACACTTCTTATAAGCGTCATTGTATACCCTCAATAATGATGCTTTTAGAAAGCGTCATAAAATAAAGCGTCATTAATTTCAATTTTTGTAGTAGTGAAAGCTCCTAACATTATATATATATATATATATATTATATATATATATATATATATATATATATATATATATATATATATGGACTTTTCGTAATCATGTAAACATGCTTTAAAGTCATAAAGGTTTATTAAGCTTAGAACCAAAAATATATGCATGGTTTAGAGTGGGCTGCTATATAATAATTTAATAAAAGCCTGATTCAATGCTAGCAGCAATGTTCAGTGGTCATTATGTTCTATGGTAGGACTCTAAGAGAATATTTGATCCTATCTTATTAATTTTTTCATCAAGGGTTTTATGAAGTGTTAGGGTTAAGTCATATCCACCTCAACACTAGTCGTGATGAGTCCAATACTAAATACAATCCTATGCACAAACTCAACACTAAATCGACAAGACTCGATTGAATCGATTGAGATTCTAAGTTAACTCAGTCGAATTTGTTAAATTCAATAAAGTTTTTCAAGTCAAAATGGAGAGCTTTTTTTTTTCTTTAAATCACAAAAGAGTATTAGAAAATTTTCATAAAAATCAAATATTCCCCTTCAAACTTTCAGCCCATCAATCTTGTCCGTCGTGATGAAAATCATAGAAGAACAAAAAGAAGAAATCAAATTAAACCTCACCTATAACTCTTTTGGAAGTCTATGGGAAGAGAAACCACCAAAGGAATGAGGGCATTCACTTACCACACTACAATCAAGTACGGTGGAGTGCAAGAGTGATTCTTTCACTAGTGAGGTCGGTGACCATGGTTCAAAGTGGTGGGTCTTGCGGTGGTGGTGAAAATGAGTAAGATGAGTCTTACAGTAACTGCTTGCTCCCCCCTCCCATTGCGGGTCTTAACTCTTGCAGTGGTAGTGATTGCTTACCCTCCTTTCCCGTTGTGGATCTTGACTTTTTTAAAGTTAGGGTGGGAGTTCAAAGCCTCAAAGATTGGGAAAGTGAGTTGACTTACCGATTGGTTAAGTAAAATGGTTTCTTTTATAGGTGGCATGGAACTTAATGGTAATCTATAGAGATTATAAAATGCACTTATATAGTATGTTTTTATATAGAGATTATATTTTAAATTTATTATATTATATAAATCTTTTATCATATAATATTCTAGAATTAAATTACTTTATGAATTGAATAATTATTTAAAACAATTATTTTTGTAAAGAATCATAATTATAAAAGTAATAATTATTTAATAACATGATTACATTAAGAAACTTATAATTATTTTTGTCCGAGATTGTATTTACATTAAACATGAAATTGATTATTGAATGGTAAGTTTTTAGTAAAAGTATCATTATATTTGAAATAAAATAATTTTTAATTCTTAGCATTATCATAAAAAACTTTCAACACATACTTTTATAACTATATTAATAGTGTTAAAAGAGATCATTTTATTTTACTAATATTTTTAGTTTATTTAATTACACTTTTTTTATAATTTACGTAATATTTTTATAATTTTTTGAACTTCTAACTATTTTATTTTCCGTATCACCTGATACCAAATCAAAAGTCAAGGCCGATACGCCTCAAAATCGATATACCTCGAGACCCTCCAAATTAATGATCGAGACCACAGATTTAAACCATATCAAGAGTAGTAAGAGTTCAGTTCAAGATCTCAACCTTATATGTACCAAGTGTAAGATGTCTACTAGGCTTACCTAGCAGTTTGGCGGATGTAAGGGGTGTTTCCCTAAAGCTACAAAAAGTAATGTCACGGTATATTCTTCCTCCCGGTCATCCTTTCTAAACTGTGATAATAATTATTACATTTTTCTAATACTATTTGAATTCACGGATCTTGCTTTTCTTTTATCATACAATTTTCTTTGCAAAGCCTAGATATCCTATTCTTTCTCTCTCTCTCTCATTCCTATTGGCAATGAGCTCGCTGATGATAAGAAACGACAGTGGGTTGGATGTTCATCATAATAATCAGTGAAATTCTACCATAACTTTTTTCTATTGGAAATGAACATTTTTCATAATTTCCCATGGTGGAAAGTGACTATCTGCCTTCTTTTTTTTTAATGGGAAATGAACATTTTTCATAGTTTCTATATGGTGGAAAGTGACACAAATTTTGTTTTATGGTTTATGTGATTTTTATCTTTTTTTTTTTTTTGGCCTTTTATCATTTTTTTTTTCATAGAAAATTTTTACTCTTGTCATGAATTTGTTTTATAGTAGTATATTTCCACAAAATTTATTTTTAATAAAAAAATGACATTTTATTACAAAATTTATTTTATAGCAAAATTGTATTGCAAACTTCATTTTTTATGATTAAAAATAATTGTATGAACTTAAAGTTACGATAAATAAGTTTTTGTGGAAAAGGACTCTTTTATAATAAGATGCTCTTTTTTAATCACAAATTAATTGATAGCAAAAACCCATTTGTAGTAGTGAAATGACGTTGAAATTGGCAAATAATATTATAAGAATAATAATAATAATAATAATAATAATAATAATATAAAGTGAAATGATTCAAAACTTGTAGAATTTGAAAAAAGAAAGAATGAAGATGGAAGGCTTACTATTTAAGTACCTTTTACTTTTAAATTGTATTGCATAGTAAGTTTTACATTCCTAACTTTTTAAAAACTTTATTAAGAAGTTGTCGATAGAAAATTTTATCAATAAGTTATCGATGGATTTAAATTTTAAACAAATCTATGGATTTCAAGTCCATGGATTTCAAGATATTTCAAGTCCATGGATTTTAATAAGATTCAAATCTGTCAAAATTTTCTATAAATAAAGTCATTTAGCTTATTACAAGACAAAGTGAAAAATACAAAGAGTGAGAAGAGTGTTTATGCAAAAAGCCTTCTTAGTTCCTTTATATCTCTCTCTTTTCAAAAATCTTTCATTTGTAATCTTTTCTTATAATCAAAACTTTATATTAAGTTCAAGTTTCATATTCAAGTTTTTTGTATCAAGGTATTATTTTTCAAAAAAAAAAAAAATCATTTCAAATTCAATTTTCATATTTTATTTTATACTTTAAATTATATTTATAGAATTTACTTTTGATTTATAAATTGTTTTATGTCCTAAATAGAAATCATATCGAAGTCAAATTCTGCTTAACAATAAAATGATATTACAATTTGGAACGGTCAATAATAATAATAATAATAGATCACAAGATTAATGATCGGAATTATGAGATGGTTGAATTTTTAAAGTAGACGAAGGACTTTAGGAGGATTTGAAAAGATTAACAACACCCTTTTGGATAATTTGATCATGTCTAAAGATTAATCGATAACCGATAGTAAATCACAAGAAAACCATTAAAAAATCATATAAATTACTACCATATAGAAATAGGGGCTACAAGAAGTGTAATCTCTCCATGTTTTATCACACAAAACATGAGTAATTGAAATAAACTTTATATTGACCAAATTTATGTACACCACAATTACAATAAATGGAATTATTTGAAGCACGTGCTAATAATATTCATACATAAACCATTGGCAAGTAATTGAAACATGTCACTACCAAATACATACATAGCCTATGCATGAAAGATCTATATATACATAATTGGTAATTTATATACATGGCATATGGGATATATATATATATATACTTCCAAAAATGTCATTAACATATCAAATTTTACTTGAAGACTAGACATGGATATCATCACTATAGGATTCTAAAAAAAAATTAAAAAAGAAAAAGAAAAAATGATGATATAATTTGTAGCAAACCTAAAAATCCTTTAAGAGATGGTGAGTTGATACCAAATATTATGCTTTATTAAATTTTCATGGAAAAGAGGAATTCCAAGAAACTTACTTCCAATCATTGTGTGGACCCTGCATTTCGGCTCATGCGTTTCCCACTCGATGGCGAGCTCAATTTTAATTTGAAAAATGATTTTTATTTATTAAGAAAATGACTTAGAGTGGCCACTTATTTTTGTTTTATTTTTAAAAAGGGTAAACAAAATAAGAAAGAAAACCCTAAGTACGACTCCTTATTTTGGAAAAGGTGATCTACAAAAAATCGGATCGGGCTCGGGGGTCAGGTTACTTATCGGGAAGGTACGGTAAAGACCATAGTACCCCTCTAAGTCCCTAAGGTCAGGCCTCTACTAATAAAATGAAGCTGACGTGGCAATTGATGAGCAAATCAATGAATATCCTTAATGATCATGCACATATAAGAATTGAGACATGCATAGACAACAATTAGAGGGAAAATGGGTATATACCTGGGCAATGAGCCACCATGCGCTATCAATAGAGGGGTTAGTGCACAATTTAGGAATAATTTCTAGCATGCATGTTAGAGCAGGATAAATCAATCATGTATCATAATCAAATCGATATATCAGTCAATCAATCCATCAGTCACATATGTGGGGCCCTCACCAAAGCCCGTTTATTTTACATGAATTAATCCCATAAGTTCCATTATTCGGACTTACAGAAAATTCAAAATCAAGAGGGGCAGAAGATTGTTTGAAGACCAGAATGGAATTAAAGCTATTTGAGAGTAAATCGGATTTTTGAAATTCATTTGAAAAATTGGAGTCTCGAAGGTTATTTAAAGAAAATTAGGATTTTAGAGTTTATTTGAAGATCGGACTTTCAGGAATTAAATGTGAAAATGAGAATTTTTAAAAATTAAATTTGAACAGGGTTGGAAACTTGAAAATGATTTGAGAGTTCGGGATTTTAAATGAGGGGATAAGTGGATGAGTGAATAAATAAAGGAATGAAATAACGATGGTGAAATAATAAAGTTTAGGTAAATAATTACGAAAGATGGAATTTTAGAGATTTGAAGATGTGAATTTAGAGATTGAAAACTTAAGAATTTATTTAGAGATGAGATCTTTAGTATATGAATAACTGAATAAGTAAGTGGATAGGATAACATTAATAACGAGAATAATCATTAAACAGCGATATATGGACGGTGGAGTTTTTGAGATTGGAAATTAGATTTGGAAGTCGGATTCTGATGAATTAAACTTTAACGATTAGAATAAACAGATAATATAGAATAATAATGCTACTTAACAGAAATAATATTTTAAATGAATAGAAAAGGAGCAATGGAATTTTAAGATTGAAAATTAAGTTAGGACGTTGAATTTTTGACGAGTTGGACCTTAAATGAATAAAAAGATAGGGGATAAGAATTCTAGTTAACGAAAATAACATTTAGGCGAATAATAGAATTTCTAAGGTTGAAAGTTAAATTGAGATTTTTGAAATATTGGACTTTGAATAACTAAATAAATACGGGGTTGTAATTTTAAGTGATGAAAATAAGATTTAAATGAATTGTGGAATTTTTAGGACTGAAAATTTGAATTAAAATATGGAATGTTCGAAGGATTAGACTTTAAATAACTAGATAAATGCGGGATTACAATTCTAATTAATGAAAATAAGGTTTAAATGAATTGTAGAATTTTTAAGATTGGAAAATTAAATTAAAACATGGAATTTTTGAAGGATTAGACTTTAAATAACTAGATAAATACGGGATTAAAATTATAATTGATGAAAATAAGATTTAGTTGAATTGCAGAGTTTTTAGGATTTGAAAGATTAAATTAAAACATGGATTTTTTGAAAGATTAAACTTTAAATAACTAGATAAATACGGGATTATAATTCTAATTGATAAAAATAAGGTTTAAATGAATTGTAGAATTTTTAGGATTGGAAAATTAAATTAAAACATGGAATTTTTGAAGGATTAGACTTTAAATAACTAGATAAATACGGGATTAAAATTCTAATTGATGAAAATAAGATTTAGTTGAATTGCAGAGTTTTTAGGATTTGAAAGATTAAATTAAAATATGGAATTTTTGAAGGATTAAACTTTAAATAACTAGATAAATACGGGATTACAATTCTAATTGATAAAAATAAGGTTTAAATGAATTGTAGAATTTTTAGGATTGGAAAATTAAATTAAAACATGAAATTTTTTAAGGATTAGACTTTAAATAACTAGATAAATATGGGATTAAAATTCTAATTGATAAAAATAAGATTTAAATGAATGTTTGAAGAATTAAATTAAAACATGGGATTTTTTTATGGATTAGACTTTGAAATAACTAATAAATATGGGATAATGATTCGGTTTATGCAAATAAGATTTAAACAAGTATTTGAAGAATTAAATTAAAACTTTGGAATTTTGAAGGATTAGACTAGATAGATTGAGATTTTTAAGAGAAATAAATAGATAAGTATGGAATAATGCTGCTAATTAATCAAAACGATATTGGAACGGATGAAAGTGAATAGCGAGATCTGTGAGATTAAAAATTAAATTTGAAATATTGAGATTTTTAAATGAAACAAATAAATAAATATGGAATAATGTTACTAATTAATCAAAAACGATATTTTGGACGGATGAAAGTGAATAGTGAGATTTGAGATTGAAAATTAAGTTTGAAAGATTGAGATTTTTTTTGAAGGAAACAAATAGATAAATATAGAAAAACGTTACTAATTAATCAAAAACGATATTTGGACGGATGAAAGTGAATAGTGAGATTTGTGAGATTAAAAATTAAAATTTGAAAGATTGAGATTTTTAAAAGAAACAAATAGAATAACGTTAATATTTAATCAAAACGATATTTGGATGGATGAAAGTGAATAGTGAGATTTGTGAGATTAAAAATTAAATTTTGAAAAATTGAGTTTAAATGATTGGAATTTATTATTATTATTATTATTATTATTATTATTTAAAAAAATGAATAAGTAAATATGAAATAATAATAATAATATGCAAGGTCTAAAATTAAATTCGGAAACATGAGATTTTCGAAAAATTAAATTTAAAATTTTGGATTCTTGGAGAATTAAAGTTAAAATTAGAATCTTAAAAAAAAGTTATTTTGAAGATAGAACTTTGAAGGATTAAATTTAAAGATTGAGTTTCAAGAATTTGAGGTGAATAAATAAGAAAAAAAAACATGAATAAGTGAATAAATTTAGAGCTTCAAAATCTTAGGGGATTTTTAAGGATAGTTTGGGAATATGCAAGACAATCAGGGAGAGTTTTTTTAAAAAAAGAAAAAGAAAAGATTTTGAAATGCATAGTTCCTTCATGTGTCAACAAACCATTTCTCTTTTCTTTTATCGACTAGTCCATGCATTGCTATAGCCAATTCTATGTCTCTTATCCATTTCTACCCCCTACCTCACGCACATGGTCTTCCCTGCCCTACTCTCATCTGGCAGAGATGGAGAAAGAGTCGCATCCAACCGCGGTCTAGGAGCTCCAGCTGGCGGTGTTGGAAGGCTCAGCACCTCCTGCGCTAAAGCAGGAGCTGAAACCTCCACAGCCTAAGCCTTAGCAAGAAACGAAAAAGAAAGCCGGAGTGGGGCGAAGCCATGGTGGTTTTGAACGGTTGAGTGGGTGGGGACATGGGTATTAAGCCTTGTTATGGAGATAGGAAACACCAAGCCAGATCAGCATGCATGAACGATCCTCAGGCTTCTTTCTCTTTGTAATCACTATCATCTAGCTATCTCCTTTAACAGACCACTCGTTATCCCATACAGAAATGTCATACCTCCATGGACGAATCAATGTGAAAACTCAGTCCCCTTAGCCTTCTTACTATAAACTACTAGGGTCACCTTCAGTTCAGTTTTTTTTAACCTTACAGCCTTGAATGCACTCGGAGAGAAAAAAAAAAAAAAAAAAAAAAACAATGGAACAAGAGGATAGCAACAAAAAGAAGAACATGAAGACTTTAACAAAAATATCGGACCCATTTCATCCATGGATTCAATAGCCAGTGGGTTAAAATGGAAAATACTCGTCAGAACAGGGCAATAAAACACGGCAAACTCTCCAAACATTTGATCAGTAATCAGCAAACCAAAGCAACCCAACAAGTAGCATTGCAATCATAGAGAACGAGATGGGAGAAACTATAAATGGTCGTACCTGAAAGCCTCTTTTTCCTCAAACTTACTCCTCAGGAAAGCTCCTCCGCCTGTCACTCTCTCCACAAGATATCTTTCCGAACCCCCCTGTCTCCTTGCAACCCCAAGCTTGATACCCCCTCTGACTCTATCCCCCTGCAGCTAAAAATCTCCTATCTCCCCTACCTACAGCTCCTTGGAATCACCTTCCTTAGCAAGCCACCACCTGCCCCCCCTATTCGTGCATCAACAAGTATGGTGTCGTCCACCACCAGCATGGTCGGCCATCTCCCTGCCATGTCCATCAGCTGGTCCCATGCGTAGGGAAAAAGGAGCCCTCACTTATCTCAGGTGCTGCCCAGCTCCTCCAATGCTATATAAAAAAAATCCCTAAAAAAACTAATAGCCTCTGACTCTCTAAAGGGGGTCTACACATTGCCATTTTCATCCAAATATCACAATATTCTTTTCTTGATGATGGAAACATGCTTGTATTATTCCATAAGGACTCTAAAAATTACAGCCAAAGTAGTATTTCTTTGGAAAAAAAAAAACCCAAACTAATCCAATTTTCAAACTATTTGCCAAAATACTCTTTTGAATCCACATCAGCAATCCACATCAACAAGCCATCTTCGTCAAACTTTTTTTTTTACTTTGGAGACCCAATTTTTTCCCGAAATCAACAATCCATAAAGTATTCTCTTCTCTGCGGCTCCACCATCTACGGCTCCGTTTTCTCTCCTCACCGGTTGCGGCTCCCACCAGTGGCTCCCACCAGCAGCTCCACCAGCAGCTAGGTAAATTTTTTTCGGGTTCATGAGTTTTTTCCCACTCATTTTCCTTAGCTTTCTCACCAACCAAACAAAGGAAAACAAGTTGTTTTGAAAATTTTAAAAATCTCAAGTTGTTTTCAATTTCATAACTATCCAAAAAACTTGAAAAACCTTTTCTTCCACCTTGTATTCCTCTTATCCTGGAACCCAAAAAACCCTAACCTTTGCCTCATTTTCCTCTCATCTCGAAATCCTGATAACTGTCGATCTGCCCATGATTCATCTTCATCGTGATCCAAAATATGGATTTCGGATTGGATGAAGGTGGGGGAGAGAGAGAGACTTGAGAGGTTAAGGTTTTTTCGGATTGGGGTTTCGAAAGGGAGAAAAAAAAATTCTTTTTTCTATAAAAATGGAGTTAATATGTTGGAAATTAACATAGTTACAATACATCAAGTGGCTATTAATTTTAGAAAAGAATATGTTTCAGTGAGTTCCTCAAAATTGGGACAAATGGTCTATTGCTATCTGGCTTTGATTATACCTGGAATAATGATGATGTATTACAGGACAGGGCCACCCCTGATGAATTTGTGACTACAATATCATTTGGTTTATTATTTTCTGTTATCCCTGCACATGAAGTGTAAATTTTTCTTTTTAGCCAATTCCAATCACAAATTGGATGATGATAACTGTTGATGATGTTTTTTCCTTTTAACTTTTCTTGGATAAGTATGTGAAAGATGTTATTATGCCTTGGTTATTAAAATGAGAGTTTACTGACTGCAAGTTGAAGGGTTTGAAATTAAATATGGCCTTTAGCAGGGTGCTTAGGGGAAACCTATGAAATCCCAATATGGAATGGAAATACACTCCTACTTAATGTAGAGCTTAATGTACTGATCTTTGTTTTACACTGATCAAAGCACGCTCTTCACATTAGTGCTAATTTTTCATATTTTTTGTGGCATATTTTACATGTTCAACTTTCTCAACCATTACTACTGGTAAAATTTCAACAGCCTTACAATTACTCGCTCCCGAATAGAAGCTTCAATTCCTCACAAACATGGGCCTGTTATTGCTGGTTATGAGGCAGTAGCTTGCTTGATCTTATCCATCAACTATTTCTAAAAGTACCTTAGTGGCTGTAAGCATGTTTGTTAGAAAACTTACAATACAATGATATAATTCATTTTCCTGATGTAAATCTTATTTATTGCTTGGCTGTATCTCATCTGAAGTGTATTTTATGGTACAAATATAATGCACAATACAATGATACACGTACAACAATACATATGAACAACAAATATTAATATTTGCCTAGTGAGAATCTGGAACTAAAATTTATAGCCAAAAATTCAAAAAGCTTTGTTTTGTGGATTTTGTAAAACACCTATGCATTAAAGTAAAAAATTGGGAAAAATGACTCATTATTTTTTGTAAGAATCTGCTTCTTCCAGGTTTAATACATATTTATGGGAATCTTCTTGACATAAGACATATGGAAGCAACTTCAAAAAGTTACAGAAAAAAAAAAAAGTGAAAGCCTCTACACTTCCTAATAAATCCTTAGGGTTATGAGTTATAATTACTTGTTTATTATTAAAATATTTTATCTTCTTATTTATTATAATTACTAGATTTATCGAGAAACCATCATTACAAATGCTTAAGTTTTTCAAATTATTTTTAAATTTGTTTTCATAATTTATTAACTTTATAAAATTGGAAGTGATTATTAAATTTATTTTTGTTTCTTTTTCTCCTCTAAAAAAATATATACTTTTTATTATATATATATATTTTTAAAAAAAAATTATTAGGATCAAGGAGATTTGAGTGTGTCATTTTTCAATCATCATTTTTATAAAGATAATACTATTGTGCATATAACAATCTCTTTCCCATTATAGGGCTCCTAGAACTCAAATCATGACCAAACTCTAAGGCTCCTAGAACTCGAATCATTTAATGGCATGTGGAACATTTAATAGCACCTATACAAATGCTAACGACTTTATAAAACTGAAAAAAGACATGTAGAACCTAGGCTGGATCTCCAAACCATGAAAATTACTTGTAATTATTGGTTAGCTTTTGAATTGTATCATATATTAGAAAATGTATCAAATTCTCAATTATTATAAATTCCTTTTGGTAAAGAATATTGTATAAAGTATTTTCTAAGTTAATTTATTATTGTGATATCATATTTCCTCATAGAATAAGGAAAGTTATTTAGAATATTTTCATAAATATTTTAGGGCATAGAGGGAAAAATCTATAAGATCGAGATAGACTCCTAAAGATTATAAAATATTTGAAGAACTCAATAGTTATAAATAATAAAAAAAAAAACACTAAAACCAAATTTAATATATAGAAAATATTAGTTTTTACTTCAAATTTAACTTATTAAATTATAAATTGTAGAAATTTAATTAAATTAAAAAAATTTAAAAATTAACCAGACATAAGCAAAAGTGTATTAACTATTCCGCTTTCTTTTTGTTAATTATTTAAATGGAAAATATTAAAACATTTATAGTCGTAACTATTAATTATGTTGAATATGTACACATTACATCCATTCTTGAACAAATTTAAAAATTTTTCCCACTTAATTTGGGTAGCTTAAACAAAGACATTTTAATTGTTAATGGAAAAATAACAACCTTTTATTCAATTTTAGTGGTAATAAATAATAAGAAAATATTATTAATAAAAAACATTGAATTATTTGGATATTAAGGTGTTATTTGTTATTTGATTATTGTTAATAACATACCCTATTATTGTTATTTGTTATTTCATTACAAATTGATGTTATTAGTAATGTTTTATATTGTGTAATTTTGTGGTTAAAAATGAAATTGATTTGATTTTTTTGGCTTCTTCTATAGGTAAACTATGTCTAATTTATCGATGGCAATAGTTTGTTTTTGTAATGGGAAAATGGCGAGAACACAGACCGATGTTGATGATGTTGGGGATAGAGTTGTGGTTGAACCTATTGATGTGCCTCTTGGGACAACATATGAACAACTGTTGGAAATGATATACTCGGTCATTGACATCAATAAAGAACATTTTCGATTAATACTTAGTTGTAAGTATCCTATGAAAAAAGGGAATAAATTCCAACCTTGCCCGGTAAAGAATGATAGTGGCGTAGCTCGAATGTTAGAAATGCATAACAGATTTTGGATGGATGAAGTTGAGTTATTTGTTGAACAAGTAGCTATTGACTTACAAATGAATTCACCAATTGGTAATTGCATGCCTTTGTTACTTGGTGAAAATGATGGTACTAGTAATGTTCAAAATCCATTTACTTTTGAGCATAGATCAGAAGAGGATGAGGAAGACGAAGAAGGAAGACAATGTGATGATGACAATGTAGGAGCCGAGGATGTTCATAATGATGATAATCAAGATAGGGAAGGTAGCTCACCTTTTCTAACTGTTCGTGAGGCAATTGAAAGAGAACAAATGAGATATGTGGTTGTGGATGGGGAAGGATGTAACATGTCAAACAATCCAGATACAGAGGATTTAGATGACCCAATTGAATTATCTCCAATGCAATATCATTTGGCACCATCACCACAGTTTGAAAATGTTGAAAACATTGGTCATGTTGTGTCAAGTGAATGGACCCCATGGGGAAACACTCTTATGGGACATCCAACTGGAGAGTTCATAGTTGGACAAATATTTAATTCCAAAGGAGATTTGCAACATGCTGTAAAGATGTACTCTATTAATTCGCACCAAGAGTATATCGTTTTGTCATCCACAAAGAAATTGTTGGTTCTAAGATGCAAGAAAGCTGAATAGTCTCAATGTCCTTGGAGACCACGTGCTACAGTTGTTAAAGGGACATTTTTATTTGAGATCAAAAAATATAGTGGCCCACACACATGTGTCAATCCTTGCATGAACCAAGATCATCATCAGTTAGACTCAAACCTGATAGCCGCCCATATAGAGGGAATGATTAAGACACAATTCACACTTTCAGTGGCTTCCATTCAAGCAAGTGTTGTAGAAAGATTCGGGTACCATATCTCACACACTAAGGCTTCGAAAGGCAAGCGTAAAGCATTAACTAATTTGTTTGGTGATTTCTATAAATCATACACTAAATTGCCACATTTTTTTGGTGCCTTAGAGCAAGCCAATCCAGGATGTGTTATAATTTCTAAAACATTCCCAGGAAATATGCGAAATGAAGAGGTATTTCAGCGAGTCTTTTGGGCATTTCATCCTTCCATAGAGGGCTTCAAGCATTGTCGTCCTATGTTAACTATTGATGGTACACACTTGTATGGGAAGTATAAGGGCACTGTAATGATTGTCATGGGCTGTGATGGAAATAATCAATTGTTTCCTCTTGCTTTTGCATTAACTGAGGGTGAAAATGTTGATAGTTGGAGATGGTTTTTGGCATGTATTAGAAATCGAGTAACTCAAAGGAGGGGTCTTTGTGTTATCTCTGATCGTCATCCTGGCATTATGACTGCGTTTGCTGATGTTTATCTTGGTTGGTCTGAGCCAAATGCATAACATCGAATTTGTATGCGCCATCTTGCTAGCAACTTTATGACTCACTTTAAGGACAAATGCTTGAAACAACTTTTATGCAGAGCCGCCTTAGAAACTAAGGTAGAAAAATTCAACATGCATATGGAGACAATTGGGAGAATCAATCAAGACGCACTCAGCTGGTTGGAGGCTATTCCCTTTGAGAAATGGGCACTATCACATGATGGAGGTCGACGATATGGCATAATGACTACAAACATGTCAGAAGTGTTCAATAGTGTGCTTAAAGAGGCACGAAGTTTCCCTATCACCGCATTTGTTCAATTGACATTCTATCGAGTTAATAGTTACTTTGCTGTAAGAAGAGAACATGGTGCTAGTCGAATTGCTTCAGGTGAACAATACACTCCTTATGTTGATGCTAAGATTAATGCAAATGTTGTTAAGGCAGGTTCTCATGAGGTTGTTTTGTATGATCACTTCCAAGGACTATTTCATGTGAAGGCCATTAGGGATAGTAAAAAGACATCATCTGGTGGAAGAACACATCGTGTTAACCTACGTGAGCATGGATGCACATGTGGCAAAACACTCATATATGGATTCCCATGTAGTCATATTCTAGCGGCATGTCATTTTCGTTCAATTGATTTTAGATCATTTGTTCAACATTATTACACTATACAATCGTACTTTAGCACTTGGGCACCACTATTTAACCCCATACACAATGAGCACGAGTGGCCACCATATGTTGGTCTAGTTATTGTGTCTACAGATTCAATGAAACGTGTGTCAGGTGGACGACCTAAATCTACTCGTTTGCATAATGAAATGGATGTTAGAGAAGGTAAAACCTCAGTTACATGTGGTTTGTGCAAACAAAGTGGTCACAATCGTCGTTCTTGTCCAAATAAGAACATGGGTGCTGGGCCTTCATGATGGGTGCTAGGCTTTGGATGTTGATATTATGTTATTTGTATTTTGGACAATACTTATGTTGTAAGAGAGACTTTGCTGTTAATTTCAAAATTGTAATATGAATATTTTGATGAATCAAGTGGTTTGTATTTTGGAGAATACCCTATTTATAGGGGAGACTCTGTCGACATTTTTAATATTTGGATGCGAACATCATATTATTACATTTTTTTTTCATTATTGTACTTGGATATTGATATTGGTTGTAGATGAATATTTTGATTAATCAGGTTATTTGTATTTTGGAGAATACCCTATTTATAGGGAATACTCTGCCGAAATTTTTAATATTTGGATGTGAACTTTAGTATTTGATAATTTTTTTAAAATTATTGTACTTGCATATTGATATTGGTTGCAAATAAATATTTTGATTAATCAGGTTGTTTGTATTTTGGAGAATGTCCTATTTATAGGGGATACTCTGCCGAAATTTTTAAAATTTGGATGTGAACATTAGTGTTTGACAATTTTTTTAAAAATTATTGTACTTGGATATTGATATTGGTTGTAAATAAATAGTTTAAATTATAATATTAACATTATTTTATTATGACAATATAGTAATGGAGCATAGAGAGGGCAAATTCAATCCTGATCCATTAGATCGCTCTATTTTAGCGCTACAGGACAGACATAGGTCTCAATTAGTGGATTCTGGTCAGGTATATATGTATATATAAATATAGATGTATAGAAAAACATAATCATGAACCTTAATTAAGTTCTTATTTAATCGAAATGGTATCTTTTGTAGCTTAATCAGGTATTGACATGTCGACAACGTTTATGGACATTCATGCGAGAGTGGAAGATGGACCCTCGTATTCGGCGATATGTGATGCAGTCTGGATTTTATGGTGTATATTGTGTCAGACACATTTCACTAGATTGGCCATTGATCACGAGTCTTGTTGAGCGATGACGGCCCGTGACACACACATTTCATTTACCTATTGGAGAGATGACTGTTACTTTACAGGATGTAGCCATGATTCTTGGATTACGTATTCATGGGCCTCCTATCACTAGCACATGTGACATAGATTGGTCACTACTATGTTCTGAGCTTTTAGGTGTCGTCCCACCTCCATCTTAGATTAGAGGGTCATTTATATCAGCACAATGGTTGCGTGAGCAGTTCTCATATCCACCAGCAGGGGTCGATGATGTTATTTTACAGCGTTATGCGCGTGCTTTCATATTAGCACTATTGGGTGGAGCATTGTTCGCAAACAAGATTGGCACACATGTACAGTTATGTTACCTTCCACTATTGAGAGACTTCATTGAGATTTCTCACTATAGTTGGGGCAGTGCAGTGTTGGCATACCTATATAGAGAGCTATGTCGTGCGAGTTTAGATAGTGCCACAGAGATTTCTAGACCTATCACACTATTACAGGTATTTCGACATAACTATCTATTATAATTAATTGACTCACATTATTGTTGTAAGTTGTCTAATTTTGATAATGTTATCTGATTTTGTAGTTATGGTCATGGGAGAGACTTCATGTGGGTCGACCTGATTTCGGTCGTCCTCCAGTGCCTATAGTAGTCCCACATGTACATGATGATGTAGTTGATGGTTTACATGATCATCTATTGCCAGATGAGGCACTCCCAATCGATCCATTGGGCCACAGGTGGAGAGTACCCCTGTCTTGGTCTCATAACCCATCACCACATGTATTGACATTCTATCGAGATCAATTGGATGCCCAAACACAGGATCAGGTAAAGTGTAGATGCATAAGATTACCTTTGCAATATTTTCCACCAATGTGACTAATTATTTTTTAAAAAAAATTACAGGTATTATGGGAACCATATACAGCAGATTTGATTGCACATCTTCCGGGTATATGTCAGGCTGATGAAGAAATTTGGCAAACTATGTCACCTCTAATTTGCTTTGAAATTATTGAGTAGCCTACCAAAGCGAGTTTTACGCCAGTTTCGTATGCAACAAGGGATACCTCCACCTTGTTTGATAGATATGGAGCTACATTTAGTGGATAGGCGAGGACGACATCAGTACGATTGGGTCACATTCCATGCTCAGTATATTTCTCTTTAGGCTACTCGTTCTAAGCGTATTGTGACAGCACCACTTGCGATTACTACCATGTCTTTTTATGATCCATATATGCAGTGGTATCGACGTATCACACAACGCCTGATCGCACCTGTTTTGCATAGAGATCATATGAGGTTCCATAGTACAGCTTCTGCCACTGAGTTATTGGTGAGAGCATTTGAGATACAAAACCATTTTTTAATGAATGTTAAACTTAAATTATGTGCAAATGCCTCATGTTTCATTTTCCTATACAGATCATCGCCGTATCGCAGATGGCTATTTCAAATGATTTGGAGGAAACTCACTGAATTGCTATTGATGTTTTACGTGCTATAGGAGAGGACCATCGCATACACTCAACACATGAGCCATCCACATCTTCAGGGTCATCCATGAGACCACCATCATTGATTACGCCTGTTAGGGTACCACCCATTAGAGGTCGGGGGAGAGGTGGTCGTCGAGCTGGTCACCAACATGTACCTTTGTCATCTACTTTGGTACAACCCTCACATCAACCGATCACATCTACCTTTCCTTTATTTCAGCCATCTGCATCATTAGAGTCGCCACTTTCTCTCCCTGATGTATCCATACCAGCCTATTCACCTCGACCCGAGACTACCATACCATCTACCCTTACCCCTGTTCAGCCATCTATATCATTGGATGCACCCCCACCTATTGTAGAGTCTATTGCACCCCCACCTGTTACAGAGTTTATTGCACCTCCACCTGTTACAGAGTCCATTGCACCTTTACCTTTTCTTCAGGGGACAGCTCAGGCTGCACGATTACATGTACGGGTACCTAGAGGACATCGAGCTCCACGTGTACGTCGAGTTCTACCTCCATCAGTTCCATCTATCTCGACAGCTCATGTAGATGACGTGTCACAGTCTATAGAGATAGAGACTTTTCAGATAGCACAAATGGATACAACAAATATGGTCATCTACCGTAGATGTTCACAATGAAAGAGAAAGATTCCATCATGTGGGACACATTTAGATCTTTTTTCATGTTTGTAGAACTATTATACTTTGGTTTATACATTTAAGGTTATATAAAGTGCTAATTCAAATTAGTGATGTTATGTTATTTACATGTTTCCTTGATAATTTAAACAAATAAAACTCAAATGCATCCTAAAGTCTAAATGAAAGAAATTCTAACTAAATAAATTATTACAACCATTACCTATTTTTCTTTCATATAATTAAAAAATTATACATTTTAACCAAGACATAAGTTCAAATCATACTTAATAATAAATAACCTAAAATCATAATCATTGGCATTAATTTTCATATGAAAATATAAAATTTTAAATAATATAAACAATTTCTTTAGTTATTTTAAAATTTAAAAATAATATGAATAAATAATTTTCTTTAGTTCATATGTGAAAATATTTGTAAAACAAATAAATATTTTATTTACCATAAATATATAAATTTTTATGGGAATGCATGTAGACCAAATTAATTTCTCAAATTTTCAAGGAAAATATGAAAAAATAAAGATAAAAATACACACACACACACACACACACACACATATATATATATATATTTTAAAACAGTTGTAACAAAAAAATTTGTGAAAAGCAAAGTTCTAAAATCCCATACTTTTTTACACATGAGTTCCCCTTAAAAATATTTGTGAAAATTACAACATAATTGTAATTTTGATAAAAAAAAAATATTTTAAAAATAATATTAAAATTACAACACCATTAAAATAGATGCGGATTGAAAATAATTGTAAAACCACAGTTACTAACTGTGGTTTTATGGTTGTTTTGATAAAAAATATTTTTAAAATAATATTAAAATTACAATACCATTAAAACAGGTGTGGATTAAAAATAATTGTAAAACCACAGTTACTAACTGTGGTTTTAAGGGAAATTGTAAAACCACAGTTTGTAACTGTGGTTTTAAGGATACTTCTTTTAAAACCATAGTTATAATAACTATGGTTTTATGGGTATTTTGATAAATAAAAAATATTTTAAAAATAATATTAAAATTACAACACCATTAAAATAGATGCTGATTGAAAATAATTGTAAAACCATAGTTACTAACTGTGGTTTTATGGTTATTTTGATAAAAAATATTTTAAAAATAATATTAAAATTACAACACCATTAGTAAAACCACAGTTAGTAACTGTGGTTTTATGGTTGTTTTGATAAAAAAAAATATTTTAAAATTAATATTAAAATTATAACACCATTAAAATAGGGATGGATTAAAAAATAATTGTAAAACCATAGTTTGTAACTGTGGTTTTAAGGATACTTCTTTTAAAACCACAGTTAGTAACTGTGGTTCTAAGAGAAATTGTAAAACCACAGTCACCAACAGTGGTTTTTTACACTTAAAATTCATGTGGATGCTTACGTGGATAAAGAATACTACTTTGACAAATATTTTGAAATGGATACTATTCTTATCATTTTTTTTTTACAAATAAATTATTTTGGTCTTAAACTCTCTTTCCGAACCCCCCTGTCTCCTTGCAACCCCAAGCTTGATACCCCCTCTGACTCTATCCCCCTGCAGCTAAAAATCTCCTATCCCCCCTACCTACAGCTCCCTGGAATCACCTTCCTTAGCAAGCCACCACCTGCTCCCCCTGTTCATGCATCAGTAAGTATGGTGCCTTCCACCACCAGCATGGTCGGCCATCTCCTTGCCATGTCCATCAGCTGGTCCCATGCGTAGGGAAAAGGGGGCCCCCACTTATCTCGGGTGCTGCCCAGCTCCTCCAATGCTATATAAAAAAAATCCCTAAAAAAACTAATAGCCTCTGGCTCTCCAAAGGGGGTCTACACATTGCCATTTTCATCCAAATATCACAATATTCTTTCCTTAATGATGGAAACATGCTTGTATTATTCCATAAGGACTCTAAAAATTACTTCCAATCATAGCCAGAGTCATCCAAATATCACGTTAAAAACCACTTCTAACATAAACAAAAATAAAAATAAAAATTCAAAAAAAAAATTAAAACCCTGTTTGCTAACTGTTTTTTAAAGCAATTAAAAAAAAAAATTTGAAAACAGTTTTTGAAAACTACTCTCTAATTTTTATAGAATAAAAGTCTATTTGGAAACATGAAATGTTTTTAACTTATTTTTAAAAATAATTTTTATATGTAATGTTTTATTTTTAATTATTTTATATGTTTGTATAATTATTTCTTAAAACAATATTTAGAAAACAATTGAAAATAATAAAAAACAATTAAAAGATGTTCTTTGAAAACACTTTATTTTTTGTTTTTAAGAACAAAAAACAAATTTTAGTTATCAAATGTATTTCCTATGTTTTTTATTTTGGAGAACAGAAAACTATTCTGAAAAACAGTTTCAAACAAGCCTTAAATATTTGGCAAAATTTATAAATATTTTTAAAATATTAAAAAAAAAATCATTTGTAATGCATCTAAAAAAACACTTGATTGGCATTCTCTCACACTTAAAAAAAATATTGTCAAACTGACACTTAACAATTGAAACATATTTATATTATTACATCAAAAACTCTAAAAATTACCTTTTAACCATTGTAATCCAAATATAATAATTGAGTATGTTTGATAATATTTTTATTTAAAATATTTTTAATAAAAGTGTTTTTTTTTAAGTGTTCTTAAAATAATTACCTATTAAATGCATCTTCAATTTTTTTTTAATATTTTAAAATCTTTGTTGAACGCCTTGTTTCTTCTTTAAAAACAATTTTTATGTTAAAAATGCTTCTTAAAAACATGTCAAATCAATTCTTAATCATCAATAATATTAATATTATTTCATTAGAAACTAAAAAATTTGTTGAAAGATAAAACTTAAAAAAGCAGAAGTTATTTCTAAAGGTAAGTTTTATTTTCAAAATTAAAAGCATTGAAATGAGGGTATGGAACAAAGATTGTCTTATACTTTTTAGCCAGTATTCATGTTATTCCATAAAAAAAAAAAAAACTATTTTTTCTCCACTACCAAACAAATTCTTTCCTATCGCTCATTTTTTATCATTCCTGTGGTGGAGGGAAACAGAAACCTAACATGCGTGTTCAATTTGAATTGCCCACTCTCTTAGCCTGCTTTATGATTTAAGCTGCTGCTCCATATCCAAATGAAGTTGAACGTGTCTCCTCCGTGCGCGCGCACACACATACACATTCTCATCTCCAGACTCCATCACCACCAGCTTCCCCGCGTCTTAGCTTCTAATTAATCCACTGTGGTATGTGATTCTTTTGTTTTTGCTATAATGTGATATCTTAACAGAATGGATTAAATTTTATTTTCTATAGCAGCTTTGCTAGCTTTTAGAAGAAAGTAATGTTGTAGGGGTATAGGGAGGTGGGTGAGATGAAGATTGAGGTGAAGAAGTGGAGTATGGTATGCCCAGCAAAGGATACCCCCAAACACACCCTCTGGATGTCCAACTTGGACTTGGTGGTTCCTAGAATTCACGTGCCCACTGTCTACTTGTACAAGCCCAACGCTTTTTGTTCCAATTTCTTCGACGCCAGTAGGCTTAAGGAGGCTCTCAGCGACGCTCTTGTCCAATTCTATCCGGTGGCCGGAAGGTTGGGGTTGGATGCAAATGGTAGAATTCAAATCAACTGTAATGGAGAGGGTGTGTTATTTCAGGAGGCGGAAGCGGATGCTATTATTGATGACTTGGGTGACTTCACGCCTAGTCACCGACTACGGCACCTCATTCCGGTGGTGGACCATTCTGCCCACATTTCTTCTTATCCGCTCCTCCTCTTACAAGTATGTACTTACTCTATTATTTTTATTCATTTTTCACATCTTATTATATCCTATTGTAGCATTGGGGTTCTGAATAGAAATATTTTTATCTTAAAAATAAAATAAATATATATACACAGGTAACTTACTTTAAGTGTGGGGGAGTCTGCCTCGGTGTGGCCATTCACCACATGGTAGCCGACGGCAGCGGTTGCATCCATTTCATCAACTCATGGTCTGATATCACACATGGTATCCCCATCGCCATCTCACCCTTCTTTGATCGGACGATTCTCCGTGCTCGTGACCCGCCTGCTCCAAGATTCTCCCACGTGGAATACCATCCTCCACCTCCTCTCCACGGCCCATCCACCCCTAAGCCCACTTCCACGCTCATCCTTCATCTCACACCTGAGCACCTCAACACCCTCAAAGCCAAATCTGTGCGCCATGGAAGCCCAAGCCCAAGCTCAGTGAAATATAGTACCTATGAAACCCTGGCAGCCCACTTGTGGCGCTGCATATGCAAGGCACGTGGCCTCTCCCATGATCAACCCACCAAATTGTACATCCCCACCGATGGACGGTTGAGGTTGCGTCCTACACTCCCACCTGGTTACTTTGGGAATGCACTTTTCACGTCGACGTTAACTGCCAAGTCGGGTGATCTCCAATCTGAAGCCTTGTCAGACACCGTTCAGAGGATTCACAACGCAATAGCAGGAATGGAGGATGAGTATCTGAGATCGGCTGTTGACTACCTTGAGATGCAGCCAAATCTAACGGCTCTAGTTAGAGGGGCTCACACATTCCGCAGCCCGAACCTCGTGGTTGGGAGCTGGACACGACTACCAATCCATGATGCGAATTTTGGGTGGGGAAGGCCCATGCACATGGGGCTGGGGAGTGGGGTGTTCGAGGGAAATGTATGCATACAGCGGAGCCCAACCAAGGACAACCATTTGTCTGTGGTGATATGCTTAGAGGCTCAGCCCATGCAACTCTTCAAGGATTTGTTATATGACATCTGAAGGAAATGCAGGTCACCCAAAAGCCCATTCCTCCTATGCTCTTCTTCCAGTAATCTATTATTGCTTATTGGCATTCAAGCCTATAATATATTAGCCTGTTTGTCTCCTTAGAAAGGGGAATACTTCAGAAGAAAAGAAAAGCTGTGTATAAGTCTCCTCATTAATATCTTACCAGAGGCTCCAGGAAAGCAGCAGAAGCTGAGGGAAATTTCTTCTCAAGGGTATTTGCAATGAAACAATGTGGATCCCAGAAGAACAAAGCAGTCTCCACATTGTCAATTTATGAGACAAAAATACATAAAAGAATCTTCAGATGTAAACACATCCAATAAAGAACTTTTCCAAATCAATGTGGATCAAGCTCCATTTTTAAAGAGATTCTGTAAAACGACTTCAAGGCATGTCCCATAATAAACATTAATATATCATACCAACAAACACGGGAAGATTCTTGTTACAGCAAAGCAATACACAATACACAGCATAATCAAACAGAGCAGAAGCAGGAGTACCAGTAGCATTGGACAAGCCTATGAACTATAGAAGTAAATTTGCAAATCAACCCCCTTTATAGAGCAATAAGACACTGACTACCATACAGTTGATGAATTGAAATACCTAGCCTGATCAAATTCGGAAAGTATCTGTTTGGAATCGATCATCGTACAACCGCCAATGGCCATACCTCTCAGCATGAAAGACTGACCTCGGGATGTAGAAATTTGGCTTCTCAATCTTCTTCAAGTTCTTCAGATTGGATGTAGCATTGGCAATGTCTCGACTTGTCAGGTTTGCACAACCAGAAAGATCCAAGTACTCGAGGTTCAGACACCCATCACAGATCAAAGCAAGGCCTTTAGCTGATATCTTGGAGAACCGAAGTTCAAGGTGCTCTAAATGAGGCATAGTTTTGCCAATAGCAGCAGCTTCAGAGTCCCCATCTTGAGGACAAGCATTTAGATATTCGTTAGGGACAATTCCTATGTGTTGGGAGGGATCCAGCCAGTTCATCAGGTTCCGCTTCAGAATTTTGAGATTAGGGCAATTCCTTCCTAGCAGAATCAGGGATTCATGAGAAATTTCATAGCAGTAGCTAATGTCAACTTCCCTGAGCTTGAGGCATCGAAAAGCTACTCTAGCCATTGATGCATCAGTAACATTTGGACAGCTCTTGATTGAAAGAACCTCAAGATTCGAGCACCTGAAAATCCAAATTCACAAAACCTAATTTCATCGCTCCAAGAAATTCAAGGCTGGCAGTGCAATAACACAAGTATCCGGTCCCATCATTCAAGGCTTATCGCATCCAGATGATGAAACTAAACCATAAATCTTATCTAGTTCTCCCAATTTTTTTTTTCACCATTCAGCTCTCTCTGAAACCATATACTCTCCAAATTTGGGACCAATTTTGGTTTCATAATACAAACCCTAACCCTACCAAACAGATCCAAAAGCCAGAAAAGGAAATCCCAAAACGAAACAAGCAACTGCAATAGTTATAAAACCCCCTTTTTATCAAATATAAAACCCTATTTCATCAATTTAAACTGTGACCAACCATACGATAATGATGATCAAAATTACAAACCCACAAATGCAATCGGGCGAAACCCATTTTCAGCATCCAATAAATTAGGGCGCAAGAATCAAATCCAAAAACTCAAACCTGAAAATTAAACTTTGGGCATAACTCAATTTCATCATTCAGAAGCTAAATTGTGAAAAAAACTCAACTCAAAACATCCAAATACCAACATTTGTGTCAGGGTCAATTAAATAAAGATTTTAATTAAGATTTTGTTGCCCTGAGCAGTAGAAACAGAAAGAGATGGAAACTTAAATAAATAGATCCCTCTCTTTTCCTTCATTTTCTCAGCAAACAAACAGAAGGCTAATACAAATCCTAATTGAATGCGTTAATTCCAGAAATTATCACCAATCAAAATCAAGAAAACTTCCCCAAATACCTGTCAGCGGCGAAAGAGAGCGACCGATCAGAGCAGTGTCTGACACGAATTTTGGTGAGCGACCCACCGCTCCAATCAGCAATGGATTGGAGCATGGCGTTGATCTTCCGCTCAAACTCAGGAGTCCACCAGCGAGCGGACTCGGTGGGGGAGTCGAAGTGGACTTCGAGATCGAGGGTGGAGAAGAGAGAAGGGTCTTTGCAGGCGTGGAGCCAGGACTTGCAGACGAGCATGGGTCCAGTCCATCGGTCGTGGAGGGTGAGTCGGGATAGAACATTGGTGAGGCACTCGTGAGTCAACTCCGACCAGTCCGAGTTGAGTTCAGACTCGGCCTGGCCTCCTTGGTTATCCATTAGAGTGGATAGGTTTCCACAGCGGCTTCTCTTGCGGTCGGTTTTATCGGGTGTGGCTCAGCCTATGTTAAATCACTGTACACGGCAATTTCATCATCCGACACCGGCTTATGTCTCCTGCAAAAAAAACAATTTAAAAAATAAATGGCAATCAAAAATATCTTAGGAGATGTTGTTTTATTTTTAATTTTTTTAAAAAAATTAAGAAGAATGAAAACAGATTTTTTTTAAATTAATATTTAAAAATGAAATGTTATTTTAAAAATACTCTATAAGTATTTATTTATTTATTAAATTATGAGTTAATATAAGTGAATATATCTTTATAATAAAATAATAATAATAATAATTTTGACTTTTCTTAACTGAATGTATTTTAAAAACAATAAAAATAAAAATAAAAATAAAGGAAAACTAAAACATTTGTACAACCAAAAACAATCTAACATGTCTCTTTATTTCTTTTACTTTAAATATAAAATATTTTTTAAAATAATTTTAAATATATAATAAATTGTTTATTTCTTTTACTTTAAATAAAAAATCTTCTTAGAATAATTTTAAATACATAATAAATTATTAAAGTGGTTGTTTATAGCATCCTGTAGTATCAAACTTTTATTTCTTAATTTTTAAAAAAGTTGCTAAGATACTGAAGTGATACTTATCGAATAAGATATATAGGTAGTTGAAATATGTATTACAAATAAATGGGTCAAAAGTAGAAAAGTATAAATAAATGGAAACAAGGTATAAATAATGACACAAAAAATTATATGCGTGTGGCATCACTTAATTGATGTTTTTTCTATAGGTACCGAAAAAGTAGTAAGTGTATCAAAAGGATACTTGAAGGGTATTTGGTTTTTTAGTTTTTTTACTTGAAGCAATTTATTTTCAAACTTTAAGTTGTTTATTTTCTTATTTTTTCATAACTTATAATAAATTTTTTACTTAATAGAAAAGTACAAAGGTGGTGTTTATTTTTTTTACTTAATTCTAAATAGAACTTTAATACTTAATAGTATTGAGCATTAGGTTGTTTGTTTTTGTAGTATTTTATTTCTATTAAGTATTAAAAAGTAAAGAAAAACTAATACATTACTTTTTTAATTTAGAAAAAAAACCAAATATTTTGATTTTTTTTTTTATACAGCAAAAAGTTCATAATAAATCATGAAAGAGTAGAAAAAAAACAACTTAAAGTATGTAAATTGTTAAAGTATTTGTTTTAGGTAGTTTGTTACTGATTTGTTTGTATTCCCTATTAATAATGGATGTGTTGTTTAGTTTGATCTATTCTTTAGTCATAGACCGCGTTTGTAGGACTGTTAAACGTGGATTACTTTCAATTCTATTTGAGTTATCTTTGTAAGGCTATTTATAAGCCAATAAGTTATTTATTCAATAATAAGATTTCTTAACATTAGGTATCAGAACCACATCACTGGGCCTAATCAAAACTTGAGAAGCGGCAATCTTCTAAGAGTGTAGCAATAAGGATGGCAACTGAAAGTAACTTTGTGCAACTAGCAATTCCAAAACTTGATGGACACTATGATCACTGGTGTATGCTCATGGAGAATTTTTTGCGCTCAAAGGAATATTGGAACTTGATAGAACAAGGGATCCCTACAGCAGAAGCAAGGGTAGACTCACTCAAAGACAAAAGAAGGTGATTGAAGATGTAAAACTGGAGGATTTGAAGGTTAAAAATTATCTCTTCCAAGCCATTGATCGATTAGTCCTAGAGACCATTCTGAACAAGGATACAACAAAGAACATTTAAGACTCTTTGAAGTAGAAGTACCAGAGGATGGCACGGGTGTAGCATGCACAATGACAAGCTCTTCAAAAGGAATTTGAGTTGCTCAACATGAAGGTAAGGGAATATGTGAATGAGTACTTTTCTCGAACCCTTACTATAGCCAACAAGATGAGGGTTCATGGTGAGAAGATGAAGGATGTTGTGATCATTGAAAAGATTTTGAGATCTATGACTCCTAAATTCAACTATGTTGTGTACTCTATCGAGGAGTCTAATGATCTAGACACCTTATCCATTGATGTACTACAAAGCAGTCTTTTGGTGCATGAACAACGCATGAATGGTCATTTTGTGGAAGAACGAGCATTGAAGGTTACTTATGAAGATCAATCAAGAGGAAAAGGACGAGGTTGTGGTGGATTTAGAGAAAGAGGTAGAGGTAGACAAAGCTTTGACAAGTCTACCATTGAGTGCTACAATTGCCATAAGCTTGGACATTTTCAATATGAATGTCCAAACAAGGAGATAGAGAAAAAGGCACACTATGCAGAAGCTAATGGAGAAATATTGTTAATGGCACATGCGGATGTCAAGGAAGCTAGCAAAGAGGAGTTATGGTTTCTTGACTCAAGTTGTAGCAACCATATGTGTAGCAACCATATGTGTGGCAAGAATGAGCTTTTCTCTAGGCTTGATGAGAGTTTTAGCACTTCTGTAAAGTTGGGAGACAATTCAAGCATGGTTGTGATAGGAAAAGGAAATATACGAACGTTTGTGAATGGAATTATGCAAGTCATCATTGAGGTGTTTTATGTCTTGGGATTGAAGAATAATTTGGTTAGTGTGGGATAACTACAAGACAAAGGGCTTGCAATTCTCATACAACATGGGAAATGTAAGATTTATCATCCAAAGAGAGGATTAATCATGGAGACTACAATGTCCTTAAATAGAATGTTTATCTTGCCTGCTCAGAAACTTCTAAAAGAAGAAATTTGTTTTTCTTCTCTTATAGAGGATCAAACTCAGCTTTGGCACCTTAGATATGGACATTTAAGTTTCAATGGCTTGAAGACTCTTCAGCAGAAAAGACTGGTGAATGGACTGCCACAATTTCAAGCTCCTTCGAAGGTGTATGAAGATTGCTTAGTAGGAAAACAATGAAGAGATCCATTTCCAAAAGAGAACACATGAAGGGCTTCTCAAATTCTTTAATTTGTGCATGCCGAGATCCATGGACCAATCAATCCCACTTCAAATAGCAAGAAAAGGTACCTGATCACTTTCATTGATGATTTTAGCCACAAAACTTCGGTTTATTTCTTGGTAGAGAAGTCATAAGCTTTCATCACTTTCAAGAATTATAAGATTCGTGTTGAGAAAGAAACTGGTTTATATATAAGATGTCTTAGCATTGATCGTGGAGGAGAATTCATATCACACGAGTTCACAAATTTTTCTAAGGAAAATGGCATACGTAAACAACTGATAGATGCATATACTCCACAAAAGAATGGTATTGCAAAGAGAAAGAACCAAACTATTATGAATATGGTGTGAAGCATGCTTTCAAGAAGAAAAATTCCAAAAACTTTCTAGCCTAAAGCAGTCAATTGGAATGTCTATGTTATGAATAGAAGTCCAACTTTGGTAGTAAAAGACATGACTCCAGAAGAAACTTGGAGTAGATCTAAACCATCAGTTGATCACTTTAGGGTGTTTGGAATAGACATGACTAATCTTGATGACAAGAGTGTGAGATGTGTTTTACTTAGAGTTAGTGAGGAGTCGAAGGCATATAGATTGTATGATCTAGTCTCTCAAAAGATAATAATAAGCAGAGATGCGAAGTTTGAAGAAGAAAACAGTGGGGATTTGAACAAGAGTCATGAAGAAACCATTATAGCTAATCTAGACTAGGGAAAAAGTGACAAAGAAGCAGTCTCAGTTAATACTGATAGAGGAAATATTGAAGTTGATAACCAGGACAATACAATGGAAAATATGGAGGGTAATGATTCAGATGAGTCAAATAAATAAAATCCACTTAATCCTAATGAAGGAAGAATTAGAATGCCACCAGCTTAGATGAGAGATTATGAAAGTGGAAAAGGTCTATCTGAGAAAGAAGACACTACATACCAAGCTTTGTTTGCCGGCAATGATCCAGTCTCATTTGGCGATGCTGTGAAAAGTATGAAATGGAGAAAAGCAATGGATGCAGAGATAGAAGCCATGAGAGGAATGATACATGGGAATTGATATATTTACCTACTGAAGCAAATAAAGTTGGGGTAAAACGGGTTTACAAGACAAAGCTTAATGAGAATAGAGAAGTGGATAAGTACTAGGCCCGGTTGGTAGCAAAGGGTTACACTCAAAAACATGAGGTGGATTATATTGAGGTTATTGCACCTGTAGCTCGATTAGATACAATTCGAGTGGTGATTTTTGTTGCAGCTCTAAAGGAGTGGACAATCTACCAGTTAGATGTAAAGTCAACCATCTTACATGGTGAACTAAGTGAAGAAGTCTTTGTCGAACAACCTCCTAGCTATGAACAAAAGAGCGATGAGCAGAAGGTGTACAAACTGAAAAAGGCTTTGTATGGACTTAAACAAGCTCCACGAGCTTGGTATAGTCGTATAGAGTCCTATTTTATGAGGAAAGGATTTAAGAAATGCCACTATGAACATACTTTGTTCATCAAGATTGGAAAATGAGGTAAGATCTTGATTGTGTGTCTCTATGTGGATGATCTCCTATTTACTGGGAATGATGAAATTATGTTCGCTGAGTTTAAGAAATCCATGATGCTTGAGTTTGACATGATTAATCTTAGAAAAATGAGATACTTTCTTGGCATTGAGGTGATGCAATGATCAGATGGCATCTTTATTAGTCAGAAGAAATACAAACAGGAGGTTTTGGAAAGGTTCAGCATGGACAAGTGCAATCCAGTTCACAACCCTATGGTTCTTGGATTCAAGCTTACAAAAAATGGAGATGGAGTGAGGATTGATAGTACTTTCAATAAGAAGATTGTGGGAAGTCTTATGTATTTGACTGCCACTCACCAGATGTTATGTTTGTGGTGAGTCTCATTAGCAAATTCATGGACTGCCCTACCGAACTTCATTTGCAATTAGCAAAGAGGATGCTAAGGTACTTGAAATGTACCATTGATTTTGGTGTGTTCTACAATAAGGAAGGAAATGAGGATTTGGTTGCCTACACAAATAGTGATTATGTTAGGGATTTAGATGATAGGAAAAACACTTCGGGTTATGTGTTTATGTTGAGCTCAGGAGCAATGTCTTGGTCCTCAAAGAAACAACCTGTGGTCCCCTTGTCCACTACTGAAGCTGAGTCTATTGTTGCAATTTCATGTGCTTGTCTAAGAAGGATATTGAAAGGTCTCAGCCATGCTCAACATGATTCTACAATAGTTTATTGTGATAACTGTTCAACAATCAAGCTTTCTAAGAATCTAGTGATGCATGGTCGTTGCAAACACATTGATGTTCGTTTTCATTTCCTTCGTGAGCTTTCAAAAGATGGAATTGTAGATATGGTTCATTGTCATACACTGGAGCAAGTTGCTGATATAATGACTAAACCTCTAAAGCTTGATGTATTCTTGAAAATATGTGATTTGTTAGGTGTTTGTTTGGATCCTAGAGTAAACTGTTTACTAAAACATTCAGTTTAAGGGAGGATGTTAAAGTATTTGTTTTAGGTAGTTTGTTACTGATTTGTTGGTATTCCCTATTGATAAGGGATGTATTGTTTAGTTTGATCTATTCTTTAGTCATAGACCATGTTTCTAGGACTATTAAAGGTGGATTACTTTCAATTCTATTTGAGTTATCTTCTTAAGGCTATTTATAAGCCAATAATTTATTTATTCGATAATAACATTTCTTAACAGAAACAAATTATTTTCAGCAAAAAACTAAAAAAATAAACACCCTTAAAATATTTAGCTTTTTTTAAATGGAAAAAGTAACATGTTGGTTTTTTTCTTTTACCTTTAAATGTTTAATAGAAATAAATTATTACAAAAACAAACAACTTAATACTTAATATTATTAAGCACTATTTAGTTTTACAAAACGAACACTGTCCTAGTTTTACTATTTTATTTTATGATGTAAGAATTGAATTAAAAATTATTTTGAAACAAAGGCAAAATTTATCATTATATTTAAAAATAATAAAAATAATTCACTTCTACTTTTTCTAAGACTATGTTTGATTTCTGATGAAAAAAAAGAAGGAAAATACAAGAAAAAAAAATAAAGAGAGTAGAAGGGAAGAAAAAGTGAAAAAATATATTTAAAATTAGTAAATTATTTTTATCTACTACTTCAAACTCATTTTACTTCTTTTTTTTTATCTTTTATGTAAAGATTAAATAATTTAAAAATGTATAAACTTTTAATTAATTTTAATTATAATCGATTGGTTTTCTTATTTTCCCCTCGTGAAGTCAAATGTGAGAAAATCATTTTTCTTAATCATGACAAATAAAATAAATAAATAAATAGAAAATATAAACTCATTAAAAATTCAATATATTTTAAAATTAAATAAGAAATTTTTATTTTTCTTATTTAATTGTGATGAAGGCCTTGTTTGGAACAACAATTTATTTTTATTTTTTTAATTGAGGTTGAAGCTAAAGTCAAAATCATGTTTTTGAAAAACAATGCTAATATTACAAAAGTCTTATTAAATCATTTTTTGTATAAGTCAAAATAAAAGTTTCACATAAATCAATATTTTCTTGATGTTCATATTAAACCATTTTATTAAATTATAATTTCTTTAAACAAAAATCATTCAAAAAATCTAATAAATTAAAATAAAAAATCATTTTCAATTTTTTTTATTTTAAAATAAAATAAACTCATGAAAAAAGTGACCCATGAAACATACAACCACCAGTTGATCACTATTTTTTCAGTTTAAATATTATTAATTTATTTATCTTTTTTTTTTTTTTATAACCATATGTTTGGTCAACAATGAGATTTGTCATAAAATATTGGCACAGCAACAAAGGTCAAAAGGCCTTCAAAAATTTAGAGGAGAAATAAGCAGGCATGAACAATGAACATGAAGGTGGTGGCAAGAAAGAAGGAAGAAGCTTCTGCTCCCAATCATTGCAGAGCTTTTGGACTTGCATGCATGTAAGTATTTGGATGGTGCCATGTCTTCTTCCATCTCATGTTTGATTCCCAACTTCACTGTCCTCTATTTCTTATACCTTGAGTTCTCTCATTCATGAATACTTTGATAATTATCAATCTCCTTTTGGGTTTGTGAAGGTTGATGGTATTGGAATTAGTAATTAATTACTAGAATTTTAGAAATTTTTTTTAAAAAATTATGAATAATTATTTATAAAAAATTAACCATAAAAAATTACACATCCCTAATATGCTAATCTTCCTTTTATCAAAATTATGTAGAACTTATTATGCCCAAAAAGGTATAACATTTTACCCATAAAAAAAAGGAAAAAAATATTCATTAGAAAAATATATAAGTTCATTCTAATTTTCAATGTAACTATCATTTCTATTAAAATCACAAATTAAACCAATAAAACAATCAAAAGTTTATAAGAAATTGGTGAAATAAAAAGTCTAACCTAAAGTTTCTATGAATTCAACTTAAATATAATAAACCAATTTCAATCATTTAACCTTGAGATCTTCGTCTAACTTGAATAAAAGTTTGACTTTCATTATGTGATCCATGATAATTTGACTCAATTTTAATTTGTTCAACCTACTAAGATCATAAATAAGTTTCGTTAATTCACTAACCACCCTATCTTACATTTTCAATTATTGGTTGAAGCTAACAAGAAGGCTATTTAATGCATTGCATGTCCTTATCATCGAAGTAATTAGAGTTGTGTCATCATGCTTCACTATTTTCCAACAAGAATATGATAAACATTCCATTATTTTTGGAATGGATGTAGTTATATGAGTACGGGAGGTATCAACTTTTATGTCATCAACTCATTACTTCATCTCGATCTAACTACTCCAAATTATTGGCAACTAACACGACTCCTTTTCTATTAGCACGGTCAACCAAAAACAATAATTAGACCATCAAAATGGAGAAATGGTCTGAGTCTCAAATCATTAGCATCCTTATGTCCCAATAAAATATATCAAAAATAACTAAGTAGATGAAAGCAATAAAAATAATCGTTCTCGAAAATTATATTAATATAGAAGTTAGTAACCTCAACAAATCTATTACACATCATACAAATGCAGAAGATGAGATGCAATGGCATGTTGGGGATTAGATTAAGGAAATAAAATGGTGGTTGATATAGCTTGAGTTGTACATGTGCTTGATTATTGATTATCATATATCAATCTCACTGACTCATAGTCTCCTCTCCATCAACTTTTATATTTCATTTTGGACAATCTAGGTTCCTAAAGTCATTTTGTATGTGCCAGTTCCCAAGTTTGCACTCTTCTCTACAAATTTGAGAATATTTTAGTAATTTTATAGTGCACTTTAAACAAATTCCAAGTAGTTACTCTAAACAAAGAAACAACTTACATTTTAAACAAATTAAAATCTATTCTATATCTAGTTTTTTTTCATGTGGATTGCATATGGTAATAATGTTATAGGGAGATATCTAACGAAGTTTTGCGTGCAAGAAGGTTGCAGAAAAATGTTAATAGCAACAAAGTAGAATTGATAATTATATGTATATTATTTCTTATTTTATCATTTTTCTTAAGTTTTTCTTAATATTTAAGTTTCATCAATTTTTCTCTTACTGATATTTTTTGTTAAAATTTTACTCATATTTCTCGATAAAATCTAACTACCATTGTCTCCAAGAAAACCAATATTTTCATCCAACTTCAATGAAAAAATAAGGTCATGGTTTTTAAAACACGTTTAAGAACTAAAAAGCAAAAAATAGTTTTCTATTCTTAAAAATAAAACACAAATATTTTTAAAAAAACATATTTCAGTTATTTTCAATTGTTGATTATGAATAAAGTTTAAAAACAGGTTAAAAACATTTTGAGTTCTTAAATAGACTTTTGTTCTATAAAACATCAACAAATAATTTTTAAAAACTATTCTTCAAAACTATGTTTGAAAATACTTTCGAAACCCCACCCATGACTCATTCAGCCCCAGTGGTCCTAAAATTAATTTAATTTTTATTTTAAATAAAAGCTCATAACCCCAAATGAAAAAGTAAGTGACCCGTGACTCATACAACCACCAGTTGACCTCTCTGTTTTCAGTTTAATTATTTATCTAGTTTGTTGATATCCTTATGTTTGGTCACCCATTAAATTATTAACAAAATATTGGCATAGAAACTTAAGTCAACGCATTCAAAAATTTAGAGAACAAATAATTAACCAGGCATGAACATGAACATGGTGGCAACAAAGAAGAAAGGAATAAGCATTTTAATAAAAAGTAGCTTCTTCTCTCAATTATTGCAGAGCTTTAGAGTTGCATGCATGTAAATATATGGATGGTGGCATGTCTTGATCCATCACAGTTTGATTCCCAACTCCACTACTTTTTCTTATGCTTTAGTTTCTCTCGTTCATAAAATCATTTGATAATTATTAATGTACTTTCGGGATTTTAAACTTCCATGGGAGGGTCCCCAAGGATTTCTTAGTCTGAAGGATGATGAGGAACATGTTGATGCCCTGCAATTGAATAAAAGAGTTTGCAAGAGAGGAAGAGATGAAACCCAGTCAAGGACATGGCGAGTCAAGGACATGGCGTGTAAATGAGATTGTTAACCATGTAGACATATTTTAAAATTGCACAAGCCTATTAGGCTCAAAATGGACAATATCCATATAGTTGATTATAGATCGTTACAGAATCGTATTAAAGTTGATCCCTAACCTTGATGTGGGCTTTGTTTGTTTGGCCACACAAGGGTGTCTATCTATTAGGTTCCGCAATCTCATGGGACACAATGGGACATACGAGGATGTTGTACTTGTATGGAAGATAATTGTGATATCTTACATCGGACCATTGTAAAAGAGCAAACAATATCTACACAAAATATTTTTTTTAACCAAGCAAATGGACATCTATTACAGCTTCCAAAGCCTGAAGAACATACTTTTAATGGTTATTGTTGAGTAAATACAGTAGTACATCAACTGAAATCAGCACAATCTTTAGCTTTTATGATACCAAATGAACTGCAATACATGAGCTTCACCCAAAGTTTAGAATCATTTTGTACCACAAATTTATCATGAGTGCTTACTAAAAGTGACCTAACACACAAGTTCATGTGATTGAAATTCTGAAACTGAGGCATGACCTATACGTACCACAATGTTCTAGTGCCTCTACAACTAAAGTAACAGCTCCAAAAATCTAGTCGTCGCTTCTTTCTACTTTTCTTAACAATACGCAAAACAATTCACTCTTTAGAACTGGACAGAATTTCTGGCCCTAGGGCAAAATTAAACCCCTCAATGCAACCAAAATAGTGAAGAAATTTCCAAAGAGGACAAAAATTGAAAATTGATAAAAAAAATTATTCAGAATGTTTTCAAATAGACAGGCAATTTCGTTTTGAATATTGGAACACTTCTGCTTTGAGAAGGGCACAGAGAAGAATGTTGAATAGCATTGATGATGAAAAAAATTGCATTAGACCAGTCCAGAATATGTGGTAGCATCTCCTTTACAAGCTAACTTATTATTACGGGGCACCAATCACTACACAACAGATCACAAGCAGTCACAACATATCGAGTAAAGTTGAAACCCAAAAAACAAATGCAATGTCCAGAATATGTGGACAACATCTCCTTTTACAAGCTAGCTTGTTATTATGATATAACAATCGCTAAATAACAGGCCACATGCAGCCATCAAAATATCAACCAATGTTGAAACTTGACAAACACACTTCCTAATCCCCACAAAACGCATGTGCTCACAAGGCCAATTATCCTACCTAGGATTTCATTTATTCCATAGAATTAATCATAATCTTAAGGGTGACATAGTATTTTTTTCCCTAAGTTGAATATTTGGAAACCTACTCAGGTAGTTTTATTAGTTTAATGACCTAGTTTATCGATTCCAGGCATGTTGAAGTTGAGCTTTAATTTGGATGTATGGATCTTAAACTATGAGGCCTAAGACATCTTAATCTTTTCCACACCAATTAGAGCATTACTATACCTACTTTAATTCATTATCCCCATAAAACGTTACTACAACCTGAAGAATAATGAAGGCAAAAGGAAAGATTCCTTGATTTTGCTCTTTGTAATCTTTAGATTGTGAGGCAACCAATCTACCATTTAGATTTTATAAAATCCTCTTCTGCAGCAGTATATCTGAAATTATACAGGGTTTAAGGAATCCATGTTGGGGGGGAAGAATTTTGGTCTTGGACCCATGGTAGGAAGAATATGAAGTGATTTAAGGTAAAATATGGTTTTCATGATGGTTTGATTATCAAAGAAAAGTTTTTATGCAGGGTGATTTGCATAAATATTTCGATACTTCATTTTACAGTTAGGAAGACTATTTATGAATCAAAACTTTCAGACTACATGTCTCTTGACTCTTATGGAAGAAGAATGTTGAGCATGCTATCAAGCCATATCCAAGTCCTAATTTAGAGATAATATTGCTTTGGGAGTTTGTTATATTTTATTTCCTTAGTTTAGTATGAAAACTTTTGAAAAGATAAAGTTTGGTTAGACCCTGAACCTGGATCCACAGGGTCTAAGGGCAATATGGTCAGTCCATTTAATAAATGCAAGGCCAGAAATATAAAAATCTTCAAGTTGAAGGTGAAGCAAACTACTAATACCTACTTAGAGTAGTGAAGAATAGAGCTTACTAAATGAATAACAAACATACACTGAGGCTCTATTTGGATTGGCTTCTTGGCAGCCAAAAGCCCTTTTTAAAAAAATAATAAAAATTAATAGCATCTTCTATATGTTTTTCGAAGATTTTAATAAAGGCATTTCTAACTTCAAAAAGTGTTTAACACATATACGCAGATGATATTATTTTTCTTGTTTATTGGAAATGTTTTTACCAAGATTGCCCCTTTTAAAAAATTATGACTTCAATTTCAGCATTAACTTCTAATTAAATCCAAATACAAAAAGCTATCCTAGACAAGGCTTAAGATTTCAAAACTTGCCATACTAAAACTAAGGGAATAAAAATTAACAAACAAACAATCTCACCACTAAAGCTAGGATTCAGATGTGGTCTAAAACATACTTGAACATCCTTATCTCATAAAATGTGACCTTAAAGTTTTAAATCCATAACTATTCTTCTAAGTGTTAAGTTACTAAAATACTCAAAACAATCTCACCACTAAGCTAAGATTCGGACACGGTCTAAAACATACATGAACATTTTTATCTCATAAAATGTGACCTTAAAGTTTTGAATCCATAACATTAAGTAACCAAAATATTTCAGCAACCCACCTTACCTAAAACTTTCCTTTATTGATCAAATCATCATGAAAACCCACCAAAATATACATTAAATCATCCTACTTCTTCCTAGATGGATCCAAGATAAAATTATACCCTCAACTTAGACTTCTTTAAATCATGGTTCAAAGTTGCAGTTGTGGTCATGACCATTGACTCAAAGGGCCAAGAGGCTCATCGGTCCTAGCGTCTTTCACTTGAAATCAGACAATACACAAAAAAAATAATGGCTATAAGATTTGGTCAAGGAGATTTATCTCTAGTCAAATTTGAAGTTGTTATGCACCAAAACATTTTCAACCCAGAGAAGATGACTTTGCCATGAGAGAGATTGGCATTGTTGATGGGAATTCACTGGAGGCAGCAAAGGAAGCCAAAGGCAAAGTCAATAGAGGCAAGGAATGGGCTTGAATGAAAAAGGATTTCATGAGAAGGAAAAAAAGAAACCTAATGTTAAAGCAAATGGCAGGGGAAGAAAAAAAGGGTAAAAAAGGCTGACAGTGGTGTGACAACAGCTCCCAAGTTAATGAGGGCTAAAAGAGATTGGAAGTGGGCATTGCTCATCTGAAAAGCTTTAATCCTCCAGAGTGCCTACACATTACCCTAGTGAAGCTGAGTTTCTTTGGTGAATCAAAAATTTTATTCAAGGTACCTAGTGTAGTTGTAAAGAGAAGAGGTCCCATGGTTGGCTGCAGTAAATTACTGAATTAGTTCACATTAATTAAGGACACAAGACAATGATTTCACAGACTGTCTGGAAATTTTATAAAGTAGCAAGATCAGACAATATGTTGCAAGATTTCTGCTTCAACTGGAAGCCAACTCAACCTTGGTTTGAACTCTCCTTCGATTGGGCTTATGTTTTTGCAGTATTTGAACCACAGCAATGCAACCTTTTACTTTTGAGCATGTATACCAACAAGCCATCCACATACCTCTCCAACTAGTTTCAGGTTTTCCCAAATAGCCTCCAAAAACTTCCTCACAAAACCAACTACAAAATAAACCATTTCAATTCTCTCTAGAGCTACCAAAAAGATAAAATTAAATTGCTACAATTGGCATACAAACTGCTGGCATACTTTTCTAACATAAAAAACCAGGACTCATTGTAAAAACCAGACAGCAATAATAAATATCATTGTAGCAGTAATTCAAATGTAAGCACAAAATACCGTGATTTATACCCAATTGAATTAAGGTAAAAACCTTGTGAAAAACTTATTTATAAAATAAATAAATAAACCCAAAAGGATCCCTTCAAATTGGAGATCACAGTTCCTAGCATTGATTTAGACTCTAGGTATAATAGATTCCAAGGGCTCCAAATCCACGATAATATTTCCATAGAATCAGAGTTCCAGAGGAAATAAAACTCGGTAGCAGGTACAAACCTTCAAATTCATCTGTTAAACGATCAATTAACTTTTAGACGTAATCATAACTGCAATTTTTTACTTCTTTAAATTGCCCAAAACATATACCTCCAAAATACAGCAAGCAAGCCTCAAATTCAAAGTGTAATTATTAAATACTGTGAGTCAAAAGCAAAATCCCCAACCAATCATGAATATTCAAACACCAGAAACGGATTCAACAGACAGTAAACAGATTTAAATCAAAACATTACAGAGGAAAGAGTCGAAAGAGAAACTAGGCATTGAGAGGGCGCCAGTAGTAGTCATCGGGATCGCGATCGACGAACACGATCACATAGAGAGCGTAGATTATTCCGGGAATGTAACCAAGCAGAGTGAGGAGCAAGCAAATACAGAACTCAACCTGCGAAAAACACAGAGATCAGTCAATCAAGCAATAGGATCCGTTTGGATGCCAAGAAAAACACGAGGAAAAGCAGAGGAAAAAAAAAAAACCAAAGCGGGAGCAAGAGAGAGGCGTACGCTGCAGCAACCATGTCGGAAGCAGACACCAACCGGAGGAAGCAAGATCGCAATTAGTATTTCGCAGAAGATTTCGCAGCGAGTGGCCATCGCGAGAGGGAATGAAAGAAACGCTTGGAAGAGAGCCGGGAGCCTTAATTGCGAAGAAAACAAAAGAAATGAAGGTTTGAAGTCACATTCACATCCAGTGAGAGTGGTTGGGAAACGTCAAGCTGACCCTACCTCAGCATGATATTTTTTTCCTTGACGATTTTTCCAAAAAAAAGAAAAACGATATTATATGAAAAATAAAATTTTATTCTTGCCAAAAATTTTTAAAAAAATGGATAATAGAGATAAAATTATGACGTGGAAAATTTTAAAACAATTATGGAATTAAATATCACAACAAAAGATAGTTTCCAGGAGACTTGGAATTTTTGTGAAATTGAAGAACGTGAAAATAATGGAAAATGAGTATGGGACGATAATTAAAAAAAGATAAAAGTATTAATAATTGAGAATATGAAATCTTCATAAATAAATTTCCTTATAAAATGATTTGAAATTTGAAATTGTTGCATCCAATTAAAACTGACAATTTAAAACTTATATTTACTTTTATTTCATTAATTCAAAATTTATTATAAATTTAATTAATTACTCTCTAAATAATATTTATCAAAATTGAATATAATCAAATTTTGGAAATGAATTTAGAATTAAGGTGATATTTATTAAATTTTAAAATTAAATTTAAAAAAAATAGTTTGAATTATAAGAGTTACTAGTTATAAATTACAAATTCGAAAGGTTGATTTTAATTTAAAAATATTTTTGGAAAGAAATTATGTGTTTGATAATATTTAAAAGACACTTTTAAAAATCTAAAAAATGCTTTCTTTTACAAAAATCATATTATATAAAAATACTGTCAAATATACTCTAATAAAAGTTTAAAAAAATATCATCTTTTTATTTCTACATACCAAATTTAATTCAACTATACCTTAATGGAAAAACTAAAAAAAAAAATTTACAAATTTTACTATGCTTTTGCCTATGATACTATAAAGCTCTATTAGCGAAATGTTTTCTAAAAAGTAGTATATTTGAAAATTTTTTAAGTGATTTAAAAAAAAAAGAAAAACCACCTCTCCAATGCCTTTTTAAAAAACACTTCAAGTGTTTTTCTAAAATTTTAAAAATATTTTTTAAAATATTTCTAAAGTGTTTTTAGGAGTAGAAACACTTTCAAAAACTATCAATCAAACTCTAAAAAGTATTTCTAATTTTTCTAATATTTGAAAATTTTTATCTTTCAGGTATTAAAAAAGTTAAAAACACATCGTAAAATCACTATCAAACATACTTGAGACCAGTGATTTTAAAAAACATTTTTAAGTTAAAAAGTTTTTTTTTTAAAAAAAAATAGATATTAGATAAATTTTAAGAAACACTTTTAAAAGTATAATTTTTTAGAAAAACATTTGATAAATAATTCTCTCAAAAATATTTAATATATATATATATATATATTCACTATAAACACTTAAAATAGAAACATTACCAAACATACTAATCTTGTACTCATGACATAGTTTAAATATTCTTAATCATAAGCTAGCAACCAAAAAATCCTATTGGTTAAATTTCCATAATTGAAATTGATTTTTTTAATATTGGACATTCCATATTTTGGAAGCTTAGAACCTCTATGGTACCACCAAGAAATCAATCATTTTGAAAAAATTTCTTAACGGTTGTCATCATTTATAAGTTCAAGAGACCATTATAGACTTATAATTATTAGTATAAAGGTTGAAGGTCAGAGGTTATATTCATTTAGTACTTGACTACATACCCCCACATGGCATATGTGGGACATATGATCACCCTAAAGAAACTTATGAAAGTTGAAATTATGAAAACGGTTTAAAAACATCATAACTTTTAAGATTAAGATAATATGATGTCGTGAATAATGTTGAAGTGACTTTGCTCATCATTGATTTAAAGGCACATATTTTGTGTCAAGAAATTTAAATATTGTGTATTAATTTGATATTTGATAAGTTCACCAAATTTTCACTTAATATTTGTTTCAATCATCAATTTCACGACTCTTCTAAAGAATTTTGACGAAATATGATTTTTTTTTTCAATACATTTAATATAATCTTTTAGTCAATAAAAATGTCTATAATATTAGTTTCATTTAATATTGTTGAGTTTAAATAGACTTTTACCAAAATTTTAAAATTTTAAAAATTTTCATTACAAGTGATTTTAAATAGCTTATTTTTTTAATTTTAAATAGTTTATTTTTTTTTCTTAACTTAATTATTTATTTTTTTTAAATCACTTACGAAGAATCCCTTGGAGGCTTTTTTTTTTTTTTTTTCAAATTTTCATCACTTTCAACTATGTAAATTGAAAATTTAAAAAGTGTTTTTATAATATTTTACTTTGAAGTCTTTTCAATAAAAATATTTTATAAGTATTTTTGGAAGAATTATTTATCAAGTGTTTCACTATAAGTGAGTTTTTAATTTTTTTTAAATGTTTTTAAACTTTATCAAACTCCTCATTTTTCTTCAAAAATAATTTTTAGGCTAGAAATATTTTTTAAGAACACTATCAAACTTCCATTAGAAGAGTCTGTTTGGTAGTGATTCTGGGTAGTGTTTTTAACCTTTCTAATATTTGAAATTTTTTATTTTTTAAGTATTATAAATATTATAAACACTTCTAAAAATTATTATCAAACGCACTTAAAGTGTTTTTGCAAAAATCCCTTTTAAAGTGTTTTTTTAAAAATCATCTATCAAATGTTTTTCTAATATGCATTACAAGTAATTTTTCAACGTTTTAAAAACATTTTCACTTGAAGTATTGTTGTAAGAATCGTCTATCAAATGTTTCATCAAGAAACATTATAAGTAATTTTAAAATTTTTAAAAAGTATTTTCTAAATTTCATTAAATGTTCAATTTTATTTTTATTTTAAAAAACACTTTTTAAGCTAAAAATATGTTTTAAAAACGCTATCAAATGAGCTCTAAATCATTTCACACTATCTTATAGCTTCGAGTCTCGTTCACTTTCAACAAGTGATTTCAATGTCCAAATTCCTAGATCGATTTTTCATACTTCAAATTTCCTTATATGCCATGTCATTGCTTTTTTTTCTTTTTCTTTTTCTTTTTTGTGTGTTACCTAAAGTTTAAGTTCTTGGATTAGTCGACATTGGGTACATCATTTGGTAGCAGTTCAGCTCAGAGCACTTTTCATTTTTTATTATGGTCATCATCAGAGTCATTTCCATTTTGTTGAGTTCAGTTTTTGATTCATCAGAGTTGTTTTTGTTTTGTTGAGTCTAGTTTTGGTTTAAGGTCATTGTTTATAGTTTCATGTTGAGAGTCCAGTCATTTGTAGTCTTTTTTCGTTTCACACATGATGTACTCATTGGTTCATTTAGTGATATGATCTTTTATGCTGAGTATGTGTCATTTTTCTCATGAGCGTGCCTTACATATCTTGTGTTGATGTGTGTTGTACTTTTGATTTGAGACATATTTTCACTTATACATCATGATCACTCTGGCTTGACCTATCATGGAGGATATTGAGTCTTTTGACCTAGGATCAAGAGATTGACCTAGGGAGCTCGGGATTGTGACCCATTTCACCTTTTGATCAGAGCAGTACCATATCTATATCCATACCCTAACTCTGTGGACTTGATGACCTACCCATTTTGAGTCTGACATGACACCACCCTTTGGTACTACTGTATGACTTTACCATCCATTGTTCACCTTAGCATATTACAGTACCATTGTCTTTCCTTTCCATCATTTCCTTGATCTGACCAAGTAGAGTCTGAGATGGTTTGACCTAAGGTGAGCTCTACACGATGATAGATGGATCACGATGAGAGAGTGGTTTGACTGCTTGATGATATTGTTGAGACAGAGGGGTGATCATGGAACATCCAGTTTTGAGCCATTGCACATGACTTCAGAGAGTCAAGATGATTAGAGATGGTGATTTTATGAGACGATGGCGAGTGGATTATGATGATGGAGTGAGGTGATTGTTAAAGGACATTGATGGTTATCATAAAGCATCAGTGGGAGCTTTCACACGATTTCAAAGAGGTTGATATGACTGTGTTTGATAGATGCCAATCTTTAGTATTGACCATGTGAGATCTTGAAAGCATGATGTTCGAGGTTGTGGTCAAAGGATGGGTGGCCATCATTTCAGGAGCCTATTTACTTTATCACCCTCGCATATAGAGTTACCCATTGCTAGCCCTTTGAGCCTCACACGAGCACATAACTTTTTCTTTCATCACCTCATTTACCTATTACATCAGGTTGGGGACCTTGTAGTGTTTGCATGCTATGATTGGATACGTCATGAGTTCTAGACCTGACATATATATTCAGGCCTCATTCCTCACTCTTCATTGTGATATTTTCCACTTTTACATCATTTCATCACTATTTTCCGATATCACATATCACCACTTGTGATATTCGTTATCTATCTTTTCTTTCTTCAGTGCTTACTCGACATTTTGAGTGGTAGTTTCTCACACGTCACTGCATGGAGGACCATCACGTTATTTTCCACCCGGTTCGCCTTATGAGCAGTGGTTCAAAGATCTTATTTTGAGAGGTTGTCTTATTAGTGAGGATTCATGTTACATCAGTATATGAGGAGAGTTTATTCATTTGGCTATGTATTTCATATGAGATCATTCACTGATCAGAGTATGCGCAAAAAAAACAAAAAAACAAAAAAAAAAAAAAAAAAAATGATGATAACGTATTATTCATTATATCATTCTTCATTAACCATGTGTATGGACGTGTCAGGTTGCTTCATTGAGTTCATGTGTTAGAGAGAGTTCGTATGAGAGCTTCTTTCTAAGATTCTATCTTGGTATATTTTGGGTGAGAGTATGAGTCGTCCATTCGTTTTTGTGAGAGAGGAGGAACAACTTTTCTTTAGTATCTTTGGATCCTTGCTCTATCCATCATCCCATTTGTTTCGGATATGACTACTTTCCATGCTTTGATGCAGGCTGTCCATCACTCACTTTTCTATCTCTTCGTCTTCTTCTATCTTTATTTTATTCCTCCGTTTCACCCTACCTCATCTGATCTCATTCTTTTCTCATTCTGCTTGATGTTTGACTTGGGTTTGGTACACACACATCATACTTGTTTATTCGATGTGTCCATTCATTTATTGTCACTTTTCATGTGGGGACCCCTAGGTCCGGGACTCATGACGTTTTTTTATGCATTGCATCTCATGCATGAGGGGTATGGGGATTATATCATTGAGATCTTTAAGCCTAGTTTCCTTTCATTTCTTTCACCCTATTACTTTAGCCTACGTTACGTCTCGTGTCTGAAGACCACCCTGAGACCATTACTTCACATTGTGTTTGACAGCTCACACATGGGCAATACTCGAGCTTGGTCGGAGATTATTTCCCGAAGCATGATGGATGGAGAGTTGAGATGATGATTTACACTGGGGCATACCTTTTTTATTAGTGATGGATTTTCAAAGGCGACATTATATACACTGGGGCATATCCCGCTCATCGATGACGTTTTCTTTCGGGATGATGCTTTGCACTAAGGCATAGTCAGTTTGCTTCTTCACTTGAGTTATGATGGATTAGGAGTTGTGGGATGACCTTCCATTAGGGCATAGTCATTTCAAAGAACACTTTTATTAGAGATACAGTCACTTCACTCGGTATTCTACATTGGGACACACTCTACTCACTGATGATTGATTTTGAGATGACGATTTATTTTGAGGCATAGCCCTCTCATCGGTGATAGACTTCGATTTATCTTGGAGCATAATCATTTCAGATGGTTTATACTGGGACATAACCAACTCATTCGTACTCATAGAGCTCGAGGATTTTGATTCATATGGACTATGATGAGATGTTTCCATTTTTGGCATCAGGAGTAGAGATCGATTGATTTTTTGATGTGCACTACATGTGGTCATTTTCAGCAGTTGTTGACTCGGATGCACTACTTTACACGGGGGTATAGACGAGATGGAGAGTATTTTTCATTGGAGCATAGTCACCCTATCGGATCATGTACACTGGGGCATATCCGTCTTTTGGAGAGAGATCATATTGATTCTTAACGTTGGAGTATCTGACGAGTGATATGGAGATCATTGGATTATTTCATGTTGTCCTCATTGCATACTGGGACATAGCCACCTTGTTGGAGGTTTTGACATCGAGACTTGATTTTCTGTTTATGATTGCTACTTTCGATGGATTATGGAGCTATTGATGCCTTGGGTCTAGTCTTCTCGGCATACTTAGATGATCTCGGATACTTACATACCTTTCATCTCTTACTCAGACATTTCACCCTGGATACTCTCATGCCTTCTATCATACCAGAGCTTGATCATCACCTTCTTTTATCCTACACATCCCATTGTGACACATGACCTTACCCCTCTCTCGATTTGGAGGAGATATAGATTAGTCCTCGATCACATTGGTTGTGTTTTCATGCATATTTCGAACTTTAGGTTCAACATCTTCCATGATGGTAGGACTTGACAGATTGTTGATTTATTAGTGATGATGCTTTCATTTTGACAGTTAACATGTTGAGTGTTGATTTGCTTGCTCCTTGGGTTTTAAGCACTGGTCATCATTGTTCTTATCCATTAGTTAGTTTTGTTTTGTCGACATGGTATCATGATACATGGTCCTGTTTGGCATTACTTATATGAGGTTGGACATTTTCATTACATGATGATTGAGCATATTTCAAAGCACAATAGTTTTGAGACATTGTGTATCCCAATTCGTTCATCGTCATATACTGGGGCATACCCCCTTCCCTAGGATCATCACACCTTCCATAGGTTTCATTCACTTTTTGATCTAATTGTTGACCCCTCCAAGTTGTCATACAGGGGCATACCCTACATCATTGGGATCATCAGATCTTCCATAGGTTTCATCCACTTTTTTATCTAGTTGTTGACCCCTCCGAGTTGTCATACTGGGGCATACCTACATCTTTGGGATCGTTGGACCTTCCACAGACTTCATTCACTTTTTGATTTAATTGTTGACTCCCGCGAGTCGCATACTGGGGCATACCCTCATTCCTTAGGATCATCAGACATTTCCTAGGTTTTGGTATCCTTCGACCTAGTTGTCGGTCCTCATGAGTTGTCATACTAGCGCATATACCCTCCGGCCGAGTTTGTTTGCATCATTATCTGAGTTATCCTTTGGATTTGGGCCACTTGATCAGGTCATTCATCATCTTATCAGTTCAGTTAGAGTTTGGGGTCGCACCAATATCGATCGACCATTTTTCTATCATTTCCCATGAGTTTGAGTTTTGAGTTGGGACCACACCTATATCGATCTGTCAGTCATCTTGTTAGTTTCAGTTTAGTTTGAGTCAGGGCCGCACTTATATCAATCGACCATGTTCCTATCACTTTTCGTGTTCAGTTTGAGTCGGGACCGCACCTATATCGATCAGTCATTCATCCTATCAGTTTCAGTTTAGTTTGAGTTGGGGCCGCACATATATTGATCGACCGTGTTCTTATCACTTTTCGTGTTCAGTTCGAGTTGGGACCGTACCTATATCGATCGGTCATTCATCCTATCAGTTTTAGTTTAGTTTGAGTCAGGGTCGCACCTATATCGATCGACCATCTTTTTATCATTTTCCGTGTCAGTTTGAGTTTTTCGAGACCGCACCTATATCGATCGGTCATCTTTCTATCATTTTCCGTGTTAGTTTGAGTTTTTCAGGACCCCACCTATATCGATTGGTCATTTTCCATGTCAGTTTGAGTCGGGGCCGCACCTATATCGATCGATCATATTCCTATCATTTTCCGTGTCAATTTGAGTTTTTCAGGACTGCACCTATATCGATCGGTCATTTTCCATGTCAGTTTGAGTCGGGGTTGCACCTATATCGATCGACCATCTTCCTATTATTTTCCGTGTCAGTTTGAGTTTTTCAGGACCGCACCTATATCGATTGGTCATTTTCGTGTCAATTAGAGTTTGGGGTCACACCTATATCGATCGACCATCTCATTGTCATGTTAGTTCAGTTTCTAGGACCGCATCTATATCGATCGGTCATTTATCTCATCAGTTTGAGTTTAGTTTGTGTCGGAACCGTACCTATATCGATCAGTCATTCATCGTCTTGTCATATATTTTGTTAAGCTTAACTTTAAACATTAAAATAAAAAATATGATTTGTGGAAAAAAAAACTCATATATAATCAATCAATAATACAATATAATCTTACTATTTTATTTATTTATTTATTTATTATTAATATTATTATTTGGTATATTATTGTTAGTAACTCAGTATTATTAAAAATATTTTTTTATTGTTAAAAAGTAATGGAAATAATATTTATATCACATTTTAATATTAAATTTATAAATAATAAAGGTAATAAAATAAAATTACAAGAAAAAGGTGAAAGAAAAAAAAAGACAAAAAAAAAAAGAGGAAGATAATTTTCATTTTTTTAAAACTCATAGACTCAAACGGTCAAATATTCTTTAGACCAATTATATACCCAAAATCACAATTCCTCTTATAAAAAGCCAAAATTATTTATTTTTATGGAATTAAAGGTATTTTTTATTATGGAGGATATTTACCTAAAAACCTATGGATGCAAGGTAAGACCCACCTGCCTGAACTAAATTTATATTACGTGTCAGTACACAAGGCATGGTGGGTGTCGTACGTTTGTGCAGAAACGAACCCGACAACAATGAAACCCAGGTTTATACGTGGCAACGTGTGTGGTGAATACTGTGTGACTTCATCAGCACACACTGCACGAGGCATTTGACACATCTGACAGCAATTCCTATGCTCGAGAGGAAACCCAAGGCCACGCTCTCTCAAGGCGCGTGGCATCTATGTTTCCTCGTTATGCTCCATTCTCCCACTCTATTAAAAAATCTCACCCATTCTCCACAGTAGCCATAGTCAAGCACCGAACCCTAAATTTTTTACTGCAGATCACTCTTCTACTTCTCCTTCTGATATCTCTCTATGGAATTCAAATTTCGAGCGGTCGATGATCGGCCGCCGTATCTGTCCTCTTCGCCGAGCATGATCAACTACTTTACCGAACAAGCACTGAGAGGTTTGTGCAGGGTCGTAGATATTTTTGTTTGTTTTCTGAGAAAATTATGAAATGGACGGGAAGAAATTTTTTTACCTGATGTGGTATGTTCTTTTGGTTTCCGAAAATGAAAAACTGAGTTAGTCGAAGCCAGGTAATTGTATTGGCATTGTGGAGTTGACGTTTGTGATTTCTCATGTTACAAACAATCACGACCTAGGACACTGACTGTAATTTCGTACATTTTCCCTAAGTTTCTGACCAAACAAACAAAGTTTTTTCTTTAATTTGATTTGATGATTTACTGTTTTAGCGGGGTATTCGAACAATGGCATCCTATTAAACGAGCTACTGAGTAATCCCTCTGACATGCGAGAAGCGATCCAGCGGGAACTCGAAAAAGAGCGGATCCGAGAAGAGATCATCGCACGGGAGATCGCGCGGAGACGATTACTCGAAGCTGAAGTTCGAAGGGAACTATTGATGGAGCAAGAATTGATGCTGACCAAAACTGAATTCAAATCGCCGGTTTCTTCGGCAATGCGGTTGGACCGGTTTCCGTTGTTTCACCAATCCGATAGTCGAGCACTTGAGGAACGACTGAGTAGATCGCTTGCGCAACGATTGGCACTGCAGGCTCGCCAGGAAATGCTCGCCGCCCTTGAGACTGGGACGTCTTTTCAGCGGGGTGTAGAAGCTGCAGGGCCTGAGGTTAAGCCTTTTCCAGAGGTTAACAAGGACAGGGTGATTTTACTGGTCAGTTATCGGTCTTATATGCTCGCATTTTTTCAAAATTAATTTATTTTGACATTTTTTTTTATCATTTGCTTCCCTGCAAATTTGATGAATTTTCTTTATTCAGGTTCTAAATTGGGAAGTGATAGATGGTTGTCCTTTTCATATTTTGAGCTTTTGTGATGATGGGTTCTGTCGTTGGGTCTAGAGTATATATGCATTATCGGACTTGTTTATTATCTCTGATTTTGGTTGTACTTGTGTCATTTTCAGTTTCAGAGGCAGTCTGTTGGCTAACAAAAGGTTTCTCTCATTACTATCTATAGCTTGAAAATTATCAACAACTTGTAATGTGTGGAAGGGAAAGAAGAGGATGGTTTTATGACTATATAGTTTCAAGCATTGATGTCTTGTGTTGAACTTATGCTTGTTACACACGCACATTTATTCGTTTGTAGATATGCATTGTCTTCTTTCTTCATACACAAAGCTTATACACATAGGTGCACTGATGCATGTGTATAGATAAAGTAAGTTTACCTTCTACTTTTCCACCTTGCTGGTAACTTGCCTTGTTTTCTATGAATTAACAAATTCATATCTCAAATAACCATAGAAACCTTTCCTTCCCACCCAATAACTGATTCCGCCATAGCAATCTTGTTGTAAGTAAAGCCTTGCCTACGTTCTTTTTGGTCTTCCTCTTGCTTCCTCAACTTGAATCAGGTTTTGGTTGCCTACATTCATTGGTTTTATTTCTACATTGTAGGGTCATTTTATCTGTCTTCCTCTCATCTCATCTGAACCCTACATAACTTTAAGGAATACATCCATTGTTTATTATAATTTTTTGTGTCTTGCCTCTCTTCCATCTTAACATCTTCATTTTAGTTGTGCACATTTCCCTGGCAGATTTATTGATTCAAATTCAATAAGGTCATACAAATAGAACATTTTCAGCATCCAATATGATAAAGCTTCATAAGATCTATGGTATAGAGTTTGAATTTTCTTTTTGGTATTTTGGATGGATGGAAAATTTATTAAGAAAGCGGTAAGGAAGAAAATAAGGAAGAAAATATGGGAGGTGACATAAAAGAAGAAGGAAGAAAATGACAGAAAAAATAAAAAAAATAGAAATAAAAAGGCGCAAAAATGAACAAGGAACAACTAACAATTATACCAAAGTGCTCCACTACAACCGTATGAACATGATTGTAAAGGGATCATATCTAGATTGATTCAAAGAACATTTGAAAATGAAAACGTGGTATTGTATATATTAATTTTTTTAGTTTCAAGATATGATAAATGATAGCCATTATATTGGCAATAAGGCATCTTATTGCAGCGGGATACTATTTTAATCTGCAAGGACTTTTTGGAGTCCTTAAGTTTCAATTGGATGACAAATTTAGTTTCAATTCTAAATAGGCATTCCCAAACATACATTTCTCATCAAACTCTGTTTTCTGGCCCAGTCTAACTTTATCTTTGACCCCAATCATAGTCAATGAAATAATTTTTTGCCCATGCTGTGGTTCAATCTTAATGCTTGAGACTATAAAACTATAATATTTATTAATGAAAGCATCATGTTTCACATTGTTTGTTTTGCCTTTTCTAGATAAGAGAATCCTAATTTAGCCCTAGTTTTAATATCAGAAATGGAAAAACTGCTGGCAAATCCATGGTTGTTGAGGTAGACGCTAACTTATATTATTAGGTGATTTTCCCTATGCATAGAACCATAGGCTTGTGACACATGCAGGTGGTTTAGCCTTTTCACTTGTGGACTGCATGTCAGAAGTCAGCCCTAAAGGGGCATCATAGTCATTGATTCATGAGATTATGTGTAGATCATTTTTGCTATAGCATTGTTTGCCATTATAGCAATCTGAGCACAGAATAATCTTACATTAATGGCTTTGCTGCTCCTCTGGTACTGTTTTTTAATTTGCAGAACTACTTGGAGAAGGCTAAGTGTCGTATGTGCAGCAGGCCCATATACTTACCTGTTGTCTGTTTATGTTCTTTCATGTAGAACTGTCCATCACAACGAGTGTGTCATTCTCATGCTAACTTTTTTATATATGCATTCTTGCAAGCATACTGTGCCTACCCACCCTGCCAAACATATATTCTTGCTTATAATGTGACAACAATATGATATTTTGACAAGGCTGCTCATGAGCAGTCTTTATGCCGACTGCTTTTTTGCTACTTGATCAAACTTTTTCAAGTATATTCTTTTGTTGCTGATGTAAGCTTGGACTCTTCATGTCCAAGAAAAGATAAAATATTCCTCGTGTAGTTTTGGTTTTAAAATTAGGAGCTTCCAATGTCTTAATAAGATCATCTGATAAGCTTAGGCAAGTGACAGTTTTCATCAATCTCAAACTTTTTTGAGTGTATACTTTTGTTGCTTATACATCTTGATTTTCATCTTCCAAAAATGATGAAAACACATGACTGAAAGCTTTTATCAATTCAAACTTTGTCAATTATATTTTGTGTTGCTACTATAATCATGATTTTCTTCTCCAAAAAATATGAAGCATTCTTCATGTGGTTATGGTTTTAAAAGATTTTCAATGTCTTAATAAGGTTATCCTGATGTCATCTTGAAGTTGATTAGGAGTGACAGCTGTTATCAATCTCAAAACTTTTTCAAGTTTATTCTTTGTTGCCACTATAATCTTGTTTTCTTCTTCAAAAAATGATGAAACATATGACTGAAAGCTGCTATCAACCTCAAGATTTTCCAAGTATATTTTTTGTTACTAATATACTTGATTTTTTTTCTCCAAGACATGATGTAGCATTCTTCATATGTGGTTATGATTTTAAAAGAAAGGAATGTCTTGAGAAATCTGATTTGGAATAGTCTTTTACCCCACGGCATAACTTTTAACCATGCATTTCATATTCACTTGCAGTTTGGTCTCAGAAATAGTCACCCCTCCCCCATAGGTCAATCATGAGCCTCCTCTCATACCCATGTATTTCTTGTCCACATGAAATTTGCTCTGACAAATATAGTCATCCCTACCCCTCATGTATATCCCACCAGCCTCCTCTTATATGCATGCATTTCATGTTCACTAGGAGTTTGTTCCTAGAACTATAGTCTACCATTTAAGGTCTTTAAAGAGAGGGGGGTGGGGGGAGAGAATGTCTTGATAAGGCTAAGTCTTGAGAGTGAATGTGCTCATCAATAAGGTTATCCAACAGAAGAAAATGTCAAGATCGATACCATTTAGGCAAGAGAATTCTTGAGAGTGTGTGTGTGAAAACCTCCTGGTAAGGGTAAGTGAGACACAATCTCATCACTAAGACCAGTAGGAAACTTAGAAGGTCAAGCATTTTTAGGTCTTTGATGTGTTTGATTATCTGAGTTTTTAGGTAAAGATATTTTTGAGAGAGAGACATGGGGAGAATGTCTTAATAAGACCAGGCAAGAGACTGGTCTCATTAATCTTAATCACGATTGGGACCACATTGGCAACTTGGAAGGTTTAAAATTTAAGGTCTTACAGATGTTGCTCACTTTGGTTGCTAGGTATAGAGAGAATTATTGATGTCCACACTGGCAACTTAGAAAGTCTAGCATTTATGGTTTAGTTGCTAGGTATAGAGGCATAATCATTGTTGTCCATGAGCAATATGAGAGAAATGATGACGAATAAAAAAGAGTGATGGAGAGTTCAATTTCTGATGTTACATCAATTTACAGAGTGATGCATGATTTTTGTGGCGTGCCTTTCAAAAAAAAAAGTGAATTCAAAGATCTTAGACATTTTATGTTGAGAATGTTTTTTACTATTTAGTTCCAAAGGTAATTCATGTCACTTTGTAAAACTCTGATTTGGCATGTTTGAAGAGTCAATACCTTAGCTATCTACTTACTGGCATTGGTCATTCATTTCTGAATTAATCTTTTGGCTTTCACCTCATTGAATTTAAAAGTTTTATAAAATATTTTCTTCATGAACTTGATCACAATCAGAGCATTCCACTGAAGCATCTTTACTCCTTAAATTGACTTCTATAACTGACAATAAAGCTTAAAAATAAGTTTATAAGGAAATGGGTTAGAATTTTATTCGTGAATTATGGGATGGGATTACAATCAACATGATTATTCAACTGAATCTTTACCAAAGCTATTAGAATGGTAGCTATGAATATATATATTTTTTAAGAGAAGATTCCTATTATTCTATTTTGGATTTTGTGATGTATAAATTAGTCATAGGTCATGTCCAGACCTACTATTTTAGTTAAAACCAAGTGTCTGTATTTCAATTGAAATTATGAACCTTTATTCCAGCCTATTTTTAATTTTGGCTTTTGGAATAGTGAGAACTAGCATCATTTGGATTGTGACAAAGATGAAAAATGAATAAAAAGTATGATCACTCAAAAAAAAGAAAAACAACCCTGGAAATTGATGGCTCCATTGTGTTTTATATAGCATTCCAAGGTAGCAATCAACATCTTGAATGGGGCCACTACAGAAAATGATAGCCATCTCACAAGTGATTATAAAAATTACAGCAATGTCTTTTGAGAAAAACTGAAAAAAGTGTCCTATATCATCAATTGTAGTTATGGCTTCCATTTTCCTCACTGGTCTCATTTTGGGTGATGAATATTTTTTGCCTTTAAATGCTACTAACACGATGGGCACATTGAAATTCTATGGGATCCCAATTAGTCATGGAAACTGGTGTATTTTTACTCCTTTATCCATTGGATCTGTTCCTAATTAAAAGGGCCTGGGTCAAGGACATCTCATTTTGGTTGGTTGGAATCTGGTCTGCTTTAATGAGACAGGTTAATGATTGGGTTTGATTCAGGGATGAATCAGGGAATAAGTGATGTATAGGATATATAACTTTTCCCTATAATTAAAATTATTTTTAGTTCTGATTTTCTTCTCTTATTTTGGATGCAGAAAAAAAAATAGCATCACTCAATATCTTTTAATTTAAAGTTTAAAATGAAAATACCCATGCATGTACTGGATCTAGGACTATCTATTTCATACATAGTCTTGTATCCATACCCCAAACCATTTAGGCTCTCAGGTAGGAGTACTTTATTGCCTCTCCTGGACCTGGCTGGCCCTTCAACCACAAGGGTTGCCATAACTGATTTACTCAGATCTTTTTTTTTTTTGTTTGTTTGTTTGTGCAAATATTTGCAACACTTTAGTTGCTAAAAAAGAATTTTGCTTGTTATTGGGCCTAGCGGGGGTAACTATTTTGATGGTTACCTAGACTACATTCTTCTAGGTGTCTTTGTCAGTAATATTTTTACTCCTCAAGTTCAAGTGTGTGTTTTCTTGGAATTGTGGGATTAGGAGTCAGGAAGTAGCTTAGGGGTTTGGTTTTGGCGAGGTAGGCTCTTGGTGCTTGTTTTTCTTGATTGGTTTGGTAGTCTTGTACTCCTTAGCTTTTTAGGGCTTGGTTTTGTCAGTTTGGGGGCCCTTTGGCTTGGGTTGTGGTTTGTTTATTTTCTCCTTTCACCTACTTTTTAGCACTCTTTGTATACTCCGTGTGTACTTGGTGCGTCTTTCTTTGTGCTTTTAATATACTTGCTTATTTACCTATAAAAAAAAATAGACATTGTGAGTTCAAATCCTAACAACTTAAGCATTTAGGAAATTTGGTTGTCCAACAAGTATGATTACATCAAAAAAATGTTTGACAGTCTTTTTGTCTTAAAAAAAGCCAATTATGATAACATCATAAGATGCTAGTAATATTCTATGTCAATATTGTCGTGGAGGTACAGTTGTTTGGCAAAGTTTTGTCTTTGTTTGGGAATGCCCACTGAGGGTTTTGAAAGTGAGATTTTGAAACTTCTTAATAGAATAAGGGAAAGAAGAGACCGATTTGAGAGGGTAAGCGGAAAAAAGAGGAGAAGATAGAGACCCTCGAGATTTGACTGCGAGCTGAAGAAACTTGAATGGTCGGTAAATTACGGTGGGTCAGGAGGGGATCGGGGTTATCAGGAGTGTGTTAGATGAGGCTTCGAATCCTTTCGTGGAATGTAAGGGGGGTAAATGATAGAGACAAGAGAAAATTGATAAAGGATGTGATTAAATCCCAGAAGGTGAACTTAGTGTCTCTAGGAAACAAAAATACAGGAGATGACTAGTGGAATTGTGAGAAGTCTTGGGGTAGGAAGATATTTGGAGTGGTGGGCTTTGAATTCAAGGGGTCCGGGGGGGTTTGTGGTGTTCTGGGATAATAGGGTGCTGCGAGATGGAAGTGGGTAAATATTCAGTCTCTTGTCGCTTTAAGAATTGTGAGGATGATTTTTGTTGGATTTTTTTAGGAGTGTATGGGCCCACTGTGAAGGTGGAGAGAGAAGATTTTTTGAGTGAGCTGGGGGCCATTAGAGGTTTGTGGAATGAGCCGTGGTGTGTAGCAGGATATTTCAACATGATAAGATTCCCTTCTGAGCGTAGTAGAGTAGGCCGTTTGTCCCCGACAATGAGGAGATTCTCAGAGGTGGTTGAGGATTTAGAACTAAGGGACTTGCCTCTTCAAGGGGGGCTGTTTACGTGGAGTGGAGGTTTTAATAATCGGTTTCGGTTCCTCATTTCTGAAGATTGGGAAGTTCATTTTCAAGGGGCCATTCAAGTTGTTCTGGCTAAGCCGGTTTCGGATCACTCTTCAATTCTTCTTGATGGGGGAGGAATGAGGAGAGGGCCTACGCCTTTTAGATCTGAGAATATGTGGCTGAAGGAGGAGGGCTTTAAAGAGGTGTTGAAAAAGTGGTGGGAGGGGATTCAAGTTAGTGGGTCAACCAGCTTCATTTTGACTGAAAAATTGAAGGCATTAAAACCGATTATGAGAAGTTAGACTAAAGAGGTTTTTGGGCAGATTGATTCTAAGAAGTAAAGTGCTTGGAATTTAATGGATTTTTGGGATAAGAAAGAGTGTGTTTGCTCTTTGTCTTTGGAAGAAGAAAAGGCTAGGAAGGGGGCAAGAGAGATGTATAAAAAGTGGGTTCTTTTGGAAGAAGTGTCGTGGATTGGTCGTTTTTTTTAGCGGTGTTGGAGAAGCTGGGGTTTGAGGAAAGGTGGTGTAGATGGATAAAGTGATGTTTATCCACTGTTAGGTTTTCAGTTATGGTAAATGGAAGCCCTATTGGATTTTTCCAGAACTCAAGGGTTTAAGGCAAGGAGACCCCCTTTCGCCTTACTTATTCGTAGTTGTGATGGAAACTTTTAGTTGTTTGCTGAAGAGAGCAATTTCTAGAGGTTTTTTGTCGCCTTGTTCGATTCAGGGAAGAAGGGGTGAAGGGGTCTAGGTCTCTCATTTGTTGTTTGCCGATGACACGTTGATTTTTTGTGAGGCAAAGGAGGAGCAATTGATGTATTTGTGCTGGTTGTTAATGTGGTTTGAGGCAATTTCAGGGTTAAGAGCGAATCTCGAAAAAACTGAACTGATTCCAATTGGTAAAGTTGAGAATGTGGAAGAGTTGGCTAATGAGTTCGGTTATAAGGTGGGAAAATTGCCCTCCACCTACTTAGGAATGTCGGTGGGTGCTCCTTTTAAATCTGTTGCCACTTGGGATGGAATAGAAGAAAGATTCCAAAACAGATTGACTATGTGGAAACGTCAGTACATCTCAAAGGGGGGAGGATTACCTTAATTCGAAGTACCTTGTCTAATTTGCCGATCTATTTTATGTCTATTTTCCAGCTGCCTAGGGTGGTTAGAATGAGATTGGAGTAGATTCAAAGGGATTTTCTGTGGGGTGGTGGGGCTCTTGAGCAAAAACCGCATTTAGTAAGGTGGCCAATTGTGTGTGTAGACAAAAGAAAAGGAGGGTTGGGGGTTAAGAGCCTTGGGACTTTCAATGGGGCTCTCCTTGGTAAGTGGGTTTGGCGCTTTGCAATTGAAAGAAAGGCCATTTGGAACCAAGTGATTAGAAGGAAATACGGGGAGGAAAGAGGAGGGTGGAGATCTTGTGAGGCTAGGAGGCTTATGGAGTCGGGTTGTGGAAAACAAGTAAGATGGGACATCTAGTAACCCCTTCTTTTGGCTTTGTGGTGGGTGATGGTAAGAAGGTGAGGTTTTGGAAAGACAAGTGGTGTGGAACCACCTCTTTGTGCGAGGTTTTCCCTTCATTATTTGCTCTAGCAACTTCCAAAGAAGCTTGGGTAAATGAGGTTTGGACAACTGAGGAGAAGAGAGGGGGAGGTTGGACTCCTCGTTTCAATAGACCTTTCAATGATTGGGAGTTGGAAGAAGTGGAAAGGTTGCTTTGTTGCTTAGATGGGAAGAAGGTTAGGGTGGATGAGGAGGATAGGGTGAGGTGGATGGACTCAAAGGATGGGGTTTTTTCGGTAAAATCTTTGTATAGGGCTTTGCAGCCGGTGTTTCTTGCTTCTTTCCCTTCGAAGATTATTTGGAACTCTTGTGTGCAGCCCAAATTAAGCTTCTTTGCGTGGGAGGCTTCATGGGGAAGAGTTCTAACCTTGGACCGTTTGCAAAAGAGGGGTTGGGCATCGGCAAATAGATGCTTTCTGTGCTAAACGTGTGAGGAGTCGATTGACCACCTCCTTCTTCATTGTGAAAAAACAAGGGAAGTGTGGATGTTGCTCCTTTATTTTTTTGGAGTATCTTGGGTTTTTCCTTTTTCAGTAAAGGAAACCCTTTTAGGATGAAGGAGCTCTTTTGTGGGTAAGAAAAGGAAGGTGGCGTGGCAAGTGGGACCGTTATGCTTGTTTTGGGTCATTTGGAAGGCTAGGAATACAATTGCTTTTGAGGATTGCGTGTTGTCCATTCAAAGGCTGAAAGCTTTTTTTGTGTATTTACTTTGGTTGGAAACCAAATTGTGGATAAAAGATGGTCCTTCGACCTTAATAGATTTTATAGATTGGGTATGTTTGCGATGAGGGAGAAGGTTTTTTGTTTTTTTCTTGTTGTTTGGGTCCTTTTGTGAGGGGGTGAGTTTCTCTATACTGTAATTCTGTGGGTCTCTATTTTAGCGCCTCTTTGCAATACAATTTTTTGTTTATTGATAAATATATATATATATATGTATATTGATGGTAGGAAATGAACCATGTTATGTCTACCTGCCTTTAGATATTTAATGCTTCTCTTCTTTATGTACATTTTTGTATTTTTTATGATAGAATAACAAATTGTGATACATAGAGAATGGAGGAAGTTAGGATTTGAATCCTACTTTAGTCGCAATTACTTTCTCATGTCATTTCTGTTTTATCCATGATATGCACTTCAATGTGTGCGAATTGATCTATCAAAATTGAAAGTCAAATTGTAAGGTAAAAATTCAATTTGTAGATGTAACGACCTATACTCAACCGTGTAGATATTATTCACTCTGGGTCTAAAAGGGTCTTTACAACTTTAAAACGCATCTATAAGGTTAAGAGGAGTTCATACTTATATGGTGTTAGAAACTTTCTCCCTTATCCAATGTGGGACATCATAAACACCCCATCATGCAAACATAACGTCTTTGTTGTGTCCCACAAGATTACGAAGTCAAACAGACAAACATCTCCTACGAGGCCAAACAAACCCTTTCACTGGGGTTGGGGATTAACTGTGATACCTTTTATAACAATCTGCACCCAATCGTATAAATATTGTCCGTTTTGGGTCCAAAGGAGCTCTCATAGCTTTAAAACGCATCTATAAAGTTAAGAGAAGTCCATACATATATAGCCACAGTAACTTTCTACCTTATCTGATGTGAGATATCACAAACACCCCCTCATGTAGACACAACGAGGATGTTATGTCTCATGAGATTACAGGGTCAAATAGACAAACATCCCCTATAAGGCCAAACAAACCTCCACACCCGTGTTGGGGATCTGCTTTGATACCATTTATAACGACTCGCATCCAATCGTGTAGATATTATCCGTTTTGGGGGCTCTCACGACTTTAAAACGCGTTTATAAGGTTAAGATGAGTCTATACATATATAGTATAAAAAACTTTCTCCTATTTAATGTGAGATACACAAACACCCTCTCATACACACACAACATCCTTGTTGTGTTCCACAAGATTGTGGGGTTAACCAAACATACACCTTTCATAGGACTAAACAAACTTCCACATTGGGGTGAGAGATTAGCTCTGATGCCATTTATAACGATTTGCATCCAACTGTATAGATATTGTCCGCTTTAGACCCAAAAGGACCCTCATGGTTTTAAAACACATCTATAGGGTTAAGAGGAACCCATACATATATAGCCCGGTAACTTTCTCCCCTATCTGATGTAGGATATCACAATAGACTTATATGATGTAGGTTATCAGGGTTCTAATCTTGTTATGGTATAGATATTTGTCATTTTTCTTTTCAGAAACATTCAAGTTGGATTTGGTGACTTATCATGTGGGTCCCATATCCCAATTCAATTCTAGCATTACTAAAGATAATTAGGCTAGTATCAATAAACTGGCCACCAGTAGTGAATGTTCTGGTACTGTCTTATGAACTTTGTGTAGGACAGCAGATAGTTTGAAACAAAACAACTCAAGTCTTTGCATATTTCAGTTAAAATTCCAGCACTCTAACATTTGCTTCCCTTATTCTTTCCCCACAAAAAAGGAGGAAGAGAAAAAAGAGTTCTTCCCTTGTTTTAAGGTACGGAAAATCAGTAGTAACAATCCATATCCTTGTTTTTCTTGCATAAAAGCATCCTTATGCTTGATGAACTTAATTGATTAGAGGACCTATGTCTGAAGATTGTCTTTTTTTTTCCCTTTTCTTCATACGACAGTGTTTTTTCCATTTTTCCTTCTCTTACATGTGTGATTTTCTTTATATGTATATAGGCAATTTCTTTTATGCTATTACACATTTTAAGGTTTTTTTTTTAAATTTAAAAATATAGTTTATTTATTTATTTATTTATTTTTCCTGCTTTTACATGTTTGAAGGTTTTTGAGTCTTAGAGTCATCTTCAATTCGTGTCTTTCTTCTCTTTTATAAATAAGTTTAAGATATATAAAAGTATGGATTTGAAGTTAACATCATCACTTTATATTTAAACTGAAAATATTGTTTCTGTTTCCCAAAAATAAATGTTCTTTTGTTAATAATTTATTTATTTATATTTTGAACTTATAAAATAAGAATAATATTAATACCCAAGAATAGTGATAATGTGCTGTCACTTGGGTTCTGATGTCAAAACTGACATCACTTAGTTCTAAGTTTTTTATTTTATAAGTTCAATATAAAAACATATAATTGTTTAAAAAATTGAGCATTTTATTTTTTACCAAACAAAAAATGACACTTCCACTTTAATTATAAATTTATGAAGTTAATTTTATGTCATATATATATATATCCTAATCTTATTTCAAAAAAAGAAGAAGAGCATACAAACTGAAGATGGCTTGTAAGACTCAAAAACCTTCAAACATGTAGGAGCAGGAAAAAAACAAAGAAAAAAAAAGTGAAAAGAACCTTTGCACATGTAAGAGCAGAAAGAACATAGTAAATCATACAAGGAAGAGACTGAGAGAGGAAGCAACACACATGTACACACAAAGCTAAGAAGTCTATGTTTTGACGGGTGACATCCTTCTACCCCACAGGGAATCAAACCTGGAACATGTAATCCTGTTTTTCACTCTAAGCTATAGTCTTATGTTAGATGTCCTTTCTGTAAATAAGTGGATGCATTCAAATTTCCTGATATGCTGCCTCATGCCTTTGCCTTTTAAAACATTGGTGCAAATTGTATAGGTTTATCTCCAATTCAATGTTAACTTAAAAAATATGAGTAGATAAGGAAAAATCAAGACCTAAGTGATTGATCATAAAACCCACTGCTTCTATGTTGTTTATGGGGCCCCTAGAAACTGTGAGTTTTAGGACCATGAATGACATACACTTAAAATGGTACTTTTTTTTTCTCTACTGATCAATCCTTTTCCTTTCATGAAAGGCCATGTAGAATTATACATCCAGAACATTCCTTTGCTGTCAATAATATTCTCATTTGCCTATATATATGTCCAGATCATTCCTTGGATGCTATTTAAGATCTAGTGTTGATGATTAACTCACTCTAAATATGAAAATCAATTTTTCTTTGACTGGATTTCAAATGCTTGCGTGCTGAAAGTTCAATACATGGACCATGTGATCAAGGGTTTACAAATGATACATGATTTAGCAGTTCAGAAATGGGAGAATTTCCATGTTTTTTTTTTCTCCTTTTGCATTACTGAATGAATTTCTCTGGTTGATATGGGGAATTTTTACACTTTTTTATCCCTATCTTGGGTATCAAGTCTTGTTAGCAAGGTAGGTTTCCAACATTTTAAACATTCTGAAATGGTTTTTTTTTAATGAATATTTTTTGGGCATGGGTTAGAGTACACATAGATGATCACTCATTGACTACGATGGACTTTGTTGACTGCCTCCTCTCCAAGTAAGGAGGGAGATGGGTTCTCTCTCTCTCTCTTCTTTTTGCTTGCCTGTTGGTGTCTATTGTATACATTGTGTGTACTTCGATACACTCTTTGCTTAATATTCTTATTACATATCCACCTTTTTCCCATAAAAAAAAAAATCTAAAATGGGATTATGTTCTACATGTTAAGGCAAGGAAAATAAATTTAAAAGTTCATTAGGAAGGAGTTGAAAAGATGATATGGTCTCTAAGAGCTCAGTAATTGTGTTAATTTTGTTCAACGCGTGATTGTGCTTATGTAACTCATTGTTTTAATTTTTTCAAAGATGGTGCTGATGATGATGATGATTATTATTATAACTAGCTTGTGACACAGCAGTGCCTTTTGGTTTACATGATTCCAGTTCAATGTGCCTTTCAGTTCATATGATTCCTTTCAGCTTTGTCCTATTTATATCCATGATTGATTTGTCTATTCTTGAAAAACTATTCCTTGGACCTTGCTTTCCAGTATGTCCATATGAGATTCTGTTAATGGGACATGTATGCATGAAATATATATCTATTCTTAAAAAACTGGACCTTGGACCTTGTTTTCCAGTACATCAGTATGATATTCTGTTTAGGAACCATATATGCATGAAATATATACTGCACTTGTTGTATTCAAACTAATGCTAGTGAATATTATCTTCCTCCATGCTTGTAAAAGCGGAGGGTGGAGTTTACATGGGAAAATGCCCTTGAAGCTTTCACAATTTATGAGGTGGTCATTAATTTATTGTTACATGTGTGACTGGTTATGGACTGTGTTTGAGTATTCTGTTGCAGCCTAAACCTGGGCAAAACCTTTCTGGAGCAAAGCGGAAAGCTACAACACCACCCACAGTGGGTGTTAATGAGCTGTCTTCAGTTGGTTCAAAGAAGAAACTTAAAGAGGAATGGAGTTGCGCTCTGTGTCAGGTTACTGCCACAAGTGAGCGAGGTTTGAATGAGCACCTTCAGGGAAAGAAGCACAAGGCCAAGGAGGCAGGACTGGTAGCTCAAAGGGCAGGCAAGAACCCTGCTCCTTTGCAGAAGAAATTCAGAAAGGCTAGTAAGCTAGCAGAGATCACTGATGCACCAGGTACAGGGCAGGTGGAAAAAATAGTTGGAGAAACACTTCAAACTGATATTGTTGGGGAGGCATCAACATCAATTCTCAAAAAGCACAATGCAGAAGATGGAGATAAGAAAAATGATGAATTACTGTTGCAGAAAAATGAGGTGGGAGAAGATATGACGAAAAATGTGGAGGCAACAAAGCCAAAAGGTCAGAAGCCAGTGGATCCCAAACTCAAGAAGAAGAAATTTAAATTTTGGTGCGAATTGTGTCATGTTGGGGCCTACTGCGAAGTAGTGATGTCTACCCATAAAAATGGAAAGAAGCATGTGGCCCGACTTCAGGAAATTAGTCAGCATGGTTTACCTGTTCCAGTCTCATCCACAACCATGACACCATCACCAGAGGTTATTCAAAATACTGAAACTGCAGAAGTGATAGCTAAAGAAGTAAATGCAGAGGTGATAGCTGTGGAAGCAGATGAGAAACCACTGGAAAATAATGAAGCAAATGAAGATGGATCAGGCCCATCCCCCAGTGTGAAATGACTATAGGGAAGATGCTGAAGGATGAACAAACTCTCTGGTTTTCCACAAAAGGTATTGCTCTCCTCCAGATTTAGACCTAGAGTCAGGTAGACGTCTATGTTCCTAATTTTTGGTTTGGCTTTTATTTAGGACTCTTGGATTTTCCTTGAAAGTTTTTAAATGTTATGGACTGATGCAAAAACCAACCAATCCTCCAAAAATCTATAAGGTAGACTGGTTTCCAGACAATGATTCAATTTGTCTTGTTGATTGGTTTGAAGGACTGATTGATTGCAGGGAATAAGGAGGAAACGGTAGAATAACAAATAACAGAATAAGCCTTAAATTAACAGAAGAATTGGTTGCATAGAAACCATTAAAACCATAGATTATTCTATAAAACAGATTTGCCTTCTAAATTAGGTGTTTGAAACAGAAATTGGAAATGGTTTAATCTAGTTTGAATGTGAATGTATCACAGTTTTGAAAATGAGTACTTTCCGGTTTGACTTCGGAGATGAGGTTGTGATCAAAATAAATAAATAAATAGCATTTTCTAATATGAGCTTATTGGATTCATATTCTAATCTGGAATTACTGTATTCCCAAATTTTCCGTGTGAGAAACGATGCGCAGGGAGACATAAAAAGGGGTAAAGGTGGTAGCCATGGAATTGAATTTAGAAGGGTGCGGTGTGGGTGGGCGGCATTGAAGAGCGATTGATCTAGTGGTTGTAGTTGTGGTTGAGTAATAATGAAGTGGTGTTCACTGTGAAGGAAAGGTGGAAGTATTGGGCATGGCTAATGATGGGGAAGGTGGTCCAGGTCGAAAATGGAGAGAGCAGAATTGAGCCGGGTTTCATGTTTGAGACCCGAAATATTGAGATTTAATATCGGGAATGATGCAGTGAAGGAGATAATATTGGTAACCCACCCATCAAATACAATACCGAAGAGGAATTAGGAAGCGATAAGAGGCCCACTAGGTTTGTTGCAATCTAGAAAATCCTAATGGCTGTTCATTGTTGTTGCTGCCCTGTCCATGTAAAAGGCTCCACTCACCCACCACAGGCCACAAAATTCTTCTTTATCATTTCTTCTTCTTTTCTCTTTTGGGTGCGTGGTTTCTGCTCCCAGTCTCAAAAGCTTCATTTTCAAGCTTGTATCATTCATTTGTTGCCATTCTTTTCTTGGGACGGAATTTCCAATTTGGTGTGCTCTTCCGCCGGTTAAAATACAAATCCTAACCCACCAATTCTGCCGCACCCCCATTGTTAAATTCGCTCCCAGTACCGTAATATGATCCCTTTCATTTAGCTCTCAGAAGGGGTTTGGGTAAAAACCTAAAGGGAAAAAGCGAAAAAGGCTTTATATCTCAGCAATTTTTGTTTCAAAATTCAGATCTCTTACTGTTAGTGCTCATCAACATTTCCTATCAAATGACTTTCTTCAATTAAGCATTTCTTTTGAAAAGGTACCTTTTTCCCCAACAAGAACAAGTCCTTAGCCCGAGAAAAGAGAAGAATAATTTTAACACGATGGGTGGGTATTCTCCATGCTCAACAATGGCATAGAAAAGTATGAGACATCAAAAAGACATCTTCACCCATTAGAGACCCCACCCGCCCTCTGCCTCTCTCAATATCAATCCCTTTCACCACATACCTCTCACTCCAATTAAAACAGCATCAACTCCAGCTCCTCCTTCCTGTTACAAGATTCCCCAAGTTTCCCTTTTACCCCCCCACCTCCAGCTGAGCCTTCCTCATTAAACAAACTCTCATCCTTTTCCCTTCTTTCCTCAACTAAAAGTTAAAGGAAAACAAACAAAAATCTAGAATTTTATAACCCGAATTCCAACCCCAAGTGAATGGCAAGATTCCAAATGCCTTCTGCTGTGGTCTCCTCCATGCCCACCGCCCCAACCACAAAATTTTAAAATTTGAGCGACCATGAGAAAGAAACACCCAGCAGAATCTAATTCCTAAGCATCATTTCCACCATTCCATGTTATATGCAAATATATGAAGCTATTTTTCCTTTACAAAGAAAATTGGAAACAAGAGAAGGGAAAGGAGAAGCTACAAAGAAAGGGGAAGAGAATCAGAATTGACCATAACTTCCAAGCCCCTCCACTGAAATTTGCATCATCCTCCACTCCAATTGTGGTGACAATGACTCAAACCCGCAAAGCTACCTGATCCTGCCATGATATCTTTCTCTTTCCCGCCCGGTTTGGCCCATTCCCAATGTTTCTACAAACAGATAATTTCATATCACTGTGCTGATCATCATTCCCACCTCTAATCACACTCTTCTTCTGCTCCTCTACCCCCACACTCTCAACATTAACCTGGACTTCCTCTTCCTCTCTCTGCAAAACATCAGCATTGAGGCATAAACAATTAGCCCACTAACACAAAGTAACTCCGAAAATTTTAGGTTTTTAATCCACCAAAGTTCTTCCACTTGCTTACCGAAATCTTATTCAAGTCAAAACAAGGAACTGGATTTCTCCCTGCAGCTTCCTTTCCACTGTAAACCCTGTCTTTCTGGTTCAAGTCAAAAACAGGAACCGGGTTCCTCAAAGCAGCTTCCTTTCCACTGTAACCCCTAGTTTTCTGGTTTAATTCATAACCGGGATCTGGGTTGGGCAAAGCAGCCACTTTCCCCTTGTGAATCCTTTCCTTCATATTCCCGCCAAAAACCGGAGCTGGGTTCCTCATGGCAGCAGCCTGTTTTCCACTGTGATTCTTTTCCCTTGTGATGTTCTTGAGTTGAGTTACTGAATTTTGTGGTTGCTTAAGCTCTGGTTCAGGTGGGGTTTTAGGAGCCATGTTTTTCAATAGGTATTTGTACCTCCGTCTCAAAAATCTGCCAAGACATAATCCAAGTTACAGTTTTCTATTGAAATTTGATCCACCAAATACATGAAGATACAATATTCTACACAATTCTCAATTTGCAACTACTGAGCATTGCAAAGAGATTTCCAAAATATAGAAATTAATCCAATACATGTAGAAAAATTATCATACCTAACTTCAGCCAATAGGGTCAGCTTGTTCTGGTTCACACTCTGCAATTTCTTATTCATGGCCTCTGTTTCCTGCAAAATACTTAATGATATAAATCCATCTGTTGCTTTATCTAGAAAATTAGACCCTTATCTTACAAATTGATCAATGATCATTCCATGTAGATCAGAATGAAAAAGAGAAGGGAAAAAAAAAAACCCATCTAACATCGCACAATAAGAGTAACAAAAATAAGGGAATTATTTAAAAGGAATATAGCAAGAAAATCATATAGACCATAGGAAGCAGGGGAAAAATAACTATATATTTCTCAAACCCAGCCAAGGAAAAATAAACAAAAACTATTAAGGGCACAGATTAGGAGGAGAAAAAGAGAATTATGTTTATCCAAAAATAGTAATATTCCATTTTAAACCCATGACGACGATTTACTACACAGGCTATCATCGGGATAACTGTTTCTAAAATAAAGAAATTGAAAAAACTTTTGAATCTTGTTTGGGATCCAAGAAAACAAAGACTCCCCCCTCAACTAAGACTAAATACAACTATTCCGCCTAGTTTATACAAGATTTTTCAATTTGTGGAAACAAAAGAGCGTAGAACATAAGATCCAAAACTTTCCTTTTCTTTTCCTCGGTTTTCTCAGCAACCAAACAAGGGTAGGGAGCAAACAAGAAATATCAGGGAAATCTAGAGAACCCCACAAAGGAAATTCAAAGGAATACCCAGATCTCCCAAACCCACAAAGAGAAATTACCTTCTGCAACTCATGGAAGTCCTGCAGAAGACTCTGGTGCTTAAACCTTGACTTTGCGTCCTCGTACACAGCATGAGGAGAAGACTCCATAACCATCCGCTTCATCTTTTTCGACATGAGATCACAAAGAAGAACCACAACCCTCAAGCCAAGATTGATGAATCTCTAGACGGAAGGAGAGGAGATGAGAGATGAGGATAGGGAGAAAAAGGCAGGGGAAGAAACAATAATAAAGGAAGGGCAAGGAAGGTATAGCGATAGAGATAGAGACAGAGATAGAGAGAGATATAGAAGAAGAAAAAGGAGAGGGGGGAGAGAGAGGGAAAGTTCTTGTTTCCTGTTTTCTCTGTGAAAGTCTGACCAAGACAAACCCAAAAAAGCCCACATAAATCGGGAAAAATGGTCTTTAGAGACATTGATGAAGATGTGATTTTTTTTGGGGGGTTGCAGAAGGGCAGTTTGGGCAGAGAGTGGGCTTATTATTTTGGTATTGTGAGGTGGGTTTGGTTGGAGGACATTTGAAGACATCTTCTCTATCTTTCCCTTCTCTTTCTCTTTCCCCCTTTCTCTCTCTCTCCCCCCCTCCCTCTCTCTCCTTTGGTTTTTCTTCTACATAAATCTTGGTCCAGCTGGGCCATTTCTAGAGAGAGAGAGAGAGATGATGTGTGGACTGTTGCCAGTTTTAGAGAGAAGGGGGTTGTAGGAGTAGTTTCTCCGTTTCTTCTACCTTCCCTTTTTATTCTTCTCTGAAGGCGCTGCTGAAAAAAAAAGGCTGGAGGTAAAATGGCTTCTGTTTTTGCAGCTCTTCTTCTTCTTGGCGGTACCCCCTTATATTTTATGCCCTTCCCCCCAACCCCAACCCCACTCCTCTTAATTAATTTTCCTTTTCTATTTTGGCCTTAAATATCTTAATTTACCTAAACACCCCTCTCTTTATCTTCTCTCCCATCAACCATTTCTTTTCATCTCTTTCCAAACACAACCCATTTTCCCATCCAAAATTATTTATTTTCTTTTTTTTTTTCCAAGAAAATTATGGTATTTTATGCACGTGTAAGATTGGAGCACTACTTGAAATTGGGTAAGGGTTGGTTGTTTTGTTTTTCAAATCAAAAAAATTAGGCCGAAGTTTGGTTTTGCATGTGATGATATGCATTATGATCATATCAACGATGTAACAACGTCTTTTTTGAATTTATACAAAAAGTCGTTATAACTAATCTGAAAAACACGTAATTTTATCCACAAAATTATTTCATATCTCTTATATAAAAATTAAAAATTAAAAAAAAATAAAAATAAAAATTAAACTCAATCAAATCTTACTTTCTCTACAAAAACAATGGGAGTAAGATGAGTAAAGAGAGTTGAAAGAGACATTGTGACTGCCACCGACAATTGCAGCAACTCCAGAATACATAGGGAGATTTGAAGGTTGCTTTCATTCTTTTTCACTTACATTGTTACATTTCAATCTCCTTGTGGATATGGGTTTGCTTGATTACTGTTTTTTAAACAGATTCGGAATAGACAAATATTTTATAATAAAAATTGTTCTTTATTTTTTAGTTTTAAAAATATTTTTAATTATTTTATATTATTTTTATTTATTTTTAAAAAAATGATAAAAATTAAAACATTACGTATAAAAATTATTTTTTAAATATTAAAATAAAATTAAAAATATTTTAGATTTTTAAATAGACTTTTATTAGACACAAATCATATAATAATTTTTAAAAACTATTCTCAAAAATATTTTTTTTTTAAATATTATCAAATAATTCCTATTATTTCCAAAAAAAAATTAAAATAATTTTTAAAAAACAATTTAACAATAGTATCATGATATTTTATTAAAGTAAAAGTTTATTTGGAATAGAACATTCTTCCCATATTTTTTAGATTTTAAAATATATTTATTTAATATATTTTTTTAATTATTATATTTGTATAATTATTTTTTAAAATAATTAAAAAAATAAAACAATTTAAAAAAATTCTTAAAAGCGTTTTTGAGTTAAAAAAAAAAATTTTAAAAACAAAATTAAATATTTTTTAAAATAATTCCCGTTCATAAATGGTGGAGGAAAACCCTTTCTCTCTCTTTGTTCTTTTTTTTAAAATAATAATAATAATAATTTTTTAAAAATAAAAATAAAATAAAATTGGGGGTATTGAGTAAAAGAGACTAAGAGAGATGGTGTGTGTCTACTTGACATGGACACGTGATCCTGATGCTTCTCTTTCTCTCTCCACGTCTTGCAGCTTGCTAGTACTACCCCTCGCTGTACGTCAATTCCGTACACTCTGCCCCTGTTTTCGATACCTCCCCCACAGTAGACCTAAATGATATCTATGCCATAAAATTGATTATCCTATATATCAAAATATCTCTTTTGATTTTATCACATTTTAAGTTTTTATTTTAAAAAAAATTAAGTTGAAATCATATTTTCAAAATAATTAAAAAAGAAAAAGAAAAGATAAAATGATTATATATAACTATTTTCTATTTTGTTTTTTAATTAGTATTATAATTTTTAAAATTAAATTTTATTTTTATATCTCACATCTAAGCAAAAAAATAAAAAATAAATTAGAAGCATATGTAGACACTTTTATATTAATTTTTATTAAAATTTTAAACAAATTGTAACATATTTAAACTTATAATATATATAAAAACAATTAAAGTTTTGTTAGAGGATTGTTTTTAAAAACAGTTTTAAAATTTTTTTTGTAAAGAAGATGTTTGTTTGGAAATTTAAAATATTTTTAATTTTTCTTAAAAAAGTAACTTATTTTTAATCATTTTCGGTATTGGTATATATTCAAACATAATATGTAAAAAAATTAAGGTTTTATTTAAGAATTGTTTGGAAAACAGTTTTACAAAATAGTTGTTAAGAACTATTTTTAAAAATTGTTTCTAATATTTTGTAAAGTAAAATTTTGTTTGAAAATTTAAAATATTCTTAACCTATTTTTATGGTTTTAAATAATTGTAAAAATAACTTATTTTTAATTATATTTCATATTTTTATAATTATTTTTAAAGCTATCCTTAGAGAGTAGATAAAAATAGTTAAAATATGTTTTCAGAAAATATCTTATTTTATGTTTTTAAAAACAAAAAATTATTTGAACATTATCAAATTTATAGTAACAAAAAAAAATTATGATTTTGTTTGAGAGTTGTTTTTAAAGATTATTTTAAAAAATAGTTTTTAAGAACTATTTAAAAAAAAAATCAAATATTTTGTGAAGTAAAAGCTTATTTGATAATTTAAAGCATTTTGAATCTTTTTTTATGTTTTTAAAACTTATTTTTAATTATTTTCAATATTTATATAATTATTTTTTAAAACCATCCTTAAGAAACAAATAAAAATAGTTAAAATATATTCTCAAAAAGTATTTTATGTTATGTTTTTAATGACAAAAATTGTTCTTTATTTGTTTGTTTTTTTAAACATATTTTCTTATTTTTTATTTTTAAAAACAAAAAAGTGGCCTTCAAAATAGTTTACAAACACACCCTAATTTATGTGCAGTAAGATCATAAGTCCCATGGCAATGATTTGATCTCTTTCTTCTCCCTCAAATTTCATAACTTTTTACATCAAGAATGATATTATGATAAATTTTTTTTTCCTCATTTGTCTGAGATCCCAAACACAACCTTTCATTTATGTCTTGTCAAATAATTCAAACAATATCTAAGATTGGAGCTACATTTTTTGGAAGTTAAATTTCATTCCCTTAAATATTTTGCATAAATTGATGATTTAATATGAAATTAATTTAATTTAATTTTCAATTTATTTTATTATTGTAATAGTTGTACTTTTGTTTTCTAAAATAATTATGAAAATTGTATTTTCCTAAGGTGATTTTATTTTTGCTTTTAAAATTTAATAGTAATTTTTTTTTAAAAAAATAAAATATTAAAAAAATATTTCAAAATTTTAAATAAAGACTAAAATAAAAAAAATTAATAGGTAGGATGAACCTGCAATTATTTTACCAAACCAACAACATGCGATATGTTTTCATTTTTATATTTCAATTGAAGAAATAAAATTACAACCACCAAACATATTTAATATTTATAAAAATTAAAAGTATAATTGAAAACATTTTTTCCCTTTAAAACATAATAAAAATGTGTATCCAAATGGTATCTTAAAAAGATATATGAAAAAATATGTTTTCATACACTCGTATAAAAATAATCATAAAATATTTATCAATCAAAAGTAGTAGTACTCTTTGAACGGTGAAAGGTAACACTTATATCATTTAAAGATGGTACCCGAATGATGAAAGGTAGTATAATTGAACAAAAAATTATATGAAATGTTAATTAATTTTAAATGATAGCTTAAATTTTGTATTTTATAAATTTAGGTTCTATTTTATAGTTTTTTTTTTCATATGGGTGTATGAAAACATATTTTTCCCGAAACATGAAAAAACCCTAAAATTTATAAAATTCAAACTTAATATATTTAATTAAAAATAATCAAGATTTTAGGATTATTTTTTAAATATTTCCTTTCCTTTCAAAAATATGTAAACTCTTTCATTTTTTGTTATAAAATTTCTCAATAATTACTTACTTTCATTTCAAAGGATAAAACCCATCATTTATCATAATCAATACCAATGTTTCTTAATCTTATTGATAAATGATATTGCTAAATTTATTTATTAAAAAAAAATAAAAAGGGATGTAGTGAGGGCAAGGCATCTTGGGAAAGATGGTGGGAAGGAAGATCACACCATGCCATCACCCTCTTCATTTCAGAGTGCAAAAAGTAAAAACATGTCATGAGGAATTTTGTGGGGGGGTATGTGGAGGGGTTCAGACATACCCAAATACAGAAAACCATATGAACCATCACATTTCATAAATAAAAGAAATGGAAAGAAGACAAACTTCCCAATGGAGGGTGAAACTTCATTTCAAATGTCTCTCAATACTTGCTTTTTCGTTCTCTTTTTCTTCCTCCTTGCCTCCTGTCTTAATTCTTACGACTCCCATCATTTCCCAAGACCAAAGGTTTGTGTGATGAAGATTCATAGAATGTAACTCTGTTGTTGGGGTGGGTGTCTAGGGTTTCATGTTTCAGTGGTTTAAGCCTTTTATCAAAGATTTGACCCCAATGCCTAATATGCAGCTGAATCCCACTCCCAACTCCCTTGAAGGGGCCATACCAAAGACTGAAAAAGACGTGAAATAACTCAAAGCCATTTGTAGCCCATGAACATGTGCCATGCCTGCACCCATTCTATCCCATAGAAAAATAGAATTTTGAAAGACAAAAAAGGACTATAATATCAAAGCCCCATACCTTGTGAAAGACCTTGAACAAGCTTAAGATCCCAGAAAAAGCTCCAAAGATGTAGCTATAAGATGTCTTCATCCAAGCTCTCAACAGTTTTGGAAAACATGACAAAATGAAATATCAGCACTTGCAAATAAGGCACTTCTGGAAGGAAACTACACATGGTAGGTAAGTGCAGGCAGCTCTCTTTCCAAAACAGCAAAGTTCCTTGAAACAAAAGCAACCCTTTGCCCAGAACCCCTTAATCTAAAATGGGTTGTTGAGTTTGCATGAAAGAAATTCTGATATCAGAAGAGAAGTCCAACTTGTATACAATAAATGTCAATCTTTTCGTATAGTGATGCTCCTGGATGCATCTTTTGTTGGGAGATTTGGATAGGAAAACCAATGGAATATCCTCCATTCAAATTCTTACTGGCTCTAGAATCTCCAAAGTGATCATTCAGATCACCATAGAAGAAAGTAGATAATCCAACTCAAAGCCCACAATAATAAGCAAAGAATGATACAAAGTTTATGTTGCCTATACAGGTTCGAAGAAACTTGCTACAAGACACGATCAATAAACATCATCAATTTTAATATATGTATTTCATTGTATACATTCAAAGAGCACTTTGAACATTGTTAAGTCCTTTGAAATAAGATAATCTCCGCATATAATCATCATCCAGTGATTTATGGGTATGTGTATGTATATATGTTTCATTGTATACGCTCAAAAGATCACTTTCAACAGTATCAAGTCCTTCAAAAGAAGCTAATTTCTACATATAGTCATCATTCAATAAATTTAAACATTCTGTACAATTAACTCATTTCAAAGAATTTCATAGAGACACCAACAAGGGGGAAATGGATGTGAGCAACACTAGTAGTGTCCAGGTACAAATGAAGTTACTCACCAAAAATGTAAGGGCACAAATAGGTATGCAGGGGCCTCAAACCCAGGTGGTGGAGATCATTGAAAAGAGTATGTCTGACATAATTCCCATGACAAAGAAGCAGAAATTCCCGCTTGCAGAACAGTGCACATATTCACAACACTTCCAAGGACTAGAATGATGAGGGATATTAACAAGACCCAGATTGTGCTGAGTAGCAGACTCCTGTAATGGGGGAAAAGAGGTAAGCAGTAAGAGAAAAGAACTAAAAAGACAAACGCAAATGAGGTAGAAGGCACATGAATTTGCACTTCAAACCCAAACTTCCTTAACCTTAGATTAGCAGAACTAAGTAGACATGCTTTTATTAACATGCCCTTACCTACATATGGTGGTGTTTCACATTTTGACTCTAGAGGAATTAGTGACACAAGGTTGCTGTCAACATTCTTCGCAAAAGGGCATTACTGGGGAATGAAGGTCAATTGATGAAAGGTCGTGGAGGTTACCAATTCAAATACTTAACAAATTATGTCAATATAAAAAATGGTTAAAATATCAATAAAAGAATCAGTCTATAAAAGGCTACTTGCAACTTTTACAATAGAACTGATCAATAGCCACCCACAAAAAACCCTTTTTCAGGAATAAAAAACTTGCTTTATCACCAATATATGCATGCATACATGCACTATTGGGTATGTACTCTTTCACCATATACTACAGTGTCCTAGGTATTTATGGTATCAGAGCCATGGGTATGGCTATTAGGTTTGTTTTATAGCTTCCTCTATCTCAGGAGAAATGGTTTGCCTAGAGGCAATCCAGAGGAGCCCGTGTTGGCCATTGAAGGAGGTGTTTTAGGGCAGGATTTCCAGTGATTACTCAGTTAGGTTTGTAAACCCATAAATAGGCTTTAGATTAAGACCTAAAATGAATTCAAGCTTCATATCCATGTCTAGGAGATCCACTTATCCCCAAGAAGCTATAGTAAACAGTGAAGAAGCAAATTATCCTAAGATTCAAAATAACTTGGAAAATTGGAAATTACCTAAGGTTTCCAACCAAGAAATGAAGAAGAAAGGATCTTTTAAGTTTTCCTCAAATTACATGGTTAAGACAACTGAACAAACCATAAGCTTGGAATAAGATGATCAAGTAATAAGACTTCTAGATAGCAAATCCATAAAAAGACATAAGAAAGATTTACACATTTAGGAATGGTGAAGTAGTTGCTAAGGCATTGGTTAGAGTAAGCTTAAATACGTCAATTGTTATGTGTCTAAGAGATAATAAGCATCTTGATTACAAAGATTCTACCATCGAAGCAATTCAAGCAAGATTAAATGATGGACCTGTTTATTTTCAGTGTTATCCTAATTTCATGGTAAGATTAAGAGATGCTTACATCTTAGATTTAGTTTTCCTTCATGTTAAGACTCGTGGATTTAGATTTAAGAAAGGAAACAGTTCAGTTTCCATAATTACCAGGTTCGCTTATAAGAGTATGACCACCCATGTAAGATCCAGAGTTTTATGCACTAGTCATAAGGGAGAGACAATTCTCTTTCAATCAAATTTAATGAGTAAATCTAACTATATCATTCCTAGGAAAATCTTGTGGAATGAAGTTGAATTCCTAAATCATGGCATTTCTCCCATGTTGTTCCACCCACAAAACAAAGAACAGAAAAAATTGAACAAATAGTTCAATAATCTTGTGGATGAGGAGATTTGATCTTCTCTAATTCCTTTAGACATTCTAAAACTCCTAGAATTTTAGAATATGAACTTTCTAGAGCATCATGCTCATCTGTTCCAACTAGAACCACTAAGATGAAGGATCCACATCTTCAAACCTTAAGAATATTAAGTTATCAAGAGTTAAAAGTCACACAAATGTAGCAAAAACCTACTATTCCAAAGATAGGGAGTCTACTCAAGAATCATTGGATGTGTCACCCACATATTCTTAGATGATTAATATGATAGATCAAGAATTTGTGATTAACAAGGAATTATTAAGACAATATTTTTTCTTAGAAGAAAACAAAGAAAAAGGAATACAAATTTTAGTTATGTGTCCTAAGTGTCTAGGACCATATATCAAGAAGAATTTTATGATTATCTAAGAAAAAACCAAACCCATGTTAAGTTCTAGAAATGGTTTGAAACTTTTAAAGAAAATGAATTCCTTAGTTATCCATTCAAAGATATCAATAATAATTAAAAAAAATAATAGACAATGGAAAACTAGTGACAATAGGATCATAAAATTCAATCCTCCAAAAGCTAAGATAGATCAAAATATTAATGGAACATTAGTAAGAGCATCACCTTTTAAGATTAGGATTGATGATAAAGGAACTGTTAGTGTAACAAATATTAAGAAAATTATTGGACAAAATAATTATACTAATGACACGAAATATGGGATGAAAAATAGTAAGTTTTGTATATTAGATTGACTAAACACACAGTTTATATAGGAGATTACAAGAGGAGAAATAGGAAACAAGAGACATAATAGGAAACTAACTTAGTCCTAAATCAGAAAACTATCTAACTGAATCCCTCAATTTAGGGGATTTTAAAATAATTCTCCTATTCTATTTACAGCTCAATTATAGCCTATTTACAACTCGACACTCCCCCTCAAGCTGAGGAATAGATGTCTTCCATTCCCAGCTTGAATACAAGATCGTGAAACATTGAACTGTTCAGCCCTTTTGTTAGGATATCAGCTAATTGATGTTCTAATGGAACATAAGACATACACACTACTCCTTCCTCCAATTTTTCTTTGATGAAATGCCTATTAATCTCAATATGTTTTGTCCTATCGTGTTGCATAGGGTTATGAGCAATATTGATAGCTGACTTGTTGTCACAATAGAGCTTCATAGGACCATCCTATTTGATTCTCAAATCATCTAGAATAATCTTCAGCTAAAGTAGTTCACACAACTCCTGAGTAATGGCCCTAAACTCTGATTCTGCAGACGACTTTGCTACCATATTCTGCTTTTTACTTCTTCATGTTACCAGATTACCTCCAAGAAAAGTACAATACCCTGTAGTTGATCTTCGATCCACTAGGGAACCTGCATAGTCAGCGTCGGTGTATGTTTCTAGAGCAAGAGTATTGTTCTTCTTGAACAAAATTCCTTTCCCGGGGTTGCCTTTCAAGTAATGCAGCACCCTGTAAGCAGCTTGAAGATGAGGTTCTCTTGGATCATGCATGAATTGACTGATCACACTCATCGAGTAGCCGATGTCTAGCCAAGTGTGAGCAAGGTATATGAGTCTACCAACCAACTCCTGGTACATTCTTTTATCCACCACTGGTTCTTCTTTAGCTTCTCCCAACTTGTATTTTGGATCCCTTGGGGTAGAGACTGGTTTACACCCAATCTTCTATGTTTCTGCCAATAAATCAGTCACATACTTTTGTTGAGAGATGAAGATCCCTTGTGTGGAATATGCCACCTCAATACCGAGGAAGTACTTCAGTTTCCCTAATTCCTTTATCTCAAACTCTGTTGCTAATCTCTACTTCACTTCATGCTTTTCTCTCTCATCATTTCCAGTCACTATGATGTCGTCAACATAGACTAGAAGAGCAATTACTCCTCCCTATAGCTGAGTGCTTAATGAAGAGAGTGTAGTCACCTTGGCTTTGTTTGTACCCAGACTCTTTCATGACTTTTGCAAATCTCCCAAACCAAGCCCTAGGAGATTGTTTTAGCCCATAAAGAGCCTTTTTCAGCTTGCACACCTTGTTACCTGTGTTTTCCTCAAATCCCGATGGGATGTTCATGTAAATCTCTTCATCTAAATCACCATGAAAAAATGCATTCTTAACATCATACTGTAAGAGTTGCCAATTGTAGTGGGCAACCAATGACAGTAGGATTCTTACAATATTCATTTTTGCAACTGGAGCAAAAGTCTCTTGATAATCAACTCCATAAGTTTGAGTATATCCTTTGACTACCAATCTTGCTTATGTCTCTCAAGAGATCCATCAGCCTTATATTTCAGTGTAAAAATCCACTTGCAATCAACAATGTTTTTCCCTTTCGGTCTTTTAACAATCTCCCATGTTTTATTCTTTTCTAATGCACTAATCTCCTCTCTCATAGCATCCTTCCATTCCCTTTTTGTCAATGCCTCAAAAACAATGTTAGGGATGATAGTGGTGTTTAGACTCACAATGAAATTCTTGTGGGCTAGTGATAGGTGCTTAAGAGACACATAGTGTGATAGTGGATAGAGTGGTCGGTTAGTGCATTCTTTGGTGCCTTTTCTGACAGTAATGGGAAGGTCTAGGTCTAGGTTGTCTGTTGAGTCAGTGGAAGTTTCACCAGATTGTGTATGTAAAGGTGGGCTTGATCTTACCGTGATTTCATTCCCAAGGTCTGAGTTGGATTCTTGGACCTACTTTTGTTCTAGAATGGCTTTTTCCCTTGAATAAACCTTAGGAAACTGTGGAAAATTGCGAGTGACACTGGCTAGAACAGGGGATGACACGAGTTCAATGGTAAAATTGGGTGACTCAAGTGTGATTGGCTCGGATGACTTAGGTTCTTCATCACCATGGGTTGAGACATGAGGAAGGTCAAGAGGTTTAAAAGACTCACAAGGACTATCTTCCATCATTGAAATCTCCCCTTGAAGAGAGGACTTGGGGAAAAAAAAATTATTTTCTGTGAAGATGGCATCTGCAGAGATGTAAAATTTTCTGGCTGAGGGATTGTAATACTTGTATCCTTTTTTAGTGGATGAGTAACCAAGGAAGACACATTTTATGGCTCAAGGGTCTAGTTTGTCTTTATGTTGGTTGTGGACATGAACAAATGCAATGCACCCAAATACCCTAGGAGTGAGCCCATTTGAGGTTCTAAAGTGTGGATAGAAACTCTTAAGTATCTCTACAGGGCTTTTGTTGTCTAACACTCATGAGGGAATTCTATTTATCATATATGTGGCAGTAAGAACAACTTCCCCTAAATAGGACTTAGGAACATTCCCTTGAAAGAGTAAGGCTCAGGTTGTGTTGAGTAAATGCCCATTTTTCCTTTCGGTTACCCCATTTTGTTGAGGTGTGTTAACACATGATGAGTCATGAAGAATGCCCTGTGATTGAAAATAGGGTAACAAAATCTGGTTGAGGTAATCTCTAACATTGTCTATCCTAAAGCTTTTTATTTTAACCCCAAATTGGTTTTGAACCATTGAGTGGAAATTAGGTATAACAATGCTAACATCAAATTTTTGTTTAAGAAGAAAGATCCATGTAACCCGAGTGCAGACATCAATTAAGGATACAAACCAACGAGCCCTAGAAACATTAGGTATAGTCGAAGAACCCCATATGTCACTATGGATCAAATGAAAAGAATCAGAACTTCTTTTATTGCTAATAGGAAAAGATACACGAGTATGTTTTGTCAATTCACAAGTTTCTCAATAAAACTCAGAAATATCTAATCCTTGAACCAAATGAGGAAACATGATCTTTAAAACCTTAAAAGATGGATGACCTAGATGTAGGTGATACAACTAAATGGTATCTTTATTTGAGAAACTGAGAAAAGACAACGACAAATTATTACTAGTTTTCTGAGATAATTCAAGGTGGTAAAGACCGCTCCTTTCCTTAGCAAGTCCAATCCTCCTCCCCGAGCCTTATTCTTGACAAACACAATAAAAAGGGAAAAAAAATAGCATAACATTTAAGATCATGGGTAAGCTTTTGAATGGAAACAAGGTTGGCCGACAATTTTGGTACATGGAGGACATTTTTAAGAATAAGGGTAGGTGTGATGTATATGTCTCCGAAACCTGCAACGGTAGCTAAAGAGCCATTGGCCACTGCAATTTTCTTGTTACTTGGACTTGGGGTATAGGTATGGAAAAGATGAGATTTTGAGGTCATATGGTCTATGGCATCGGAGTCTATTATCCAAGAGTCATCATAAACCCTGTGTGAGACATTTATGCAAAAAGAGAATGAAGGTGTACCTGAAAGAGCCAAAGAATAAGTTCCAGTAGGTTTGTCAAGGGATCCTAACAAGCTTCTCAGCTTCTCCATTTCTTCACTATTAAACCCGCTTGTTGCTGAATTTTGCTCAGTTTTGGGCTGCTCTGCCATGTGTGCTTGAGGCCTTTGCTGCCCTCCACGGTTTTCCCATTCACGACTTGGTGGCTTACCATTCAGCTTCCAACACTTCTCTTTTGTGTGTCTTGGTTTCTTGCAATAGGTGCACCAGAGACTGTCCTTATTCTCCTTCCAGTGATTGTCTATACCTAAGAGTTTAGGCAGATCATTCTTTCCTTGCTTTGAATATTCTGTTTTTGCAATTAGGGCTGATCCATCCAAGGTTTGTAGTTCAAGCATAACACTCCTTCGGCTTTCCTCGCCTCGAATAAATGCCACCACCTCATTAAAGCACGGAACCTCCTACTTGCCAAGAATCTGGATTCTCACTTGATCAAATTCTGGGTTAAGCCCAACAAGAAAATCATAGACTCTATCTTGTTCAATGAAATCCTTTAGAACAGCGACATCCTCAAGACATTTGGTTTTTATCACCCTATAATGATCAAGTTCTTGCCATAAAGCTTTCAATTGATTGGCATACTCAGTAACTGTTTTACTTCCCTATTTTGCAGCAATCGTCTTCACCTTAACCTCACATACTTGAGCTGCATCTCTAGCTTTTGAATACGTCTGTTGGATTGCGTCCCAAATATCCTTAGCCGTAGCCAAGAACATACATGTGTCGCTAATCTCAGGAGTCATAGAATTCCACGGCCACGCCATAATCATAGAATCTTCTTCATCCCATGCTTCAAAACGGGGATCTCCTGGTTTTGGCCCTATACCCATAAGATGGTTGATCTTCCATTTCCCTTTCAACATAGTGCAAACAAGTTAAGACCATTTAAGGTAATTTTTTCCATCCAGCCTATATGCAGCCTGAATGTTTTGCAATTCCCCAGGTTGTTGAGATCGAACAATCTCCTCCAATTGTGTTGCAGTAGTTGTCTCTGCAATCTTCGACATCTTCCACGAAAAACCTTCTCTTGGGAATTAAGGCAGATCGCGAAACAAAAAACTAGCAGCAATGAAGGCTGGTAAAAGAACACGAGAAATACTCTGTTTTGCCTTTAGAAAACAGAGCAAAACAAAGCAAAGAAAGAAAACGTGAATAAAAAAAAAATTAGCTATGAAGGCCAGAAAAAATGGCGATGAAGGCCAGAATGATGCCCAAGTTTTAAAAACCTACTGCTTTGCTACCATGACACAAAATATGGGATGAAAAATAATAAGTTTTGTATATTAGATTGACTATACACACGGTTTATCTAGGAGATTACAAGAGGAGAAATAGGAAACAAGAGACATAATAGAAAACTAACTTATTCTTAAATCAGAAAACTATCTAACTAAATCCCTCAATTTAAGGGATTTTAAAATAATTCTCCTATTCTATTTACAACTCAATATTAACTTATTTATAGCTCGACAACTAGTATGTTTCTTAAGATCCTAGGAGATCAACTCAATAGGGTAGAAGAAGTCATCTAAAATCAACAACACATTAAGACAACCTTTATTAAAAAAAGATGATAAACCTTTATTTAAAATCTTTGAAAAAAGATGAAAAACTAAGAGTAACTAGTTATGTTTTCAAGCAAAATACCAAGGTTAAAACCCATGGCTATGGACCTAACCTTTAGCCATGAGATTGGCCATCAAAGTGAGCTTCAAGTTCAATTAAAAATATGTTGAAAACAAGAGTTAACAATCAGTTTTGAAATGGAAGCAAAGATTAAGGAAAAGGGCTATAAAGAGCATTCTCAAGGAAAAATGATTTTGGCAAAACAACAAACACATGTAGCTCTTTATCTTCCTTATCAAAATCAGTTAAAAACGTTTCCAAAAGGCATTGGAACAAGAGAAAATCGAAATCCACAGTGGATAAACAAGAGAAAATCAGTAAATGACAAGTCATAATGAGCCCCATATCATACTCTTAAACTTAATGGACTCCAAAAAGGTAAATCAATCCAAGAAATGAACAAATCAAGGTCAAGCAAAGCTTGAAGAACATCTAAACATTAATTCAGGCATATAAATAAACATCTAATAAAGTACCCAAAGTGAGAAAAATGAAGAAAATCACATTAGATCCAAAGATGAAGAGAAATAACCCAAAACCAATCATATGATCTTTCAATATCCACAGCCCATATAACCATCATCCAAAGATCCAATATAAAAAATAAAAAAATAAAAATAAAAACAAACAAACAAACTAAAAGCAAACACAAAAACTCAAAATTAAGGATTTACCAAAGAAACCCATTCCTAAGTATGAGACTTAACTTATAGTATGTAAAAATCTTCTTCTGTAATCCAGGTTCACCTTCAAACTTCAAGCATTCTCTTCTCTTTCTTCTCTATCTCAAAATGGTTAGAGTTCCCCCTTAGAAGTCAAATAGAGTCCTAAAAAATTGAGCTCTAAGGCTCATATTTTTAAGCCAAGGAAAGGTAGGGATTTTGACACATCTCATCATTTACACCCAAGCTCTTTCTCTTTAAAACTCTCTCAAATTTAAACCTAACTAAGGAGACCCAAAGCCCCAAGTTTAGGCTCACAAAAAACTCCCCCAAAACCAACCTAACCCTTTCCTCCCCCAACCGAGAAAAAAATAAAAAGAAGGATAAAAAGTGTTGGGCAAAAAAAAGAAAGATATGCCATCCTCCATGCTTTCTTGCAACCCTTACCCATAAAGTTACCATGCCAACCAAAGGTCGAGGATGTCGGTGAAGGTTTTCGTGGAGAGGAAGACCTTCTTGGTTAAGTATGAAGGCGAGCAAGGAGGAACGTGGTGTTCGATCACAGAGCACAGTAGAGGCTCTGATTTCGTCTTAGGTTTTGAAAAGGAAGCAGTGGGGTGGATGATCAAACATTTGACGAATGCCATAGAAAGGGAGGGTCATCTAGGTTTTAACAGAAAGATCAGGGGAAAACGTTGTGTCCACTTGATGGAAGTTGGTTTCAACGACCATGGAAGGTTCATAAGGATATCAGAGTTTGCTACCAAGAGAAGATATTGCTGTTTGATTATTCCAGAGGGCAAGGAGGGCAGAGGGTGGGAGAATATTAGAAGTGCGCTGTCTTCAATGTTGGTGGTCCCCTCGTCGAAAACAGCTGAGAAAGGAAGGCAACACAGAGGAGAAGGTTTCCCACAAAATCAGGTGGGTCCCTTGCAAAGGTCTTTTGCGAAAGTGGTCAGTGGCGAAGGAACAAGAGAAGGCGGCCTTATTTCTATCGGGAGATGGGCGCGTGCAGTGGTGTGTGAATGCAATGAGGATAGGGTCAACTGGGTTGAGGTTGGCCGAGTGGTGGCGAGAAAATTAGGGAAGAAAGGCGTAGTCACGATTGTACCATTCTCAGGCGGAAAAGGAGTTTTCTTCGTCGAAACAACAGAGGAAGCTATATTTCTCCAAGACTTGAGGAAGTTACGGGTTGAGGGAAGGATTTCAGTACAGATGAGAAGATGATCGCCAAAGGAAAATGCGGAAATTGAGGGGAAGTTCAGAAGAGGCTGGATCGAACTACGGGGGTTACCATTTCACCTCTGGACTGAGATACACCTGAAGAAAGTAGTGGAGCAATGGGGGACAGTGACTGAAATTGATTGGCGCACGTTAAAATTGTTCGATCTTAGCAAGGCGAGGGTAAGAATAGCAATGAAAGACAGGTCAGTCCTCCCAGCTTTACTCGAGGTGACAGATGGCGACTGGGTGTTTACAGTTGCCGTCGTAGTGGTCGGAGAAGAAGACTGTCGAGGAGGTAGCGCAAAGGGCGAGTCGACTCGGGAGGCCTATGCATCTAACTCGGGGACAGGTGGAGGAAGGTGGGTGGAGAAATTCAGATCAACGGCTGGAGATAGATGCCGTGTCGAGGAGGACAATAGAACGAGGAAGGGGGAAGAAAGGGGTATGGCTGTGGCTGTTGCAGAGGGGACACGTAGCAAAAGAGAGCAGGCACAGTCGTCGCCCAATTCGAATTCAAATAAAAAGGACGATGGGACTGTTGAGAAGATGGAAGGGGGCGGGGAAAGGGCCGGAGGGGACGAGGCCTCTGCTGTTGAGGACAGCCGGGCCTATGAGAGGAAGGCCCAGAATCCATATAAGTTTGGATCAAAAATTGAAAAAGTGGACTGCTTTTATAAAGGCCCGTCGGGGATGGGCCTGAGCCCAAGAGGAAAAGATACAGTGGAGGTGGAGACGTCGTCAGGAAATGGAGATGATTCACCCGCAGCGGGAAAGGGGAGAAAAGATTCTGGATATGGTCTTGAGGCTCAGACCAGTAGTCCCGCGAAGAAGAAAACGACGATCGGTTCAAAGAAGCTGTGGTCTACCCTTCTCCCTCCAAGCTCTGAGCGCCGACAAGGTCTTCGATGTCGCAGCGAGACCATTTTGAGCGAGAAGGACAAGGTCGGCATCGAAGAGCAACCAGAAGGTGCGGCTTTAGGGGCCGATTACCTGGCGGTAAGAGGATTCAGCGCGAGTCCTCTCGTCTCTCGCCGTTATTCAAAGATTTGGAAGCTTCGCTGTGGGGAAGGGGCTTCGACATCAAAAAACGAAGCGATCATGCACAATTTCCACTCCGACGAACAAAAGGAAGGATTTTTGGGCCGAGTGGGGTCCGATCCTCGCGGCGCAACAGTCATGGTGTTGCCTTCTACGCCAAAAATCAGAGGTAAAGGGCTAAGAATTTTGGGGAATTGTGGATTATTGGCTGCGGAAAATCTGGAGGTAACCCCGTCTTCAACTTTTCAGTCTCCCTCGTCTCATTTCCCCCCTTCTTATGGATCTTTTTCTCCCCTCTTGAGTCCTGCTGCCCCCACTCTTCCCAGTTCAGACATTCAGCCCCTGAATTCTTTGGAAAACCGAGAGAACTCAAAATTTCTTTTCAAAAAAGATGACGATGGTACTGTGGGTCAAATTAGTGTTGGTTTCCCTAATCTCGGTTTGGAGGTGAACCAGACTAATTATCCTAGCCAGGTGACCGACAGAGTTAGCCCAGTGATGCCTAATACAAATCCATCTCCCAATCAAGCTATAGTCAGTCCGGGTGTTTGTGCGGGTTCCCCATCAGGTGAGTTTCAAATAGAAGGAATTTCTCCTAGAAAAATGGCAAAAGTGTGCGATGTCTTAAAGACTCTGGATATAAAAGTATATTCCAGGAGGAAAAGCAGATGTACCAAAGGTTTGTGAGATGAGCTGAAGCTGGTTTGGAGGATTAGGGTCCGTGTGTTTAATCCATGAAGATAATCAGTTGGAATACCAGGGGGTTGGGTTCAAGGAAAAAGAGAAAGGTAGTTAAAGACTTTTTGAGATCGGAAAAACCGGATATAGTGATGATTCAGGAAACAAAAAAGGCAGAGTGTGACAGGAGGTTTGTGGGTAGTGTGTGGACATCCAGAAATAAGGAATGGGCAGTCCTTCCGGCGTGTGGGGCTTCGGGGGGGATTTTGGTTATGTGGGACTCTAAAAAGTTGCACAACGAGGAGGTGGTATTAGGTTCCTTTTCGGTCTCAGTCAAGTTTGCAGTGGATGGAAGCGAACAATTTTGGTTATCAGCCGTCTATGGCCCAAATAGCACAGCTCTTAGGAAGGATTTTTGGGTGGAGCTTTCAGACATTTATGGACTTTCGTACCCATGTTGGTGCGTGGGTGGAGATTTCAATGTCATAAGGAGATGTTCAGAAAAATTGGGTGGCGCTAGATTGACCCCAAGCATGAAGGACTTGGATGACTTTATAAGAGAAAACGAGCTGATTGATCCTCCTTTAAGGAGTGCTTCATTCACTTGGTCAAACATGCAAGAGAATCCCGTTTGCAAGAGATTAGACCGTTTTCTCTACTCAAATGAGTGGGAACAATTATTCCTGCAAAGTCTCCAAGAAGTTCTTCCGAGATGGACGTCGGATCATTGGCCGATTGTCTTGGAATCCAACCCGTTCAAGTGGGGTCCAACACCATTCAGGTTTGAGAATATGTGGTTACATCATCCAAGTTTTAAGGAGAGCTTCGGAAGATGGTGGAAGGAGTTTCAAGGAGATGGGTGGGAAGGTCACAAGTTCATGAAGAAACTCCAATTCCTTAAGGCCAAATTGAAAGAGTGGAATAAGAATTCTTTTGGTGACCTAATTGAAAGGAAAAAAAGCATTTTGTTAGATATAGCTAACTTTGACTACATGGAGCAAGAAGGGGGTCTTCCCCCTGAACTTTTAATCCATAGAGCCGTAAGGAAAGGGGAGTTAGAGGAGTTGATATTGAGGGAAGAAATTCATTGGAGACAAAAAGCTAGGGTGAAATGGGTTAAGGAAGGGGATTGTAATTCAAAATTTTTCCATAAAGTGGCTAATGGCAGGAGAAATAGAAAATTTATCAAGGTGTTGGAGAATGAAAGAGGCTTGGTGATGGATAATTCAGAGAGCATCAAAGAGGAGATCTTAAGGTATTTTGAAAAGCTCTATGCTAGTCCTTCTGGAGAATCTTGGAGAGTTGAAGGCTTAGATTGGTCTCCTATATCTAGAAAGAGTGCGTCTAGGTTGGAATCCCCTTTTACTGAAGAAGAGATCTATAAGGCCATTTTTCAGATGGATAGGGATAAAGCACCGGGGCCTGATGGTTTTACTATTGCAGTGTTTCAAGATTGTTGGGATGTGATTAAGGAGGACTTAGTGAAAGTGTTTGATGAGTTTCACAGGAGCGGGGTAATTAATCAGAGCACTAATGCGTCCTTCATAGTTCTGCTACCTAAAAAAAGTATAGCAAAGAAGATATCAGACTATAGACCCATTAGCTTGATCACAAGTCTTTACAAGATTATAGCCAAAGTGTTAGCAGGGCGATTAAGAGGGATACTTCATGAAACCATCCATTCCACTCAAGGAGCTTTTGTTCAAGGGAGACAAATTTTGGACGCAGTCCTCATAGCCAATGAGATAGTGGATGAGAAAAAACGATCAGGGGAGGAAGGAGTTGTCTTTAAAATTGACTTCGAAAAGGCTTATGACCATGTGAGTTGGGATTTTTTGGACCATGTGATGGAGGAAAAGGGTTCAATCCTAGATGGAGGAAATGGATAAGAGGTTGTCTGTCATCGGTGTCTTTTGCAATTCTAGTGAATGGAAACGCTAAAGGGTGGGTTAAGGCATCTAGAGGTTTAAGACAAGGAGACCCTTTATCCCCTTTTTTGTTCACCATAGTAGCAGATGTTTTGAGCAGGATGTTATTGAGAGCAGAGGAAAGAAATGCTCTAGAGGGTTTCAGGGTGGGTAGGAACAGAACAAGGGTGTCCCATTTACAATTTGCAGATGACACCATTTTCTTCTCTAGTACTCGAGAAGAGGACTTGCTAACTCTCAAGAGCGTTTTGCTTGTGTTTGGGCATATTTCTGGCCTGAAGGTTAACCTTGACAAAAGTAATATTTATGGCATCAACCTTGGTCAGGATCATCTTCATAGGTTGGCCGAGCTGCTTGATTGCAAGGCATCTGGGTGGCCCATACTCTACCTGGGTCTTCCTCTGGGTGGGAATCCCAAGTCGGGTAGTTTCTGGGATCCTGTAATTGAGAGGATCTTGAGCAGATTAGATGGGTGGCAAAAGGCATATTTATCGTTTGGAGGTAGGATAACTCTCATTCAATCTTGTCTCACTCATATGCCTTGTTACTTCCTTTCATTGTTTAAGATTCCCGCCTCCGTGGCAGTAAGAATTGAGAGGTTGCAAAGAGACTTTTTATGGTCCGGGGTTGGGGAAGGAAAAAGAGATCATCTAGTCAGTTGGGATGTAGTGTGTAATCCGAAGGCGAAAGGGGGTTTGGGTCTCGGAAGGATTTCCTTGCGGAATTCCGCTCTCTTAGGGAAATGGTTGTGGAGGTATCCCAGGGAGGGTTCAGCATTGTGGCATCAGGTCATTTTAAGCATTTATGGATCACACTCTAATGGTTGGGACGCCAACACTGTTGTTAGATGGTCACATCGTTGTCCTTGGAAGGCTATTGCACAAGTTTTCCAAGATTTTTCCAAGTTTACTCGGTTCTTGGTAGGAGATGGGGAAAGAATTCGATTATGGGAAGACTTGTGGTGGGGGGATCAACCTATGGGGGTCCGTTATCCAAGACTACTTAGAGTAGTATTGGATAAAAATATTCCTATTTCTTCTATTCTCGGATCCACTCGACCCTTCTCTTGGAACTTTAACTTCCGCCGTAACCTTTCCGATTCCGAGATAGAAGATTTAGAGAGTCTCATGCGGTCTCTTGATCTTATACATTTATCACCTTCGGTTCCAGATAAGAGATCTTGGTCTTTATCTTCTTCAGGACTTTTCACAGTCAAATCTTTCTTTCTTGCCTTATCCCAAAGATCTGGTTTGCCTTCAGATTTCCCTTCCAAATTAGTCTGGAATTCTCAAGTCCCCTTCAAAATCAGGTCCTTTGTCTGGTTAGTGGCTCACAAGAAGGTTAATACTAATGACATGCTACAGTTGAGAAGACCCTACAAAGCACTTAGTCCCGACATTTGTATGTTGTGCATGAAGCAGGGAGAAACAGTAGATCATCTTTTTCTTCATTACCCTCTGACGATGGGGTTGTGGTACAGGCTATTTCAGTTAACAAAGATAGATTGGGTCCCTCCTAGGAGCATCCGAGACATGCTTTCTACCAATTTTAATGGGTTTGGATCTTCTAAGAGAGGAATTGTATTATGGCAAGCTGCGTGCATCGCTTTATTATGGGTGGTGTGGCGGGAAAGAAATGCAAGGATCTTTGAGGATAAAACAAGGAATTCAGAGAACCTTTGGGACATGATTCACTTCCTTGCTTCTCTATGGGCTTTTTGTTCTAAGGTTTTTAAGGGGATTCCCCTTAATGTGATACTCCTTGATTGGTTAGCGGCGTGCAACTCCATTGGGGTGGCCTAATTCATAGCAGTTGCCTGTATCTACCTTGTATTTTCTCGCTTTTGTTTCATTGTAGACTTGTTTTTCTTTGGTGGGAGGATTCCTCATCCTTCTCTTGTACTTTCCTTTTTATCAATATATGCCTTTGTCGTTTCCAATCAAAAAAAAAAGTGTTGGGCAAGGAAAAGGGGGCTAAAGGGCTTGTTTCATGCAGATGAAGCCCAACTTAAGCTCCAAATGCGCTAAAACTTTGAGGACTCCTAGGGTGTCATTAAAGTCACACTATAGATGCTAAACTCCCTCCAAAAGGTCTCCAAAAATAGCTCAAAAATCAGTACCAAGGCCAAGTATTGTTCAAACCACTAAGGAGTACGAGAACAAACATGCAAAAGGTGACTTGTATGCATACTATGCAAGGGTGCAAAGCAAGGGGCACCATGTGCGATCAAAACATGTACTACAAGGAAAAAATGGAGGGTCTACAGGTTCACCTCACGAACTTGGAATCAAGCCCAACTAAATTATAACACTATCAAAAAAGAGATTTTAAGCATTGTTTTATGAATTTCAAAATTTCAAGATGATTGTTTAAACCAAAAGTTTTTAGTCTGTGTTGATTGCAAATTAGCAAAATCAATTATGTAAAAAAATGGTAAAAATATAGCTTCTAAACATATTTTTACTAGATGACAAGCTATTTTAAGTATTTTTATTTTCAAAATGAATATATTAAAGGAGAAAACAACCCGATATCTGATTTTCTCAATCATGAAGTTTTGCAGAATTCATAGGATCATGGCCCCTAAGAAAGCCACTCAACCTTCTAAGTCCTCTTTTCAATCTTCTAAGAAACCTCAAGAACCTAAAGACTCAAAGAATTCCCATGAAATTTCCAGCAGTTTAAGCACTAGAAAACTCCTTTGAAGCATTCAAGTAGAACAAGAAGAAGATGAGAGATAACTTTTTCTTCCTTGTTCCATTCCCACACCATTTAACCCTATTCAAACTCAATTCTCGAATAGGTTTCTATCCCTATATCATGACCCTTTGCATCATTCAAAAACCTTTAAGACTGCCCACTTTCCAATAATCTCAGGGTCTCAAACCTTTAAGAAAGTAACTCGGTTTTCTTCCTCCCAAAAGAGAGTGGTTTCAAATTCTGATTTAAGAAAACAAGTTGTGGAGGTTATCAACCACACACCAATTTCTAAAAAGTCACAATACTGAAAAAGAATCTTAATCAACCTAATATGGTTATGGAGAGAATTTTTCACTGAAAACCCAAGAGCAATTGACAAGAAAACTTTTCATGATAATTTTCATTATCCTTCTGGCGATCTTTTAAAAAAAAGAGAATTTTATGAACTTATTCTTGTGGATATGGGATCTGTCAAGATTAAGCACAATTCGGATAAGTTTAAATAGTCCACTTGCCACATCCTTAAGATCCTCATAGTTGCACAATGGGGAGGTAATCCTAACTTTCGAAGGGAATTTTCTAAACCCTTTAAGCCTAGATTCTTTTATTATTAGGATTATCAAAGGGCATGTTTATGCTTTCCTCTTTTAGAATAAAAATGTTTATCATTCATAGATGTTCTATTTCTAGTCTAAGCGCTCCTTTCCATTCTAGTTCCACAGTTGGTGGAATTATTTTGGTCCAACCATCAAGATCCTCCCAAAACCCTTTCTCCAAGGTTTCAAAATTTTTCAAAAACTTTCATTCCTCCCAAGGAACTATCAGTTTTTCACAAACTTTAAATTTTCTTTAGTGCGTTTGCATTGGTTTGGATAATCCAATGGGATCACATCATTGTTGAGGATACTTCAACAATCTTTCTCTCTTTAGGAAGGACTTTCAAGACTAAATGGTGGGACGGCTTGAAGAATGATGGTTCATCCCTTGGTGTTCGAAAGTATTTTCAAGATCATCCTCAAGTTCCATCCATATCAGAAGAAATGTCTTAGTGTTTTCTTAAGAAGCAACAACCTCTTCATCCTCTCTCAAGATAATGATGAAGTTGTTGATTCAAAATTTGAAGCTCAGTCAGAGGCTTCATCAACATTCTACCTACAAGAGAATGAAGATGATTACAAAGGAATTCTTCCTTCTATAAGAAGATCAAGATAAAAAATGATAAGCAATGACCTGGTTCAATCATTAAGATTTTAAGATACAAAAAGAAATAAGAAAAACTAAGCTTCATACAAAAGTAGGCAAAAGTTAAAGTATCTGAAATCTTCATATGGCTACTGTAAGTTCACATGCCTTCAGAAAAGTCTCACATGGTGACATTAGATTCTTCAAACTTCACATAGTTATAGTAAATTCATATGCCTTTAAAAAAAAAAGACCCTCCACAAGACCACATTAAGATTCTTCAGACAAAAACTGAAGACTCCACATGGCTACAAGAAAGATTAAGACTCTTCAAGAAAAAAGTTAAAACCATTTCAAATGGCTACAAAAGACTTTAGGCAAAAGCTAAGACCTCTTCATATGGCTACAAAAGACTTCATACAAAAGTTAAGACCTCTTTACGTGGCTACAAAAGACTCTTTAGAAAAACATTTGAAGAGTTCACATGCCTACAAGAAGATTCATTCACAAGGACCCTTTAGTCTTCTATTTAAAGCTATTATAAAGGAAAGAAGAGGCATCTCTTCCTCCCGCTCCTACTTCTCTCATTTCTTTCTACTCCATTTCCTTTGATATAAAACCTCATGAATTTTTAGAATTTCCATTGTAAGTTATTTTTCTTTGTAAGTTTGTTATGCTATATTATGATGTTTTCATGTTCAAGTATTTTCATATTGATGTTTTAAATTTTGTTTTCACTATCCTCACATGATGTGTTCATTTACCTAGCCACATTTACTCTTTCACTACATATTACAATGTCTTGAATATCTTAGACTTAATTAGTCTTTGGAGAAGATCCTTTTTGTTATGAATAGGATATCTAATCTATCTTAATGCACCATTAAGAGGTTTATAGTTAATTACAAGCCTAGGTGTTCCTCTTTTTAGTTCTACTTATCTTTTTAGTTTGGATTTTCTTATCAGTTTCTTATTAAGGAGGTTTTGAATTTCATTTTTACAGTATTTTAATAACTCCTTATTCATTTGAATTGGTCTTGCCTTAGTGGGAATATCTTTTTCCCTAAATTCTAGATTATAAAGTAACTCTACCTCATGCTCATTCCTATGTCAAAATGCATTAGGGAATTCTAAACAAACTTCTTAGATCAATTTTTCTTCAACCCTTTGAATAGCTTCTTAAGTCTTCTTAATATTTAACTGATCTTCAATTCCCTTTTAACTAACTTCTTGGATTAGAAAGTTAATATGGTTTTCTTTAGTCTTGATTCTCCTAGAAATAGTTGCGGATCTTAATTCATTTAAGTTTCAGTTTGTCTATATTCCATATGTTCCTCTCTTATTATGGTGTAAGAAAACCAACTAAGGAAACCTCCATTTTATCTGGATTGTGCTTAATCTTGACAGATCTTGTATCCACAAGAATAAGTTTGTAAGATTCTCTTGATATATGGTCCTAAACACTTGGGACACCTTACTATAATGCCATATTCTTTTTTCTTTGTTTTATTCTAAGAAGAAATCTTGTCTTAATATTCCCTTATTAATCACAAATCATTAATCTATCACATCAATCATCTAAGAATACATGGGTAACATATCCAATGATTCTTGGGTAGACTCCCTATCTTTAGAATGATGCTACATTTTTGTGACTTTTGACTCTTGAGAACTCAATATTCTTAGGGTTTGAAGATGCAGATCCTTCCTCCATCTTAGTGGTTTTCGATGGAACAATTGAGCATGATGCTCTGTAAGGTTCATATTCTTAAATTCTAGGACTTCTAGAATGTTTAAAGGAATCAGAGAAGATCAAATCTCCTCCACCACAAGGATATTGAACTATTTGTTCAATTTTTTCTACTCTTTGTTCTATGGGTAGAACAGCATGGGAGAAATGCCATGATTTAGGAAAATCAATTTCATCCCACAAGATTTTCTTAGAAATGATTTAGTTAGATTTACTTATTAAATCCAATTGAAAGAGAATAGCCTCTCTCATAGGACAAGTGCATAAAGCTCCAAATTCTACATTGGTGCCCATACTCTTATAAACAAACCTTGTAATTATGGAAACTGAACTCATTCCTTCTTTAAATCTAAGTCCATGAGTCTTAACTGAAGAACAATTGAATCTAAGATCAGCATCTCTTAATCTTAATGTGAAATTAGTATGACACTAAAAATAAATTGGTCCATCATTTAATCGTACCTAACCTGCTTGGATAATAGAATCTTTGTATTCAAGATGTTTATTATCTTTTCGACAAATAACAATTGAGGTATTTAAGCCTAGACCAATGGCTTAGCAACTATTTGAACCATTCCTAAATGTACTATAATCTTTCTTACGTCTTTCTATGGATTTGTTATCTAAAACAAACCCAATATCCATACCCATGGCTCTGATACCATAAACACCTAAGACATAGTAGTATATGGTGAACGAGTAAAAGTGACTAAGTAAATGAAAACATCATGTAAGGAGAGTGAAAACAAAATTTAAAACTTGAATATGAAAATACTTGAACATGAAAACATCTTAATATATCATAACAAACTTACAATGAGAAATAACTTACAATGGAAATTCTGAAAATTCTTGAGCTTTTATATCAAAGGAAATGGAGAGGAAAGAAATGAGAGAAGTCGAAACAAGAGGAAGAGATGCCTCTTCTTTCCCTTACAAGAGCTTTACAAGGGTCCTTGTGAATGAATCTTCCTATAGGCATGTGAACTCTTCAACTTTTTTATGAAGAGTCCTCTATAGCCATGTGAAAAGATCTTAACTTTTGTCTGAAGTCTTCTATAGCCATGTGAAGAGTAACCATGTGAAAAGGTCTTAACTTTTGTCTTGAAGAGTCTTATCTTTCTTTTAGGCATGCGGAATCTTCAGCTTTTGTCTAAAGAATCTCAATGTGACCATATGAAGTCTTATTTTTTTGAAGGCATGTGAACTTACCGTAGTCCTGTGAAGTTTGAAGAATCTTAATGTGGCCATGTGAAGAGTCTTACTTTTTTGAAGGCATGTGAACTTATTGTAGCCATGTGAAGACTTTAGATACTTTAACTTTTGTTTGCTTTTGTTTGAAGCTTAGCTTTTTTTAATTGTTTTGGTATCTTAAAATCTTAATGGTTGAACCAAGTCATTGCTTATCATTTTTTATTTTGATCTTCTTATAGAAGGAAGAATTCCTTCACAATCATTTTTTTTTTATCAGAATTCCTTCACAATCATCTTCATTCACTTGCAAGTAAAATATTGATGAATCCTCTAACTTAGCTTCAAATTCTGCATCAACAGCTTCATTGTCATCTTAAGAGAGGATGGAGAGGTCTTTGAGGAGCTTTCAATATTCCTTTATGGTCTTAGCTACAACAAGTTCTGCTTAGATCCGCTGCTTAAGAAGAAATTAAGACATTTCTTCTAATATGGATGGAACTTAAGGATGAACTTGAAAATACTTTTTGAACAGCAAGGGCTGAATTATCATTCTTCAAGTCATCCCACCATTTAGTCTTGAAAGTGCTTCCTACAGAGGGAAAGACCGCTGAAGCATCCTCAACAATGATAGCCAAAATATTTTGTTTTATCACCAAAATATAAGACGACTACATCTTCACAACCCCATCAGATGTCAAAAATATTGTCTCATTGGAGTTGAGGTTGGATGGATAAGAGCAGATTACTTGATTAAGTTGATTAAATATGAATATCCACATAACATTGGTGTCTTGGTCCAGTGTTAAGAGTTGACCACCATAAAACTGATGCTATGGGTTCAACCACACCTAGTGAAAGAAAAAAAAGTTATGAATATCTACATCTAAAATGTATTGATGCATGTACTTAAGTATTAAATCTGAGGTGAAATTACTAAACAGCACAAGACATCTACCCAAAAACTGACCCAAACACATCTGGGTATCTAAACAGAACATATTCTTGTGTTAAATACAATGAGCCATCAAATCTATACCCCAATCCAAACTTGCTACATGGATCCCAAAACACACCCAGATTGTGATGGGATGGATAGAGGTCAGTTGCCTGGTTAACTCATCTTGCTTGTTATCATTTCTAACCAACTAGGCATGAAAAATCAACAAAAGCCATTATAAAAGGCAGATGGTGCATCTTAAACAAGGGTTGCAAGTATGGTAAGAAAGGATATAAAACATAAAATTTAAGATATTGCCCTCTGCTAGAGATATCTATAAACCTCATGGAAACAGAAATTTTCAAACAATAATTATGCCAAGATAGATAAAAGATAGCAGGAAAGAAAATACCTTCAGCTAGAAATGTCCATCAGCCTCATGGCAACAGCTATAAAAGGGCACGTCAACAAGGTTGTCATGGGACTCATGAGCAAAGATGCAGAAGCTGACTAAAGCCCATGTAAACAAGTACTCCAACACCCACCTAGAGAACCCTATTTATGACAGAGAACTGTATAAACAACCAACAGCTTGAGAAGACAGCTAGACAACAAACATGAAAAAGAAAATGAAGTTTAGCCAACACACTATAGACTCCATTATCTGTCTGGTTAAAAAACAACTGATTCAGTTTGATAGTGCTTTGTTAATAGTTTGGATAAAATTCTTATCAGAAGCAGAACCACATCTAATCCTGGCTGTATGAATTGGCTTCATGACTTCAACCCACCAGCATCAGAAACATCTTTCAAGTCAAATCTGGTTAATGGAGAAGAAATAAATTAGAAGCAACAGTCCTTAGATGCACAAGGAACTTTCTATGTTACAACAAATCCAAGATGATGCCCACATCACGATAAGAACACACTAGAATGGGCTCCTGCCTTTACTATATAATAGACTTGATCGAGTATCCCAATCAAATCATAATCATATGACATCTACTTGGTAGTCCAGATTTGATGTGAGCATGTGTACAGAAAAGGCACATAGGATACACTGTACCCAGCCAATAGCACATTCAAAATCGCTATGAATTATTACCAGGAGGGAAATAAGACCTTATTTTAACAAGATAAAATCAAAGGATAACAGGAAACATAAACTGCATGTAATGAGTTAAAAAGGCAGATCAATGGAATGGCTTTTAGTTAATTTAATAAGAGAAGAACAACCAGCAGTGTAGACATTTGTCAATATATTATATTTTTTACCTGTTTAAGTATCTGAATCCCCAGCCCAACAACCACTTCATGATTGATACCTGGTTCAAAAAGATAACTCCAAGTTGGCACTTTTCAGAACTTTCAGATGAATGAACCAAAGTCGGCCCAACTGGATGCTGATGAATAAGTTCCCTGGAGTAAAGAGCAGGGCTGCAGGGACCTCACCACTAGGAGCAGAAACTAAAGATGTACACCAAGATCTAGAAACACCTACTTGCGGCTAATAAATTCTTTCAACACCTCCCTGCAATTTCCATGCCAGCTTCCAACTGCCACCACTACTACTAGTGACTTGCTTTCCACCATTCCCTTGCATAAGACTGTCATGGCCCATGCTTCAAATGCTGCCATGGGAAGGAGGTGGACCAAGTTCTTATCTAAGCTTGCAGTATGATGCAAGATCATTGAATTATGAAAGTTGTCATCAGAATCACCACCAGTGGCATCAAATGTATATATCTTCATCCCCTCTTCATTTTGGGTTTGATGCTCTGACATGCTGAACATACTGCCAAGGAACTGTCTCAAGGAGCTTGTTGTGAAAACTGTTGAAAAGGATCACAAGAGGATCCATAAGTGGCACAGTCTAGTTTTTTATGCTTCTTGGCAAGACATAGGTCCAAGAACACTCTGGCAAGTCACAGGTAGCAACCCTAGAGGGACCTTCTGCAGGCCTATAGCAACCAGGCATGGGGAAAGGATGTAACACACACAGCAAAGAAAAACAAAACAAGAAAGGAGAAAATGCTATCATGCATGGTGAAATAGTCATGTTTTAAAGTTTGAGGATGATCAGTACTTTCCTGCTATGTATCTGATAATATGCTAACATTTGAAGAATATGCCTTATTTGCATTTAGGTGCTCCTTGATAAGCATGGAACCTAACTTTCTTATTCCAGGAAAATGAGAGGACTAATTAGAAAACAGTTAGTTACAGACCATAGTTATCAGTTCTTTATTACTGGATGTAGATTATAATTACAGTAAGTCAATTAGGAGCCTTACTGGCATCATACTCAGAGAAAAGTTTCTTCAGATCAGGGGATGCTGTGGTAAGTAAACCAATACATGCATACTATATATATATATATATATATATAAACAAATAATATTTCCAAATATTTTGTTCTTAGTCAGATCAGAATTTTTTTTGATAGAAAACAACAAAGGGATATATTGATAGAAAAAAAAAAGTACAAGAGAAGGATGAGGAATCCTCCCACCAAAGAAAACTAAACTACAAGAATACAAAAACATGAAAATACACAGTAAAAACATACAAACTCTCTAGATTAGACCAACTCTTTGGAATTGCACACCGCTATCCAATCAAGTTGTAACACATTAAGGGGAATCCCCTTAAAAACCTTGGAACAGAAAGCCCAAAGAGAAGCAAGGAAATGAATAGAATCCCAAAGATACTCTGAATTCCTTGCTTTATCCTCAAAAATCCTTGCATTTCTTTCCCGCCACACAACACAAATTAAAGCAATGCTCGCAACTTGCCACAAAACTATCCCTCTCTTAGATAAACCAAAATCATTATAATTGATGGAGAGCATGTCGAAAATGCTCCTCGGGGGAACCCAATCCATCTTGGCTAATTGAAATAATCTGTGTCACAACCCCATCGTCAAAGAGCGATATAGGAAAAGATGATCTGCTGATTCTCCATGCTTCATGCACAGTTTACAAATATCAGGACTAAGAGCTAGTCAGATCAGAATTTTGTACATGCTTATATCATTATGGTAATTATGCAGGTTTCTTCAGCTGTTAAGTGGGTTCTTCTAATGTTTAACAGTAGCTGCAAGAAGCATGGATAGTTATATGTTCCAACTAGATGATATATGCTAGTGACACATGCCACCATTAACACAAAAGGTGAACATCTGTCTCTACTTAAGCATGATTATGGCTAGTTGGTAAATTAGGTAGTTCCAGCATCTGTTAATATTTACTATTTTGTGCCTTTACTGTACTAAAATGTGAGCAGCATTAGCATTGACTTGAAGCAATATTTTCCTACAATCTCTCAAAGTATCACATCTGTTAATATTAGGTAGTTCCATCATCTGTTAATATTTAATATTTTGTGTCAATACTGTACTGAACATGTGAGCAGCATTAGCATTGACTTGAAGCAATATTTTCCGACAATCTCTCAAAGTATCACATCTTAGATGAACTCTCCAAGTTTTCAAGTTTCCATGTTTTTGATAAACTCTCCAAAAAACCAGGACTTCAAAAAGAAAACATAATTCTAGCCTTTTAAACAGGAAACTCTAATGCAAGCACTAGATCACTTCACATAAAAAGTCTGCCAGTCAGGAAGTTCTTCAAAACCTAAATAAAATAAAGCCATTTTAGAATTTCAACACATGACCACCTTTATTTTTTATCAGCATGGTGAACCATAAAAAGGTGCTGCTTCCTCCTTCCCCTTATTCTAATAATCAAATCATGTGGGACCCAGTTCTTCCTCAACTCAAATCTAATCTGATTAAAACCAGTTTCAGCACATGAGTATATCAAGATGGAGGGGCAATGGGTAAATCTATGTCATCCCTCACCCATCATCATGTTGTAGCCTCAAAGCAATCATAATTCATCGATAACAAATTCCCCATCCTACAAATTGACATAAAACAATTACATTCATTTTCTTGGGAGACAGTTTTATACAATGATTTAAAAACGGGACCGGACCAGACTGCTGGTCACCAATCCGATTCGGTTGGCTGTTTGAGCCAAATAGCCTTTGAACTAGCATCAAACCGACGGTCGGACCAGTGACCTGGCTAACTCGATTGGTTTCGGGTGAACCAAATGGTTCAAAAAACCCCTCTCTCCGCCACCCCTTCCAGCTCCTGCCTCAACCACATCCGCCCCATTCCTTCTTCCTAGCTCTGCAACTACGCCCCCACCCTCCCTTTCTTCCCAATTCCCAGAGTGCCCCTTCCCCCCCCCCCCCCCCCCCCCCCGCCCCCACCCAAAAAAACTTTCTCTCCTACTACAACCCATCTTCCCCTTCCTTTTCTCTTCCCAGTTCTCAACGTGCGCCTCCCCATATTCCCAAGTTTTTTATATTTTTTTATTTTTATTTACTTTTTTAGTTCATCTCCATTATTATTTACTTATTTTATATTTTTTATTTTTTTAACTTTATGATTTTTAAAACTTGTGATTTTAATTTAAATTAATAAAAACATGATAATTTTAAATAAATTTATGATTTTAAAATTTTGATTTTAATTTCCAATTTGAAACTAATTTTATGATTTATCGATAGTGCCAAAGGAACAACACACACTAAGTACACAAGACATATACAACAAAAACCAAATAGTCATGCCAAAAATGGGAGAACACATGCGGGGCATGTACAAAAAAAAAAAAAAACTCTTCCTCCATCAATAAGATGTCAACCAATCTACAAAATCAATAAACATTATTGGGTCTTTGTCTATGTACAACCTAACCAACAATAAAAGGTTACTTAGGAATGTGCAGTTCAACATTTGGTTAGACTTCACCTCATGTTCGAAGGATTTTCCATAAAAAGAATGCACAAAGGAGTGGCTCTACATACCTTCTTATGTTTTCTTTCCATAAAAGAAACACATCAACTTAAAAGAGTCTCTCCAACCCTTGAAGGAAGCACCCAAGCATTTCAAAACAAAGAGAATAGCAACTGCACAAAACCCTAGTTTTGCAACTATAAATAAGAATGTGATTAATTGATTTCTCTTCATCTTTACAAAGGAAGCATCTATTCAACAACAACCACTCTCTCCTCTAAGGTTAATCCAAAGTCAACATCTTTCCTCCACTGGCCTCTCAAGCAAAAAAAAAAAAACCAGTTTAGATGGAACCATGAATTTCAAATTATGCCAATTGGGGAAGGAATTGAACTCCCTATATCCAAGATAAAATAGAAAGATTTGATAGAAAACTCCATTCCTCAAATCCATCCAAGCCACCTCATCATCCTCTTCACTATTCATCAACTTTTCTTGCAATCTTGAGAAAAAAAAATCTTTATATTGTTCAACTCCCAATCATTCAAATGTCTAGGGAAACAAGGATTCTAATGACCCCCCAATCCTGTCTCATGTTATAAATTCACCATTCAAACCTCTCTTGACAAGGCTAAGGCATACAATGAGGGGCAGGGCACATACAAAGGCACTTCCCCACACCGCCTAGCTTTCCAAAACTTCACCCTCCCTCCCATCACCCACTACATGCTTGATCGTTGAAAAGGTCCAATCACATTATCATCATAAATCATACATCATGCAAAATCTTCAAAAACTTAGAACATGTTAATCCCAATACAGATCATCCATCAGCAATGATACTTATCAAGTAAAACAAATGGTCCCAGAATTTTGTATAGAGGGCTGGAATGATGTAGCTCTAGATAAACTCTTCACATGCCTTACGTGCAAACCAGGAACCAATCTAAAACTAGCAATTTCAGGATCATATTTGGAGAAGATGGATATTACCAAATTATGTGGGAGACAATTTTCCTTGACTCAAATACAATTTGATTAAAATGCCAATGAATGCTGTTCTTACCAGACTTCTTCTAACTGAGGCACAATTGAATCCCCGTTATTCTTCTACACAAGTTCAGGTAACGATTGTTGAGAAGGTGGGACTTAGGAGAGCATGACTAATATATATATATATATATGGTAACAACAGTTGTTATTTGTTTGCCAATCACAAATACCTTTTTCAGGTAAGATACACTAATCTGAGAGGCCAACACTTCATAGAAAACAACAGCAGCACTAAAATCAACAACGTAACAACAAAAGACTAATAGCTTCACTAAACAAAAATGCAACATTAAAGGCGAGGGCATCTTTCAACACAAAGGACCAAACTTAGCTTAAACTATGAGCCAATTTTCATATCAGTCAATAAGCTTTTTGCCATATCTTGGAGCTCAAATGGCACCACAACAGCTAAAATAAAACATACCCCTAATTTTTTTTCATCTGAGGTTGCTACTCATAAGCCTAGCACCAACCCTATCGAGTTGCTTCACCATTGCTACAGCCTTCAACTTCCCGTCCTCCAAGAAAGCTTCTACCATCCGTTCTCCAATATCCCTTCCCTTCTCTTCGTCATCTGTAATTGCAACTGCAGTCGGCCCTGCTCCACTAATTGTACAGCCAAATGCACCAGCCTCAAGAGCAGCCTTTTTCACCCCTTCCATCCCAGGGATCAAGGGTGCCCTCCTTGGCTCCACAATTCTGTCGGAGGACAATGCCTTGCCCAACCCCCTCAAATCTCCTTGCAAAATCGAGGCTACCAATGCAGCGGCCTGGCTACAATTCCACACGTGATCAGACATCCCGATCTCCGACGGCAATGCCGCCCGCATTTTCTTGGTGGGAGCTTCAAATTCCGGATTCACCAACACAAAAAACAACTCCTTGTCGCTCGGAAACGTCAAAGGAATCAACTCCAAAGGATCATAACTCCGAATCAACACGAATCCTCCCATAAGAGCCGGCGCCACATTGTCCGCGTGATAACCCGAAACTTTAGCTTCCGAGTCAAGCCCAGCAAGGACAAGGTCATCAACTCCCAATTTCCGCCCAAAAATCTCATTCACCGCCACAGCAGCCGCGGCGGCACTGGCGGCGCTCGACCCAAGTCCACTTCCCAATGGCAACCCCTTCTCGAGGGAAAGGGACAGCCCCACCGATCGGACTCCGAGCATTTTCATGACGGAGATAGCGGCAATGCCGGCGCAGTTCCAGAGGGGATTTTTACTGAGCTTCGTGGCGCTATTCCCAACACCATCGATATCGACAATCGAAATCTCCCCGGGCCGAACATCAGGATCCACGCGAAGGGAGACGAAATCGCCGATACCATCAACAGCAGCACCGAGGAAATCGAAACCGGGACCGAGGTTAGCAACGGTTGCGGGTGCGAAGGACTTCACAGAGGTGAAAACTGGTTGAGGATCAGCAGTTAGTGTTTTAGAGAAGTTGCATCTGAAGGACCGAGCATGAAGATTGGGTCTGTAATGGTTTGATGAGGGAGAAATGCAAGTGGGTTTTGAGGGGGATTGGAAGCAAATCGCCATTTGAGCTTCTGCACCTGCAGAGAAAAGAGCATGAGTTCTGGGGTTTAACGGCATAAGATGGTAGGCTGGTGGCGCCTGCTGCTCCAAGCAGTGATGCCGAAGAAGGACTGCGGCGCAGACAACCTAGTCTCGATCAGACAAAGGATACATACTATTCACTAGGTTTTACTTTTCACCGATTCATTTGATCATTTGTTAATATGTCAATGGCATATTTCATAAACACGAATAAATTTACTTCCAAGAATAAAAATGACTTAAACATATATTTCCCGTTACTAAAGCGGTTCCAAGTTTTTAACAAACTACTGATGGCATGTCACGCATATTATTTTTGTTAGGAATAATATGTTAAAGAATTATGGTCTTTTAACTTCTACGGCAACTTTCAAAAATAATTCTTAAAAAATGGTAGTTGAAAAAATAGTGACAGATTTTATGATACTTTTTATCGCATCCAAAAAACATCTTCCATAAATTTTAAATCTATGATATACGTTTAAAAGAATTGAATTTAAACTAATTGTATTTCTTGAAATGACAGGTTTTATAATTTCAGAAAATTAGATTTATATTAAAGATGTCTTTTGAAAAGATATTTTCCACGATTCCATAAAATTGTGAAGAAACACATTTCACAATTTCACAAATTTTAATTGATACTACAAGTGTTTCTTGAATTTGATTTTATATTCGAGGTGTCCCCGCGTACAACGCCTTCTACAATTTTTTTTTTTAAAAAGAATTCATACTGAAGACGTCTCTTCAACGATTCTACAAAATCCAATATATACTAAAGGTGTCTTTTAAAGAGGCATTTTTCACAATTTTTTTTTTAAAAAATGGATTTATACTACAAGTGTCTCTTGAATTTGATTTTATTTTGAAGGTGTCTCTTCACAATGCCCAAAAAAATGGATTTATACTAAAGGTGTCTCTTCGAGAGACACCTTAAAAAAAAAAATATTGAAAGCATCTTTTCAAGAGACACCTTACAAAAAAAAATATTGAAAGCGTAAAAAATATTGAAAGCGTCTTTTCAAGAGACACCTTCCACAATTCCCATGCACGATGGAAATTTTTGAATTTATGCTACAAATGTTTCTTCAAGAGACCTTCTACAAAAAAAAAAGTTTATTTCTTAATTAGTATTACCCTGTATACAATCGGATGTTTAAAGTTTATCACCTGTACATATTATAATAAATATTTTGACATTTCAATCCAAAACCAATCAAAACAAGTAAACTAAATGTCAATTAAATCGTCACATTTCCAAAATAGTAATAATACTATTTTGTGTAAAATAAGTCCAAAATAGGTAAAATATTATAGAACTTATGTTAATAAAAAGTCATTCCAAAATATAACAAATATAAATATACATTATGAGTATTTGTCCAAAATAATGATATGCAAAATACTAATAATATCCAAAATACAAGTCATATATAGTAACATCCTCAATGTGTACCACACAAATGAGTCTTCCTCTTCCTTTGTGGATGTCCATGATATGCATGTTCCACTATTGGCTCTATAAGGTTGACACGTACCCTCCCTCTTCAAACCCCAGAGCTTGACAACCACGTCTTTGACCATGATCATTCTTTTGTCCTCATTAATCATCATTTGCTATATGAACTAACTCCTCATCAACCAATGTAGCCTTTATTGGTTGTGGTAATGATGTAACAAGTGGTACTACAAATGGGGTGAATAGCACCTCCACAGGTGTAATAAGAGTCTGCTCAATAGGTGGCAGGTTGATGTAGTCGATGGTGCATATCTAAGAACAGATGTATGTTTAGTCCCTCTCCTATGAGTCATTCCTCCTCTAGTCCATACACCTCACAATCGAGGTTGGAGTTGTGTAATAGCAGCAACACTAAATGGAGTCTGATCCTACAAAGGTGGAGCAATGGATGATATCAGTTATTGATGAGGTGGTGGACTAATGTCAATCGATGGTCGCACTTAGACAACAACTGGTGTATGCCTAATCTCCCTCATACAAGCCCCTCATCTTGTAGGTCGTATATTTCCTGATCAAGGTTGGAACTGTGTAATAACATTAAACGAAGCATTTAACTGATCCTTCTCATGTATGGTGTCTAATACAGTAGTACACAATCTACGAATGTGCAAATCATTTGGAGATGCAATGTCATATATTTGGATGTATCAAGGTAGTCTATAAGTCAAATAGAAGATAAATTAAATTCTCATAAAAATAAAATAAAATTTAATAAAAATATAAGACATGAAAATTACCAATAGCTCATGGAAGGACCTGGTTCGAGTAAGAAACCGAATAGTAATGGAGTGATATCACACCATGTATAGATCATGATACCCCAATGGACCTATAGCCATCTCGCCTCTAATAATATGTTCACGCTTAGAGCTCCAACGTCAAATGTAGTCTCCATGTCAAGTAGTCCAATCAACATTATGTCTACCTTTCAAATCACATTTATCTAAGATTGACTCATTATCACATGGCTGAGGAATCTCTTGACGAAATCCAAACTACCGTAATACTCGATCAAGTCTATGTCATTCAACTATGTGGAAACATATCAAATGTGAGATAGTGCACCATATTTCTTTTCAATAGTATAATAATCAGGAAGACCAACATTCATGTCACCAACATTCTATCAAAATATTGTGTGAATGGTCGAATACCTTGGCCTTGAGTTTTGTATATTATATATAGACTTTACAATGATGTTATACATGAAAAGCAAATAAAAGCAAATAAATTCTCGCATGATTCTAGCCCTATACATGTAAACTATAATATGTCAAATAATATATGCTAACTGTACAGAATAATAAATGGAGAAATAAGGAAACAATTGTGGGCTAAAATAAGGAAAGAAGTGTGGACAGCAAAGCTGTCCTTTGACAGCCCCCCTCAAATTGATGCAGGTTGATCAACAAGCATCAATTTGCTACTTAGCAAGCAATGTCGATGACGAGGGAGAGCCTTGGTGAAGATATCAACAATTTGTAAGTCCAGTGGAAATATGTGGAAGAGTGATAACACGAGCTTCAAAGGTTTCACGGATATAGTGACAGTCCACTTCAATATGCTTTGTGCGCTCATGATAGACAGGATTGGCCGTGATCTGAATAACACTTGTATTATCGGCATGTAGAGGTGTAGGATCGGTCTCAGCAAAATCTAACTCCGCTAGCAAACCTCGAAGCCAAATGATTTCAGAACAAGCAAGAGACATCGCCCAATACTCAGATTCCGTAGATGACTTAGAGACTCCGTTTTGCTTCTTACTTTTCCAAGATATCAATGCATCACCTAAGAACACACACCAACCAGTGATGGAATGACGGGTATCCACACAACCGACCCAATCAGCATCACTATAAGCAGCAAGGCGAGTAGAATTGCTTGCAGGGAAGAACAAGCCACGAGTAGAAGTGCCTTGAACATAGCGTATGATCCTACAGACAACAGCCAAATGAAGATGACGAGGAGTCTGAAGGAACTGGCTGACTTGCTGTACAACAAAAGAAATGTTCGATTTAGTAATGGTGAGATAAACAAGGCTACCCACCAACTTCCTGTATAAACTGGGATCAACAAGTAAGTCGTCCTCCTCTTTGCGAAGCTTGACATTTAATTCCATGGGAGTATCAACAGAAGTAGCCCCTTGTAGACCAGCTGTAGCCACCAAGTAATTTGCATACTTATGTTGATTGAGGAAAATACCAGAGGGACTATGATGCACCTCAAGACCAAGAGAATATGTGAGAGACACAAAATCTTTCATATGAAAGGACTCAGAGAGATGAGTTTTGAGCTGACCAAGTAAAGCAGAATCGGAACCAATGATCACAATATCATCAACATAAACCAAAAGAACAACAATACCCATGTTTGACTTCCGAAGAAACAAGGAAGTGTCATACTTGCTTTGCCCGAATGAAAATTGTAATAAAGTGGTGCGGAATTTATCAAACCAAGCCCTCAGAGCCTGTTTGAGACCATAAAAAGAGAGACGAAGCTTACACACATGTGAAGTTGGAGAGGGAAACAATCCCGGGGGTGGCTTCATATAAATACACTCTTTAAGATCCTCATGAAGAAAAACATTTTTTACATCCATCTGATGTAGTGGTCAATCACTAGAAGCAGCAAGAACTAGAATCGTACAAACAATAGTCATTTTAGCCACATGAGCAAAGGTCTCTTCATAATTGACACCATATTCCTAATTATTCCCAAGTGCAA